>NW_008357921.1:477369-514187 GCF_000622305.1 Nannospalax galili
CCTCCTCTTTTTTTGAGGCAGGGTCTCACTATGTAGCCCTGGCTGGCCCGGAATTCTCAATGTAGATCAGACTGGCCTCCACCTCACAGAGCTCTGCCTGCCTCTGCCTCCTAAGTGCTAGAATTAAAGGTGTCTTCCACCAAGTCCTGCCCTAGTAGGATTTCTTTATCTATTTATTTTGTGTGTGTATACTGTATGTGTGAGTGCATGTATGAGCAAGTGGGTGAGCATGCATGTGTATGTACATGTATGTGGAGGCCAGAGGTTGACTTTGGGTGCCTTCCTCTATTGCTGTCCACCTTACTCATGTGTGTGTTGTGTGTATATGTGATGTATGCTCATATGTCTGTTCATGCATAGGGAGAAGGCCAGAGGATACTGGGTGTCCTGCTGTATCTATCTATCTGTCTTATTTGTTTGAGACAGGGTCTCTCACTGAACTTGGAGCTAGGTTGGTGGTCATCAAATCCGTGACCCTCCTGTCTCTGCTCCGGACAGCTCTGAGATTAGAGGTGCACATAGGACCATTATTTTTCTGTGTACGAGTGTATTGCCTGCATGTGTGTCAATGCTCTCAGGGGTCAGAAGAGGGCTTCAGATCCCCTAGAACTGGAGTTAGGATGCTTGTTAGCCACGATGTGTGTACTGGGAATCAAACCTGGGTCCTCTGCAAGAGCAGTCAGTGCTCTTAACTGCTGAGCCTACCCTCCAGCCCCCACCAGGCCTGATTTTTTTATGTGGGTGCTGGGATCCAAATTCCGGTCTTCATGTTTGCATTCTTACCCACTGAGTCATCTCTCCAGTCCCTTCCACCATACTTCTTGAGGCAGGGTCTGTGAGCCCAGAGCTCACTGATTGACTAGATTAGCTAGGCAGAAATCCCCAGAGATCCTCCTGTCTCTGGCCTCCAGTGCTAGGGTTCCAAGTGAGAGCTATCATGCCCGGGTTTTACTTTGGTGCTGGGATATGAGGGTCCTCCCTTGCACTGCAGACACTATAGATTGAGTCATCTCCCCTAGCAAGATCTTTTATCTAGCCTGATAATTTCTTTCTGCTGTCTTGTTTAATCCATTCACATTAATGCTACGACCGATATAGTTGGGTTTCTGTAAGCCATTTTGCTTTTCATTTTCTTCTCATCTTCTCTGTTGGTTCTGCTTCTATTGCACTGAGTGATTATATTCTAATGCAACATTTCTCCTCTAACAATTGTTCATTATAATTTTTGAGCCCTTTAGTTGTTGATCTGGGGTTTACTGTATACATCTTATCAGAATCACCTTCAGACTTTGACTGATTTTAATTCTAACAAGATATAGACAATCTAACAAGCCTTGCTGAACTGTCCATCTCAGCCCTAGATGTGCTGTGCAGAGTAAGGGAAATCTGTGTCCCCTCATAGCCTACAGGGTGAGGGGAGTGTAGGTCTCCATCTCAGCATGATGTGGCACTGGGACTCTGAGGTATCCCCCAAGTAGGGGGTCCTTAGGAACAGAGGCACATCATGCAGACCAGTGGCCTGTTGTCTCAGGATCCTCCTCCTACAGCCAGTCTTAGAGAACAGTTTTTCTAGAACTCTTCCTGACAAATTTTCTCTCCGTACCCTCTCCAGTATTACTAATGTCTTGCATGTAACCTATCAGCAACCAAAAGACATTGTCTCCCATAACTATTGAGTTTGCTCAATTTACTGTGTTTCTAGCAATGCCTTATAAAATAGCATATTACACTTTCTATTAAAAATCATTACCACTTTTTTTTTGTCTTTTTGAGACAGGGTTTCCTATAGCCCCAGCTGGCCTAGAACTCACTATGTAGACCAGGCTAGCCTCTATCTTACAGAGGAGTGCTGGGATTAAAGGTGTGCACCACCACACCCATGTAAAATTATGACCACATTTTAATCCACAGATACTTGTGAGCTGAAGTTCCCTGGAAAGGTGGCGTGCAGAGGGGGTGCAGACAGTGAGTAGGTGCAAGTGCAAAGAAGAACCGTGTCTAATGCTCCTTGGTGCAGAATAGCCATGGCTGAAGCTAGTATTTCAAGGCAGCTAGTGGAGGTGATTTTTTTCTTTTTTTGGTCTTTTTGAGACAGGGTCTCTCTGTAGCCCCAGCTGGCCTGGAACTCACAGAGATCCGCCTGCCTCTGCCTCCTGAGTGCTGGGATTAAAGGCGTGCGCCACCAGGAGGTGCTGGGGATTGATCCCAGGACCTTGCACAGACTAAGCACATGTTCTGCTATAGTCCCTAGAGAGGTTTCTGAATGTTCCCAACACAAACAAATGGCTAAGTGGGACCTAGTGGGGCCAGGCCTGTAATAATGTCAGCTACTCAGGAGGCTGAGGCAGGATTGCAACTTCAAGGCTATGCTGGGCACATTAGACCTCAAAATAAAAAAATATAGAATAGATGTAGCTCAGTGGTAAGTCTAGTTTATTATGTGTGAGGTCCTGGGTTAAATCCATAGTACTGCAAACAAAACAAAACAAAACAAAACACAAATGTCACAGTATATTTGATAAATATATACTTAATTAAATAAATAAATTTTAATAAAAAATTTAATTTTGAAAAGAAAAACTTAATTTAAAATTTAAAAGGCAGGGCTGGAGAGATGGCTCAGCAGTTAAGAATACTGGATGTTCTTGCAGAAGACGTCAGTTCGAATCCCAGCACCCACATGACAGCTAACAACTGTCTGTATTTCCAGTTCCAGGGGATCCAATAGTCTCTTCTGTTCTCTGCTAGCATTGCACAACATGGGTGCACTTACCTACATGCAGACAATACACTCATACACATAAAATAAAAATACTTTAAAAAATTTAAAAGGAGCGATTTTAGCTAGCTGTCTCTCCTCACTGGCGTTGTGAATTTCTACCCTAGTGGATGTCTGCCTGCCATATTTTAGGGCATCTTTCCTGGCAGGGCAGCTGAGTGGCCGAGCAGCTGTGTTGACAGGACTCGCAGCGGCTATGTGGGGATTTCCCAGGCATGGCATCTGCTCTGTTGTCATGGATGCCGTGTTGTTCAGCAGTTCTGAGATGACAGCCCATGAAGACATGGGTCATCAAAGTAGCCCTTTAAACATGATGGTAAATTGTGGGTGGAAGGGTCAGCTACCAGCTCAGGGAGGCCTCACATAAAGACGTGCTAGGAGGCTCTTCACAGGGATCAGAAAGCACACACAGATGCTTGAGGAAGAAGTGTGTGGTTTTCATGTCCCCTTCTTGCCAGTGAAAGTCCAGGAGGAAGTGGGGAGGGAAGGGCAAGGACTGACACAGACTGACCTCACATCTTCAAGTCCTGTAATTTCACTTTGCCTAGTGCCAGATGTGACCCTTGAGCTTTTCAGTTTTGTAAGTTAGTAAATTCTTTTCTTTAAAAAATATTCTATTATTTTTATTTTATGTGTACGAGTGTATTGCCTGCATGTATGTAGTGCATCTGTGTCGTGCAGTGCCATGGAGGCCAGAAGAGGGCTTCGGATTCCCCTGGAACTGAAGTTAAGGACGGTTCATAGCCGCCATGTGGGTGCTGGGAGTCGAACCTGGGTCCTCTGTGAGAGCAGTCAGTGCTCTTAACCGCTGAGTCATCTCTCCAGTCCATAAGTTAGTAAATTCTTTTAAATTTAGTTGGTGTGGGACTGGAAGATGGTTCAGTGGGTAAGGGTACTTGCTGCCAAGCTTGATGACCCGAGTTTGATCCTCAAGACCCACATGGTAGAGGGAGAGAACTGACTCCCGCACATTGTTCTTTGACCTCCACACATGCACTTTGACATGCTTGTGTGCACGCACACACACACACACACAAATGAATGTAATTACATTTTTTTTAACTTAGGGGCTGGGGAGATGGCTCTGCATGATTAAGAGCATGTACAAATTCCAGAGGATCCAACTATGGTTCTCAGCACCTATGTCAGGCAGCTCACAACTACCTGTAACTCCACTTCCAGGGTATCCAGTGCTGTCCTCTGGCCTCCACAGGCACCCAAATTCATATGACATACACCCACATAGACACATGCATACACATAAATAAAAATAATTTTTGAAAAAAAATTTTTATGCATGTTTTGCTTGCATGTGTAACTGCATCCATGTTGTGCAATGCCCACAGAAGTCAGAAGAGGGCGTTGGATGCCCTGGAACTGGAGTTAAGGATGGTTGTTAGTTGCCATGTCCATGCTGGGAACCAAACTTGGATCCTCTGCAAGAGCCAGTGCTCTTAAACTGCTGAGCCACTTCTCCAGCTCCAAAAATAAATCTAAAAAAAAATTTAAGTCTGGTTTGAAGCTCAACTTACAACTGGAGAAACTGCAATGAATTCTGGGACAATGTCTCCAAATTTATTTAGTCTCTCTTTGAGCCTCAGCGAAGCTTCACATAGGCAAGAATCTTCAGAAAGGAGGATCTGCTGATGGCCATCACTGGCCTGGACTCTGTCAGAGGTCTTCCTACTTCAGGGAATGTTTACACAGTTCCTTCCATCCGCTGTTGATAGTGATGTGATGAGGTGAGTCACCTTATTTCAACCCACTGGAGCTTAACTGTTGCCTAAATTTGGGTCAGAAATATTCTCATTTGCAAGTGAGAAGACTCTCACTCTCACTGCCCCCAACATTACTAGGGCTCATTCAGGTGCTCAGACAGTGCAGTTGATGAGTTCCACTCCTATTATTTGGTGTCCATAGCCTGTGTGTTGGGTCTCTGGCCACCTGCTTTGCATCTGATGGCAGCAGACTGCAGTGGGGTCTCCTCTCCAAGTGTGGAGCAGGAAGCAGCAAAGACAAAATCCTTCACAGCAGGCACCAGCCTCTCTGTAAGGGGAACTGGCTCATAGTCACCCTGACTCCAAGAGGGGCCGGGAAAGGAGCATTTTGTAAACAGAACTGAGACTGCCGAGAGGATGCCACCTGAGGAGGGCATCACCCAGGGGTGACTCTTCTTGTGAGCCAGCAGGAGGAGTGACCTTTCCTGAGATTAAGTCTCCATTTGTCACCCAAAGAAAGATTGGATTTGGGGGCAGATGAGATGGTTTAGCAGACTAAGGAACTAGCTACCAAGCCTGAGTTTGACTCCAGGAACCCAGATAGTAGAAGCAGAGGACTCCTGCAATTTGTCCTCTGACCTCTACAAGCACATGGAAACATGTGCATGCCCACCCCCCTAAATAGATAATGTAAATGTAAAAAATATAATAAAGAGATTGGCTCCTGTGGGCAGGGAAGGAGGGAGTTGGCCGGAAATGGCAGTTAGATGAGTGACAGGGTCTGCCATAGGAGCTCAGGCCATTTTCAGATACAGCCTCAGTCTGAACCTGGGTTTTTCACCAGGCGGTTTCCACACAGCCCTGACACCTGGTTGGCATGCTACTGAGCTGGGGGAATTGGATTGTGGAAGAGTGTGTACATGCAGAGGCCAAGGTTGTGGAGCCGGCTAGGTGCCAGGGCTGAGCTCTACCTCCTCCTGTGCCAACTGATCCCACACTGACTAGGACAGCATGGACACACACCTCTTGGCTCTAAGAAATGAGGCTCATTTGCTTTTCTCCTCAGTTCTAGAAAGTGTGAGTTCAAATGGCCTTGTGCGTCTCTAACCTTCTGCTAATGGCTAGTCTCAGCAGTGACCTTCCACAGCTCTGTCCCTGTGCTTCACAGCTGAGCCAAGATCATCAGTCACATCAACGGGCAAGGCTGGCATGGAGGTGGGAGCCTCACTTTAAAGAATAAAGTCTCGAAGTGCTCAGGCAACAAGGTGAGGTGTGGAGAACAAAATTATTGGCCCTAGAGTGAGACTCCAGGCCCTGGAAGCCCCAAATCCCCTGAATGTCATGCTAGTCCAGGCTTATTGCTGATCTCAGCAATGGTGGGGCTGAGGCTAGGGCCAAGCCCCAAATGGGGATCTCCTGGAATCTCAAGTTTTAAGATGTGCTAGTTAGTTTTTGTTGAGTCAACTAGAGTCATCTGGAAAGCTGGAGCCTCAACAGAGAAATTTCCTCCATCAGACTAGCCTGGGAATTGTTTTCTTGATTGCTAACTGATGTGGGAAGGCCCAGCCCATTGTGGGTAGTCCCATCCATGGGCAGTGGACCTGGGCTGTGTAAGCAGCTGAGCAAGGAGAAGCAAGTTAATGAACAGCGTGATTTCTACTTCATTTCCTGCCTTGGCTTCCCTCGATGATGAACTGTCCCATGGAAGTGTAAGCCAAATCAACCCTTTCCTCTCCAACTTGGTTTTATCACAGCAATGGAAAGCAAATGAGGCCAGAAGATGTAGACTCTGTCAGGCTGAACACATGGGCCTCAAAGGTGAGTCAGGCCCCATCTCCACTGAGCAGCCAAGGTTCTCTACCTTGAAAGATGGCACTCAACCCAGGAGAATGTCCGAGAAGGGCACAGTGTGGTGTGTGGCAAATCAGAGACCTGAGGAGAAACAAGTGCTGCCAAATGCCAGCCCTCAGCTGAGTCAGGTGAGGCAGGAGGGAAAGGAGTCCCAGGAGAGCAAGGGGCCTGTGCTCTGGTTCCTGCCTTTCTCCTCTCTGCAGGCTACGCAGTGTCCTGTGAGCTACAAGAGGGTCAAACATGGCAGGACAGGGCTGGGATATCCGGCTGGAGAGGAGTGTACTTGGGGGACACCATTTGTGCACGAAATCTGAGGGATGTTGTACAGAAGGGAGCGACTGAGGTAAACCCCTAGATTACTTCAGGAGGGAAAGGTTGGCCCTGGGTAGCCCTTAGTCTAAGCGATTTCCAACAACATTCAAAGGGTGAGGCCTGAGGGACCTACTGACTTCCTCTCACAAGGAGGTGGTGAGATTCTGAGAATCCCATCCATTTGGCTTGGCAGAAACTTCCAAGTGTAATCTTCGTAAGAGAAACTGAAGGACCAGGTGTGGGAGGCACCGGCAGAGGACTGTGAGCTTCAGGCCAGCCTGGGGTACACAGTACGACCCTTCCACGGGGAAACGGAGCGGGGAATGGAAGAGGGAAAAATCCACACAAAATTGTACTTTTTTATATAGAATTTGTACAATATATTTCTCTTCATTTGCATATCTTATCCACAACTTAAAACATCCTTTGTACAGGCTGAACTCACTCAGCTGATATAATCAAAATTCTTTCTTTCAACCAAATAAGAAAAATTCAAAATCGTAAACCCGTAAGAAAACAAATTAAAAACGATGATGAAAATAAGTCACTCCTCTTTAGAACAGTGTCTGTACAATATATAGGATTTGGAACAGAATTTCTTTATAGATTAGGCACATGTTTCCACAACCCCTTATTCCTGCCGGTTCTGTCTCGTTCCAGGCAGTCCTGCCTTCTAAGAAGGGTCAAGGGGAGGTTGGCCTTGATGGAAATCCTTTGGGATCCCACTGCCTGGGGCTGGGGGTTAGAAGAGAATGACCTGGCCCTGCAGTGCCACCCAGTGGCCTGCAGAAGAGGTGTCAGTGGGCCATAGGTGGCCAGCCCAGGAGGGGCCCTGTCAGAGAGCAGCAGTGGTGTGTGAGGGGAAAACTCAGGCTTGTTCTATGCAAACTGAAGCACAGGGAGGGCAAAACAGCAAGAGCAGTGAGCGGAGAAAAGCTATCTATGGAGTCCAATATTTATTTACAATTGCTTTTCCTGATGGGAGCACAGGAGGAGAGCTGGTACCACTGTCCTGAGGGAGATAATTAGCCCTGCCCTGCTTGTCTGCTCCCTTTACTCAGTCCAAGATATGGAGGGGTGTGGGTGTGCCATTTCCTCCATCTTCCAACTGCCACCTGACCTGAGCCACAATGGGGCACTGAGACTTGCTCTGATTCCCATATGGGGAAACCCCCAAGTCCTCCCTTGAGCAGAGTGGCTTATAACAGGGCCCTCTTACTCAGGCAGCTTACAAAGCAAGCCAAAAAAAAAAAAAAAGAAAGAAAAAAAAAAAAAAAAGGAAAAAAAATTTTTTACTTTTTTGGTGGCAAGCATGGTATGTGCATTGTGAAGTCCCTGTGGGCCAGTAGCATCTACCTCCACATGTCCCAGCACCACAGAAGCTGCGCCAGGCTCCCTTTGATGCCAGGATTGTGGATCCTGTCTCTTTGTACCCCACCCCTTCCTATTCCGTGACCATTTTTCTTGTATCCTGGGTTGGGCTGAGAAGCTGATTCTGGGCAGAAGGCACAGCACCTTTTCAGAAGGCACTCCCAGACCTGCAGGCTTGGGTTCTGCTAATCCAGACCCTGGTACAACCCCAGAGGGGTCTTCAGAGGCCAAGGTGGCGTACTGGGCCATGGTAATGCTGGCTGGTCAAGTGTGGCCCTGGCTGTGATGAGCCTTCCTTGGGTTGGGCCTGTGAGGTGGAACATGCCTCCAGCCCAGACCCCTGCCCTTCAACAGCAGGTGCCTCATGCATTCCTTCTTCCTGCAAGTCCACGGCCTGCATGCCAACCCAGCTTCCCACTTTGTGTGACTCTGGAAAGAAAATCATCATCAGCACTTCAGGGTAAGGCTAAAACCATACAAAGAAAAGTAAAACAGCATTTACTAGAACTAATATAGTTATTGCTAGACAGGTGATGGCTAAATAGCCACGCAGAGGCCCAAGGTGGTAAATGTGATGGATTACCATGATTTTAGAGAAGAAATGAAATCAGCTGGGTCTTGACTCTTGAAACAAGAGCTCCTGTGAGTGCTATGGGTCTGGGCAGGGGCTGGAGAGTTCCTCTACTTTGCCATGTTCACACACACTGGTTTGTCCCCTAGGTACTCCCTCTTAGGGAGTCAGTGTGACTCTCTTCTAAAAACCGGAGGGGGAAACCGAAATATGCTAAAAGAACTGAAGAAATGTAGACGTGCGTGCTGGGAACTGCTTGTGGGGATGCAGGGCCTGCTAGCTGTTCCCAAGGGCACTTGTTCTCACTGGGGAGTTGGCTAGCTGACCTGTGGCATGGCGACTGCTTGGGAGGCGCTTGTCCGCTGTGGCTAGGTTTGGGTTCTCAGCCAGCCACTGCAGCTGCCCGCTGCAGCTCTCACAAAACAGGCAGCTCTGGGTGGATGACACCTTCCCCTGAAGGCAAGCTTGGGTAGTTGGGGCTCAGTGGAGACAGACTCCTTCCAGAGGATGCTTCTGGGTCTTCAGCACTGTAGCTCTACAGGGGCAGCCCTGGAAGAGACTAGTCTCTGATCTCTGAACAACCTTCCCAAGGACTCCTTGGTGCCCTCTTCTCAGCCCCCTTCTGCACTGTGCTTTCTTGCATGTGTGACAGTCTGGGCACATGTAGAAACTGTGCACCAGGCCTTCTTGGAGAGGCAGCTGCTTGGCATCCAAATGGGAGCAGGGGTGGGCTCGAAGAGAGCTGGGCTCAGAGGCCACAGGGGTTTCATGAGCGAGGCTGGAGGTCTGCTCTAAACCCCTGTGGACAGATTTGGGAGTCCATGCAAGCCACACTGAGGCTAACACTCCACATTCCAGAGGCGGGTGGCTTTGTTTGGGTAGTTGATGGCCAGGCTGATGGCAGCAATGTTTTGCAGAGCCTGTGGAGGAAAAGAGCATTCACCAGTATCAAGGGTTGTTCACTTGCTCATCTACTAAGAGTGAGAGGAAAAACAAAACCCATAGGAAAACCCTGGAGGTAAGGCAGCAAGCAACCATCGGACCATGGTAGCAGTCAAACTGCTGGGGCAGGGGCCTGGGAAAGCCACACAGAGGTACAGAAGAGAAGACCATGCACACACAAGGTACTAGGGGACCCCATAAACAGTCTGGGAAAGTGGCTGTCCTGGAAGATAAGGCTAGTCTTTATGCTGAGTGGAGGGTGAGGAGGGAGCAAGGATAGCAGACATGAGGGTCAAGTCCATGGGAAAGCTAGTGCCAAAATTGTTAGACATCAACATTTCTTATACCATGTTGTGAAACCAAGGGCCATAGTGCCCAGCACAGGTGGCAGTTAAGAGGAAAGGGAGTTTTTACTCCATCTAAGGTCTCAGAGTCCTAAACACTCTTCTTCCCCCTTTGGTGGGGGAAATCCCATATTTAAGCAGACCTTCTGTGCTGATAGCTTTAGTTGTCAACTTGACACACCTGGGTAGAGGGCGCCTCAACTGGTGAATTGCCTCCATTGGACTGGCCTGTGGCCATGTCTGTGGAGCATCTTCTTATTACTGAAGCGATGTAGGAGGGCCCAGCCCACTATGAGTGGTGCCACCCCTGGGCAGGTGGGCCTGTGTTGCATAAGAAAGCAGGCTGAGCATGGGCCAGGGAAGCAAGCCAGTAAGCAGCGTTCCTCCATGGCCTGTGTTCCAGCTCCTGCCTCCAGGTTCCTGCCTTGAGTTCCTATCTTGGGCTCCCTGATGAACTGTGACCCAGGAGATGTAAATCAAATAAACCCTTTCCTCCCCAAGTTGGTGTTGGTATTGGTCAGAGTGTTTTGTCACAGCAATTAAAAGCAAACTAGAACACCCGCTGACCCTGTCGGCACAGGAGATCCATCCTTAAAGGACCAGGCACTGGAGAAGAGTCCCAGCCAAATGCACACCCAAGTGAAGGCCTGTGAGCTTCTGAATCCCCATGTCTGCTCAGGTGGTTAGAGTATACACTGGACAGTACCCAGAGGGTAAGTCTATGTTCTGAACATGTAAGCTGGGGCCTGGGGAATCCCCAGGGCCTCTGAGGGTCACAAGGCTCATGTTTCACTTTCACCATCTCCTGAGTATACAGTACAGTTATTTCCCAGGATCAGTGCAGGGGCAGCCACAAGAATCCAGCTGTCTTCTGATGAACCAGACACTAAAAAGGTCTGCAAAACATGGAACTCAGGGCTATCTTCCTCAGGAATTATTTTGTTTTGAAAAGTTTTCTCCAAACACATTAACATGAAATGTATTTATTACTGTTTTAAAAACTGAATTGTTAAGTTTGAACTTGTTTTAATTTCTACACTTAAAGCCCAATTTCTAATGATAAATACTGATGTTTATAATGTACATAAGCAAAAGGTTTCTTGAGTCCTCAATAATTGAAAAGAACAGCTGTCAGGGAGCTGGAGAGATGGCTCAGTGGTTAAGAGTACTGACTGCTCTTCAAAGGACCCAGGTTTGATTCTCAGCACCCACATGGTGACTAACAACTGTCTGTAACTCCAGTTTCCAGGGATCCAATGCCCTCTTCTGACCTCTGCAAGCATTGCATGACACAGTTGCACCTAGAGGAGTAACACTCATACACATAAAAAATTAATAAGTAAAATATAATTTGAAAAAAAAAAAAAGAACAGCTGTCAGAAGAGGAGTTTTCCTACTAGGGAAGCAAATTAGATCCAAAACCATCTGAAATCTAACTCTGTGGAAACTTCAGGGATCAGCCAAACTAAATTTAAGGCATTGGTTGTTTTGGTTTTAGAGACACAAATTCTTGCTAGTGTCTTCTGACCCCAGACTTTAATATGAGTGACAATGATAAATGGGGCTCCCCCGCTCACTGTGAGCCAGAGGAAGTGACTGAATTGGAACTGAACTCTGTGTAAACTCTGCGAGGGCCTGTACTCATCATGCCACACAGACAGACACACACACACACGCTCCCTAGCAATGGTGAGCTGGCGCCATCTGTCACAGGGAGATAACCTAGACGCCAGCTCTGGTGGCAATGTGGGTACCTGTGCTGCACAGCGGAGAAGGTGGTCCTCGGTGGTTAAGGCCAGCAGGTACTCCTGCAGTAAGCCGAGTTCCTGTGAAGAGAACATGGGCTCCTTGAATGCTGGAAAAGGAAACCCACTAAGGAAATGGGCCCCAAGGGGTAAGCACTGCTCGACCACTAGGCAACATGGCACCACTCACTCTAGAGCCACGAAAGCCTGACTGAAGGGGCTAGGGCCTGATTCCAGGGCTGGCCCTGATGGCCCATTAAGGTAACCAGGCAGGAGACCCTCCTCCTCAGGTCAGTCTCTTCATGTCTTCCTGAGGGGGACAAACAAAGGACCTGTGAAAGGCCCTTTCATGTGGCACATTCAATGAGTCTATTGTGCTGAGATGAAGAAAAAAAGGAGGAAGAGAAACCCATCTCTTTGATTTTCCAGAAGTCCCTGTTGTCAAGAGCTGGTCCAAGTTGAGGTTTTTACCCTCTTTGGCTATAGGCCTGACAAAATAAGCAATCTAGAGTGACCTGAGAACTTCCAGGGAGGAAAGGGTGGGGAGGGGAGGGAGGGAGAGGGAGAGGGAGAGGGAGAGGGAGAGGGAGAGAGAGAGAGAGAGAGAGAGAGAGAGAGAGAGAGAGAGAGAGAGAGAGAGAGAAGAAACTGTAGGCCCAGGCTTGCCTAGGCACCCAGGGCTTGGGACTGAGGGGTAAATCCAACCCCTCAGGTCCTGCCATGAGTAGAAGGGAGCAAAAGTATCCTCCCAACCTAGACTTCAGGGAGAGAGATGGACAGAGAGTCCTTACCTGGGCTCGGTTTTCGGTGACAAAGAAGAGCTCAGTGAGGGCACGGTGCAGGGGCAGGAGGATGCCAGGCTGTGTCACATCCTCAAACAGGCCATATTCCATGTGGGTAAAGAGCTGCCACAGAGGCTTCAAGAGTGCAAGATCACAGAGGTCACTGTGAGAGGAACCAAGCATAGGTCAGTTTACAGAGAACCAGACCAGCCCTAGACAGCTGACAGCAACTGCAGGTCAGGTCCTCCTTCTCCCTGCCATCATAAAGTAGGCACCCAATCCCCCATGCTCTTCCATGAAATAATCATACAGTAATCAACAGTAAAGAAGGAAAGGTATGGGGCTGGAGAGATGGCTCAGGGGTTAAGAACACTGGTTGTTCTTGCAGAAGACCCAGGTTTGAATCCCAGCACCCACATAGCAGCTAGCAACTGTCTGTAATTCCAGTTCCAGGGGATCCAAGAGCCTCTTTTGTCCTCCAAGGGCATTGCACTATACGGGTGTACTTACCTACATGCAGGCAATATATGCATACACATAAAATAAATATTAAAAAAAGGAAAGGTACAGAAACTAAATCCAAAGCTGATTCCAAGGACTTGCAGTGAGTTCGCAGGAATTATTCCATGTTTTGCTTTTAATTTTTTACACTTTTTATTTACTTATTGTGTGCATCTGTGTGTGTGTGTATGCGCCTGCCTGCCTACATGTGCCAGAGCATGTGTGGAGGTCAGAGGACAACTTGTAGGAAATGGTTCTCTCCTCCTACCATGTGGGTCCTGGGGGTCAAACTCAGGTCATCAGGCTTGGAGGAGAGTGCCTTTTCTTGCTGAGCCATCTCACCAGCCTTTACTGTGTGTTTTTAAGAACAGTTCTTATGAAGCCCTTCCAATGACAGTGGGAAAACTTCAAGGCAAATGTGTTTTGTTTTGCTTTACTAGGTAGCCCAGGCGGGCCTTAAAATCATGGCAATCCTCCTGCCTCAGTTACTCAAGTACTGGGATTACAAATGTGAACTCCGTGCCTCTTTAAAGTACATGCTAAGTGGGAAAAAAAAAAGACATAACACCCCACCAGACATGATGGTACACACTTTGAACTTCAGCACTCAGGAGACAGAAGCAGGTGAATCTCTGTGAGACTGAGGCCAGCCTGGCCTACATATCGACTTGTAGGTAAGATGGGGCTATAGGGAGACCCTGTTTCAAAAACAAATTAAAAAAACAAAAGCCAAAAAGTTAAAAGCTAAAAGGACGAGGAGGAGAAACATTATTTTGATGTTCAGTTATAAAACTGAAAATATGCTTGCAAGGCTGCTGGGCCCAAAATCCTGTCCCTAGGAAAAGCCTGGTCTTTCTCAGGCCTGTGTGGAGGGGACCCTAGGGTTTGAACATAGAGGGAGCCAGGCTGTGATCCCAGTCCAACACCCCTCAGAAGAGGAAACCAGGAAATGAATATCCTGTGGCTTACCACAGGATTATATATGCACATGCTATGCTTTTGCTTTTTTTCTTTGATTTACTTTTAGGACTTGAAAAAGAATTCTGCCACTTTAAGTATTTGCTTAGAATCAGTCACCCTGCCCCTCTCACATCCCCAAAGAACATGTTCATAAAATAAACGGACAAATTCAGTTGGATTTACAAACATGTCATAGCTAGTTTTTTCAGGAAAGCACTGAAAAGTGAGGTAAGAGGCACCTTTGGGAACTGTCCTCCCTTGGGGCTACCGCTTTACTTTGGCCTCTACCACCCTCAGGCCAGTGTGGCAAGGCATAATGGGAGTGTGTTCTGTCCTCCCCCTACATCCCCATCCCACCCTGACTCAGGATGGAGAAGTGCAGGAGAGTCATACTGGTATGGAAGGGCCAGTGGCAAAGCACACTGGGAGCTCTCTCCAATCTCAGGAAGGAGAAATGCAGGAGCATCCCTACAGATTGGCAGAGGCGAGCAAAATGTAGAAAGACATCTATACTACAGCCAGGAAAGGCCCAAGGCTCCAAGGCTATGGAGATGTGGCATAGTGCATAGACCGTGTGCCACCCAAATGCACTACTGGAAGCCCATGCAGACCTAAGTGACTTACAGTATCTGCCATCACTCCTTCTTCCTGACTTGAAAGCATTTAATTTTAATTTTTTTTTTTTTTGGTCTTTTTGAGACAGGGTCTCCCTGTACAGCCAGGAAAGGCCCAAGGCTCCAAGGCTATGGAGATGTGGCATAGTGCATAGACCGTGTGCCACCCAAATGCACTACTGGAAGCCCATGCAGACCTAAGTGACTTACAGTATCTGCCATCACTCCTTCTTCCTGACTTGAAAGCATTTAATTTTAATTTTTTTTTTTTTTGGTCTTTTTGAGACAGGGTCTCCCTGTAGCCCCAGCTGTCCTGGATTCACTATGGAGACCAGGCTGGCTTCAAACTCACAAAGATCCACCTGCCTCTGCCTCCCGAGTGCTGGGATTAAAGGCGTGCACTACCACGCCCGGCGAAAGTCTAATTTTATTTAAGAACAACTTCATATTGCTTTTAATTTCAAGTATCCCACATGGTCTTATATTGCCTATGTCTCAAAAAGACCAAAAAAAAAAAAAATGCAGGCAAGAAGAACTCCTAGTGGTTGGTGGGGGGGCTCTGGGCAAGGGACTGGGGTTGAATTTGTGGCGGATGTGTAAAGCACAATCACCAGCCCTTCCTCTGAGATGAGGACTCTTCCAGGTATGACCAGATTCCTACTTTATTCAACACTGTAGTAGAAGTCCTAGTCAGTGTAACAGGACAAAAACTGCTTGTATGGATTGGGAGGAAGCCCGAAGGCTCATTATCACAGATGATATACATGACTGAGCACCGGATAATACATACAGAATAAAACTAGATGTCAGGGCAACAGACAAAAACAAACAAAAAGAACCCATACATAGTAGCAAAATTTAAAGTAATTGTTTGTTTGAGACAGGGTCTTGTATATAGCTCAGGCTGACTCTGAACATGCCTCAGCTCCCAAGTGCCTGGGATTATAGACATGTACCATCATACCCAGCAAAAAACTTAAAATAACATAAAAGCATCAAAAACATTAAATAAATAGGAAGACTCCTAACAAAATGTACAAAGTGTTAACATAAAACTATAAATTATAAGTACCTAAACAATGGAAGGTGATAGGCTGTCGATTAAAGAATTCAATATTCTCGAGATGTGGACTCCCCTCAAAGTGATGTGTAGGGCCTACCAAAATCCCATTAGGAGGCTGTAAATAAGTGGTAGAATACTTGCTGCCGTGTACAAGGCCCTGGATTTGAGTCCCAGCACCACACACACAGAAAAAATCCCATTAGACAAGATGAGGGTAGCGGAAAGAGAGTACAAGTGTAAGAGAGCATGTCGGGGGCATGGAGAAGTTTTTTAATGACTTTGTTGTATGTGTGTATATGTATGTGTTCAAGTGTGTGCATGTGGAGGCCAGAGATCAACGCTGGGTATCATTCTCAACTGCATTCCACCTTATTATTTTGAGACAGTCTCTCGCAGAACTCAGAGCTCACTGATTTGGCTAGGCTAGTTAGGTAATGAGCCCAGGTCTCTGCCCTACCCCAACCAACCTCCACAAGTGCCGGAAACCTGCACTCAGGTCGTCTTGCCTATTCAGACACTTTACAGACTGAGCCATCTCCCCAGCCAGTTTATTTTTTTCCATTTCTTTTTTGAGATAGGGTCTCATGTATCCCAGGCTGCCCTGAACTCACTAAGAAGCTAAGGATAACCTTGAGCTATTACACATGGAGAAATTAACACACTAATTTAAAAATGGATAGTCAAAAGACAACATTCAGGAGGTGGAGGCAAGCAGATCTCTGTGAGACTGAGGCCAGCCTGGTCTACATAGTGAGTTCCAGGTCAACTGAGGGCTACAGGGAGACCCTGTCTCAAAAAGACCAAAAAAAAAAAAAAAAAGTCAAAAAGTCTTTTCCTTGGAGATGCCATTAACAGACTGACTAGGAAGTACAGGGTAGGAGGAGGTGACTGCCCTCCATATGCTCAGCAGAGTCTCAGAGTGCAGGCACTGCCTACCTGTGGGTACAGCACTGCACAATCCGCAGTAGTAAGTGGATGGCTTTCAGTCGCTGATGACCAGTCTGGCGGCAGGCCACACCCACCAGCCATTCCCAGATTTTGGCCAGTGGGAGGTGAGGTACGACCCTTTCTTCAGACAACATCTGCTTCAAAATCTCGAACCCTGGCATCCCCGTCCCCAACACAGACATTTTAAAAAAAATTGTGTACATAATAGTTATACATTTTATAAACTGTTCAAGTTTTAATAAATGAGGTCAAATAATTGTCATCACTTAAATTTGGCTGAAACTAATTTTTTTTTGTAAAAATAACATAAGAACAACATTCTTGGTTCCTCATTTTTGCAAAAGACCCTGGAAAATTCTAGGAAAAACAAGTGTCTTCTTTAAGACCCCAACAGAGGGTCTTGTATCTGATCATTCAAGTTTAAGCTAGTCAGCCATGTCTAGTGAAGAAAGCCAGGCTGAGGGTTGTGAGACACATTTGGAAGGCCTTAGAGAAAAGCACTTGCTTTAATGTTAACAGAGGTCAGTGACATAATGAATGGCACCTCCAGACATAGAGTGTCCCTGGTGGGCAGAACATGTAAACAGAAAGGGTGGGGCACACACCTGTCTGGAACCGCCCCAAGTGTCCAGCTGTCACAGTGAATCGGTAGCCCCACTCGGTGTTGCTCATGTCAGAGGTAAATCGGTAATACAGAGTGTCACCTGGGTCACAAAGAACCAGAGAGAGATCAGGATAAGGGAGTAAGAGGGATGGCAGGTGGGGTGTTTCTGATGAAATACAGTAAGCTTGTTTTAAAATCCTCCAATAATTCTCCTCAATATTATAGACTAAAGATTTTTTTACATTTATTTTGGGATGGGATATATGTGTGTGTGGTATGTGCATGCATGCCACAGCGTACATGTGGAAGGCTATGGTAGTCAGTTCTCTCCTTATACCATGTGGGTTCTAGGGATCCAATTCAGGCTGACAGGTTTGGTGGCAAGTGCCATTACCCACTGAGTCATCTCACTGACCCTCAACATTATGTTTAAACACTTCCAGTAAAATCTGTACAGGGCTGGTGGGATGGCTTGGTGGGTAAAGATGCTTGCTGCCAAGTCTAATAATCCAAGTTTGATACTGGGACCTACATGGTGGAAGGCAAGAACTGACTCCTATAAATTGTCCTTGGACCTCCACATATATGCCTTGAGAGATGGGCCTCCCCCTTCCATAAATAAATAAATGTAAATATAAAAAGACCAAAAAAAAGGAAAAGTTTATATAACCAGGTTTTGTTTTGTTTTGTTTTTCACTACCTGGAAGCTCAAAATCTTTCCACTTCTGCTGAGATCCGCTGAAATTGTGCCGATCCTGCTGAAAGTCACTACTGCTAGACATGGCTAATTCATCACAGCCTTCCTCTGTGTTGCACTGAGGGTCAAATTTGATTGAGAGGTAGATCGCACCAGGAATATGAACTTTATCCTAGGGATAGAGACAGAGAACACCTCTATCCCCAACACTCACTGGTACCACTGTGGCTGGTACCATAACTGGGAACATGGACCACAAGCAACCTTCTTCCAGGGGCATAGTCTAGCTGAGCTGGAGAATACCCAGATTGCAATATGGCGTGAGGGTGGGGCACAGTGGGGCAAGCAGGAGAGGTCTGGTGCAGAATGTTTAGAAGGAGCTTCTCAGGAGAAAGGGCATATGAGCACCCAGGGGTGCCTTTCAGAGAGGAAGCAGCACTGGAAAGGTCTGCATATTCAGAGAACGGTGAGGGGTTATACATGGGGGTAGACGATGTGCCACATGGGCATATGCATTTGGGAAGGGGGTCAGGATGAGATATGACTCTGCAGATCTAAACACTAAGATGTCTGGAGGGTAGGGGTACCCTGGTGTTATCCTGAGGAAGAGACACAGTGGCTGAGGAGCCAGGCTGGAGGAAGGGGAGGAGTGAGGAAGAAGCAGCAACAGGAGCCTCAGAGGAGAGGACAGTCTGGGACAGTGGGGATGTTCTTTTTGGGGGTACAACTCGGCAGCTGAGAGAATAAGGCAAGAGCCCAGGAACGGGAAGAAAAGAGGTCTGGCCTGGCTTCTGTACTCCTGTCCCTACTGCTATGGTACCTCCACTCAGAGGATCAGGCCTTGCCAATTCCATCTATAAAGGGCTAAGGAAAGGTATGTAACACCAAGTCAGTGAGTGTACCTGAGACAGCCCACCCCTGGACAGATTCAGGATGGAAAAGATGAGCTCTGGGGCCTGGATGGAGTCTCCAAAGTATGGCCAGGTCATCAGGAGACAGTTGAAGAAGCTGACCCTAACCCCGCCGCCCCTCCCATTCACGGCTGGAAGAAGCTGAAGATTTACTCAGAGGAACTTGTTGTGGGAAAAGTCAACTCTCCCCTGAGGCCAGGGGCCCATTGTTTCCTATTACTACAACACAGGTCAGGAGAAGGGAAGACCTGGCCTTACAGGGCCTCTGGCATCAGGGTTGGTGCAGACAAAATCTCTACTGCTCAACTGTACCTCAAAGCTGGTGTTGTTGTTATACGGGTGTTTCGATTCCCTCATTTGAACCTCCATTCCAGGCTCCTCCATGAACTGACAGGCAGCCAGGGCCATGGTCCCCAGCATGCTCTCTCGGCAGCCCTGCAGCACCTTCTGTAGGATCTGAGAGGACAGAAGATGGTAAGGACAGGGCTGCCAGTGTCATCAGGAAGAAGGGAAAGCCTACTTTAACCCAAGACCCACTTGACTGCACTGATATCATTCTGGACCAGAACAAGCCTCTGTAACCCACCTCTAAAAGCAACCACCAGGTCCTGCTCTAAGTCAGAATAATGCAAGTTCTAGGAGGTCTGAAGGACCAAGAGAACCAATTAAAGGCTGAGGGCGCTATAGGTAAACAATATAGCATACAGGGAGAAATAGCCAGAGTGAGGAGCTAGGGAAGCACGGCTAGGGAAGCACATGTCCATGACAGGGGGCCCACAGGAACACCATGGATCCTGATGTCCTTTATAGAAAGTAGATATGGAGGATCTCTGTGAGTTCAAGGCCAGTCTGGTCTACATAGTGAGTTCCAGGCCGGCTGGGGTTATAGGGAGACCCTGTCTCAAAAAAAAAAAAAAAAAAGGTAGATCGGTTAGAGCAAAATGCCAGCACCCACAGGACTGTGATGCTGGCAAAGGACCCAGGATAAATAGAAACCAGGGTTCTCCCAGATGGCAGGGTCTGAGGGTACATTAGGAGGAGAGGAGGAAAGAAATGTGACTTGAGATTTCTCCCCTTGAAACTGGGAGATAGTGACAAAACCTTCTGGATTAGAAGGAGTAAGTGCCTAAGGGTGCTGAGGTGTGGACCAGGATGTTTTCTGCTGTTCTAAGCCCCCTGCTTCTATGCAGCAGGAGGTGGAAAATGGCCTCTAACCCAGCAATATTTGAAAAGAACATCAAAAAGAGCCAATTTTAAAACAAAACAAAATAGTCTGAAACTTAAAACGCAAAGTCAGAGAACCAGGCTTCAGAGAACAGTACAGACCCTGGTGAGATCCCTGTTACCTGATTCTTGGAAGAGTGCCCCTCACTTGATTTCTATCTGTACCACAGCTGGGAGTGAGAGCAGAGCACCTGCTCTGCACAGTCTAGAAATGATAGTTTAAAACAGAAAGCAAAACCATGGTAGAAGCCTTCCTGTATTATGGGGGCAGGTCACCAGGGTATCCCAATTTACCCTGTCCCTTCAACTCTACATTATGTGTGACTCCAGGGACATGCAAAGAGACAGGCTAGTTGGAAGAGTTGTAAGACTTGTAGGTATGTAACAACCAAGGCAGAAGGCCAAGTAAGGTAGGTTTCAAGGGATCACTGCAACTTTGCCTGCACACAAGTTTGTATGGGGCTGGGAGCTTGGCATAGGCTAGCCCATGGGGGATTCAAGAGCTGCCCTGCCTTTGCTTCATTCACACCTGTTAGGGAGCCGAATAGCTATAAACCATCCACAGTTCAAACACCCCAGGGTCACAAAGATAGGGAGATACAAAGATAGGCTGGGTACAGAGCTCAGGCTGCTTTAGATACCTTCTCCCACTGGTGCTTTTCTTCCAGCTGCATGAACATATCCAAAATGTAGGTCATGTGTGCAGGGCCACTGAGCTCCAGGATGTCTTCGCTCACTGGCACATGCCCTGGCCACTCAGCAAGCAGGGAAGCCAGCACGTGGCGAGCATACAGGACAGCTGTGGCCTCGTTCACACGAAAGAGGTAGTCCCGGACAGCCCTCTTGCTCTTGCAGTTCAGCTCCTTGTGCAGGAGAGCAGCGCTCTTGCTCCGGCGCTGCTTGGCGTAACTTTGCTGCAGCTCACTCTCTGTACTGGAAATCAGCTTCTGGGTCACGGGGTTTGATTCAGCAGTGGCTTGGTCAGAGTGTGCGGGCTGGGACTGCAAAGCCAAGACCATCGTTACAGAGGCCTGGCCTTCTCAGAAAAAGGGGTGGAAGTGCAAACACTTTGTTCCCAAGGTGAGTGACGTACCAAGCACGGCAAGATAATCATGTCTGTGTCCACAGCTTTGGCGCTCTGCTCCTCCAGCCTTAGACTCCTACTGGGCTGCCACCTCTGGGCCAGGGAGCGGATCCTCTCATCTGTGGTGAGCTCATCACCATCAAACCTGAAGGGAAGGAGCACAGTGATGGGCACAGGAAGTGGAGGAAACAAGTTTCACTTACATCGCACCTGTTGGCAATATTACCTGAACTGCTTCTGCTATTCTCTACTAATTATGCCATCACTTACTGTATACTGTAACATTCATACATTCATGCACACGTAGGTGTAAGTATGCATGCAGATATCCAAGTATACCCTCATTGCAGAGTGAAAACTATCTTCCAGGGTCCATTTTCCTACTCCCCCACTCCTTTTTGTGGTGTGTATGTGGACAATGTTAGGTATCTTTTTCAACTGCTCTCCACCTTATTCTTTGAGACAGGGTCTTTCAGTGAACTTTGAGCTTGCTAATTTGGCTATACTGGCTGGCCAGCAAGCTCTAGGCATCTCCAAGCACTGGGGGTTACTAGTGCATGTGCCTATGCCTGGCTTTTACATGGGTGCTGGTGATTCAAACTTAGGTCCTCATGTTTGCACAGCAAGCATTTTATCAATTGGGCCATCTCCCTAATTCTCCTACTCTCTCTTAAAATAAGGTTCCCTTGAGTTTTAGCAGGAAACAACACTGTCACAGAAATAAAGACATGGTTTGCAGCCTGACCACCCTCCCCACCCCTGAAGCTTGATGTACTGTAACAGTATGTTCTTGCCAAAGGAGGTGAGTGAGGCAGCACATCACTTCCACACCCCACTCAAGGGGTTGGGAAGCCTTGGACTGATCCCACTAAGGATGTGCTCCTTTCTCTATCATTCATCTTTTCTCTGGGATGGAACCCAGAGGTGGTGTGGGCAAGCTAGCTATGACTGCAGAGATGAGAACACTACCCTTGAGGCTGATGGCTGGGTCACTCTGTGAGTCAGAACTGTCCACTGTGGACTGCTGCCTGCCTCTGGGTGGTTTTGTGAGAGAACCGTAAGTTCTATCTGCCTCGGCCTGTGGTCATTTTGCCTTCTTATTTACAGCGGCTTAGACTATACTCTGGCTGTCTTTCTTTCACAGTACCTGCTCCAACTCACACAAGATTTGAGACAATACATAGGGTAAAAAAGAAAGAGGACAAAGTTAATTTAAATTCATTACACATTAGAATAAGAAGTTAAGGGGCTGGAGAGGTAGCTTAGCATGTACAAGGCCCTAGGTTTGATCTCTACTACTGCAAAAAGGGAGGCAGGGGGAAAGGAAGAAGGAAGAGAGGAAAACGGGGGGGGAGGGAGAGGTGGGGGAGAGAATAAAACCAAGCTATGGGGACAGAAGATGAGACTAGTGCAGTTATGTAAAGTTTCACACAAATTCAGGAGATAGGTAGAACTAGTCCTGACCTTCCTGGCCAAGAGAAGGGAATACTGCTGATTATATAATTGTTCCTGAGGAAAAAAAATCATGAAAATAATTTATACTGGTGAAAAAACAAAAGCAAAAACCCTTTTGAGCCAAAGCACCTGCTCTGCTCTGTGCTGTCTACTCACTGGAGAGGCATCCCAGTGTCGCCTCAGCATCTGCCTCTGTAAGACGGCACACTTAACATTCCCAAAAGAAACTGTCACACCCTTCAGAGATGATGCAGGCAAAGTGGCCCAGCTGCCTTTTCTTTTTTTAAAAAAATATTTTATTATTTTTATTTTATGTGTACGAGTGTACTGCCTGCATGTATGTGAGTGCACCCGTGCCGTGCAGTGCCGTGGAAGTCAGAAGAGAGCTTCAGATTTCCCTGGAACTGGAGTTAAGGACAGTTCATAACTGCCATGTGGGTGCTGGGAATCGAACCCAGGTCCTCTGCAAGAGCGGTCAGCGCTCTTAACCGCTGAGCCATCTCTCCAGCCCCCCAGCTGCCTTTTCTATGGCATCATGAAGAACTCCAGGCCAGTCCCCATGGTTTCCTGGCCTTTCAGGGCTTCTCTCCAGATCCCACGGCAGCAGGTACAGTTCCCCACTCTCACTTAGCACACTTCAGTGCATTTAAATGGTCTTTACCTCTTCTGGACCTCCAGGAAGAAAGAATCTGTCTTTTTCATCTGTAGTTCATATATGGCCCGGATAATGTGCAGAGGAGCATTGAGGGCATCGTGAGCCATCTGAAGGCATGGGAAGACACAAAAGACAAGTGTCTTAAGACATCAAGAATATGAGCTCCAAAGTGAAACAGTATTAGATAGCCACAGATCACAGCTGAAGAATACTCTGTGGGTATTTTTAAAAAGTATATAAAGTTGTAGGTCCTAAGCCATGAATTATAAAATGCATGTTACTACTATAACCCAAAGGAAGCTATAAAAAACTCTGAAGCACTGAAGAAAACACTGTGCCAACAGCACAATTCTAATAGCAATTCTTACCACACTGCTAGCTTCCCTCTGGCATCTCCCACCTGAGACTGACAACCAGCAGCAAACCCACTTTCTTTTGATATTTTAAAAATCATTTTTTTTTTGACTGGGCGTGGCTGCGCATGCCTGCAATCCCAGTACTCAGGAGGTAGAGGCAGGAGGCTCTTCATGAATTCCAGGCCAGTCAGGGCTACATAGTTAAGACCCTGTCTCAAAAACAAACAAAACAAAAACCAAACAACAAAAAAACTGTTTCATCATATCCATCTCATACTGTTCACTCTTCATGTACTTAAACACTTCAAGATCCAGCCCCAGCTATTTCATATCAAACCAAACAAGAGAAGATATCCAGAATGGTAAGACATTTCTGGGAAACCAGGAGGGGATGGTCACTTAGGGGCTTGCAGATGGGCCTTAAGCTGTAGCAAATCCCAAATATTGCATTCAGAATTTAATATTCATATTTAAATTTATATTTTGTGGGAAAAAAAAGGAAAACTTTTGGGCTCATGAACCACAAACATTTAAAGCTGCTACAGGGGTTGGAGAACAGTGCTTACTGTTCTTGCAGAGGACCCAGGTTTGGTTCCCAGCACCTACATGGTGATTCACAACCACCTGTAACTTTGGTTTCTGGGAATCTGACACCCTCTTCTGGCCTCCATGGGCTCCTGCATGCATGTCGTATACATAAACTCATGCAGGCACACATACATACATATAAAAATAATAATCTTTTGTTTGTTCTTTGAGATAGGATCTCATTATGTTGGCTGGCCTGGAATTTATAGAGGTCCACTTGCCTCTGCCTCCGAATACTGGGATTAAAGGCATGTGCCACCACACCTGGCATAAATAAAGTCACTATAATGAGGGGACTCTGCAGTCCTTCTGGATCTTTTCTGTATACCATAGACTGAGTGTTTAGGAAAAGAATTCTCAGGACATTGGACTGAGCATTTGTTTTCTTGTTTAGGTTGAAGCATAGCCGAAGCCAAAGAGAACCCACTCTCTGAACCCCATGGTTTACCCATACCAAGACCAGAGGACATACCAGGAAGCATATTCTGGTTGGCTCATCCAGGCCTTCAAGAGGGTCTAGCTTTTTCTGTTCTGGTTCCCTGGGGTTGCTAATTGGCCGGTCTACCTCTTCCTCTTGGTCCCCTCGCTCATCCAGCTCTAGGTCTCCATGCTCAGCCAGAGTGTTGATCTCCTTTTTTGAGGAGTATAGCATGATGGACAGAATCTACACAGAGAGGAAAGGAGGCAGGATGGAGGAAGTATTTAGTGAGTGAGAAGATGACACAGGTTTTTAATCATATAAGAGTATACAATATACAAGACTTAACCTACCTCTTTAAGATATCAGAATTCATATAAAGAATGTGTAATCAATAAAGGAACTCAAAAACAGGTTCAATTGTAAGAGAAGAAATATTAATAAAAACTATGGAGGCCCTTGTGTCTATTAACTTTTCTTGATAGCATAAACTGATATTATGTTTCAGTTGTTTTGGAGAAATGTAAAGAACTATTAAAAATATTCACAACTTTTGACCCAATAGTTTATTTTTTAGAAATAACAAAATACATTAAAATTTTCTGTTCTAAATGTGGTCAATGAACCAATAATGGCAAAAACTGCAAAGTAGGGGTGAAGAAATAGCTCAGAGGTTAAGAGCACTGGCTGCTCTTGCAGAGGACATGGGTTCAGTTCCCAGCATCAACATGGTGGCTAATTCCATCCATAACTCCAATTCCAAGGGCTCTGGCTCCTCCTTCTGGACTTCATGGGTGCTGTATACATGCATGTGGTACATTTACATCCATGAAGGCAAAACATTCATACATATAAAAGTAAATAATTTTGCCGGGCATGGTGGCACACACCTTTAATCCCAGCACTCAGGAGGCAGAGGCAGGCGGATCTCTGTGAGTTCAAGGCCAGCCTGGTCTACATAGTGAGTTCCAGGACAGCTGGGGCTACAGGGAGACCTTGTCTCAAAAAGACAAAAAAAAAAAGTAAATAATTTAACGCCCCCCAACCCACAAAATACCTTCTGGCATTATATGCAACCAGCAAAAATGGTGGTTAGGAAAATTACATAGAAATCAAGAAACATATTTATTATATAACCTCAAGTTATTTGACTACCATGCATACCATGCCATATAAGTTTTTATGTATGTACTATATGCCTAGGACAAAACAGAAGAAGGAAGTACGCAAAATGCTAATGTGTTTGCCAATGATACCTGGAATTTTTCTCTTACATTTAAATTTTTTTCTGTGCTCCTATTAAACAATACAATATTCTAATGTAAAATATTCTCTTAAGAGTCTTGGTTACCCATTAATATGTTCTAGCACATTTCTCTTAGACCTAAGCAAATCCTGTGGTATTCTTCAAATGTAGGCTTCTGTAGGAGTGAAGGTGGTGGGCAAAGCACAGCCCCTGCAGCACTGGCCTTCCTTGCACTTGAAGCCAGCACTTGGCCTGGAAAGTCTCTTGGGGACCACAGGAATTCCACTAAGGACAATCTAAGGCCTCAGAGGAACAGCAATAAAATAAAATCATCAACTGAAATCCTACATATAATAAACATAAGTGAAGACAAATTTAGAAACTGACTTTAGCTCAAAGGAACTTTAGTGGGAAATAATAACTCAAAAGTACATTTTATTACCATGATATAATGGTCAATTATGTGTTTCCATAAACTACTTCTCCAAGGTTCTTTGAACAAACACTCAATTCATTTTCCCTGACAGGGGAGGACAGGTGTCAGGATCCCTAATTCCAAAAGGGAAGAGAGAATCAAGGGCAGGTTTAAAAGCTGTACAGAATGAGAGTGCACAGGGCAGAGCTGGCTGGAACAAGCTAACTCTGCTCCAGGCAGCAGATCTGTCTACCTTCAGGAGTACATTCCTCACCTCCAGGTCCCGAAGGAGCCACGTCTTACTGAAGCCAGTCCCTTTGCTGCACTTTTTCACCAGCAGCTTCAGCAGATCAGTCTGAAGGAAGGTGGCATGAGTTTCTTCAAAACCGTGAGCCTGCCAAGCCAAAAAAACCCTCAATGTTTTTTGGCTGCTGCAGAGTGAAGGTTAGTTAGAGAAAGCCAGTCCTTTCCAGAGCTTACTTTCAGCTGGTGGCCCAACTGACCTTCCAGGAAAAATCCCAATGTCAGTAGAAAGAATGTACTATGAATCTTAACCTCATCCACTCTGTGATTCAACAAACACCTCTGAAACCTTGTTTTTTTGAGACAGGGTCTCACTATGCAGACCAGGCTGGCCTGGAACTCACTATGCAGACTAGGCTGGCCTCCAACTCACAAAGATTGCCTTACTTCTGCCTCCTGAATGTGGGATTAAAAGCCACCACATCTGGCTTCTGACACCTATTTTAAGTCACCTCCTTGCTCTCTATTTTCCAAAAGCTGGAGGCTAAAACCCAAGTACCTAATCATGACTGATAGGATCCTAAAAGGCTCCCTGCTCACTTCTCTGGCCTCATCCCTTTCTGTTGCACTACCCCAAAGCTCTGGAGGTCTTTCTGCTCTGTGACAATCATGCGTGGTTCACTACAAGCCCTGAAACTTGCTCTTCTTTCTGCCTATATTACCCAAGGCTGACTCCTTCTCTACCATGTCAAACTTCACCTTTCCAGAAAAACTTTCTGATTCACAGCAGTCCTCCTGGTAGATTATGGAGACTGTAAGCTCCATGAGAGCAGGGCCCTTCTTCCTAGTTCACCACTGCACACTCAGTTCCATTTGGCTCTTGATGCTCAGCTATTTACTGAATGAGGAATTCAAAGATCTCAGCCATTAGAGAGTTAATTTCCCCTTTTCTACTACAATAGAGACTTGAACAATGTCACATTGTGAAGAATGGGGGGAATTAAAGCACCAGCTCATAAAAGGTCTCAACTAAGTATAGAGTCTTAGGGCTGTCTGGAGCTGGAAAGCCAAGCAGACCAGGTCTCCTGGTGCCTGAGTCCCCTCTGTGACCTACCCACCAGTGCTGCTACTGAACACATCAATATTCAGGACAGCTCTGTGGGAAAATGACCCTGTATGTAACCTGAAATGTGTGGCCTTGAGAGATCTTCCCTGCCTACCTGCATCCCTAAGGTTCCAGAAGTCCGCTTATGTCATGGCTTCTTTTCATTGCCCAGCTCTTGAGCCCGAGGGACCTGTTTCTGCAGTCCTTACTTAGTAAGTCACACTCCTGTGGGAGAAGCCTGGCTGCTGGGGCACTCACTGTACTTTTTGTGCCTTCCTCTTCCTGTCTGTCTACTTCTTCCCAGCCCAACATTGCTGAAGCTCCACAGGATGCTAGTCCCCTTTAGTCTTCCCTCCATTCCTACAGTGAACCAGAGGAACTGGTGTTTGGCACCTTCCTTTCAAGATTACATCCTCATGAAGTCATAGAACCTGAGTCCATAAAACAGTATTGATGGGGCTGGAGAGATGGCTCAGTGGTCAAGAGCACTTGCTGCTCTTGTAGAGGGCCTGGGTTCAGTTCTCAGCACCCATATGGTGGCTAACAACCATCCAGTTCCAGGGGATCTGTTGTCCTCTTCTGGCTTCTGTGGGTATTGCATACATCAGTGTTCTTATATACATGCAGGCAAAACACTCAACTCATACACAGAGAATAAAAATAAATTAAAAAAAAAAAGGAAAATATACGGAAAAGTCAAGTTCTCAAACCACTGGGAAAATTCTATTTCCTCCTTAAAGTTATCCTTGTACAAGGTCCCAAGCATTTCTAAAAACAGTCAATGGTTAACTATTCATCCAAATCAGATGGTATTTCCTCCTTGTTAATCCCCTGCAGATGTCAAATCATAGGTAGGTTTGTTACCAAATGGAAGAAAGTCACTGTTACCTTTAGTGTTTTATATAAACCTTTGAGGGCCAGAGACAGGACCCAAGTTGCTTCCACTGCCTCAGGACAATGGCTGTCCATGCTGGTTTGCAGAAGGTGACTGGCGATAAAGGCGAAGTGCTGGGAGTATTGGCTCAGCTGGGCTTGAGAGCTGCCACATTCTTGTCCTCCTCCCTTCTGGACCAGCTGGTAGTCCTTCACTGAAGCATCATGTCAGACAGAAAGAAAGGCACAAAAAGCAGGGTGAGTGCCTGTGCAGCCAGGTTTCCCCTGCAGCCAGGTTTCTTCCACAGGAGTGTAGCGTACTGAGTAAGGACTGCAGAAACAAGCCTCTCAGGCTCAACTGTAGCCATTTTATTTAAGAGGCTGGCTTGCAGGTGAGCACAAAATTGGCACTGAACCACTTATCCACTGGGAAACTAACAGGGAAAAGTCACAATGCAGTTTCTACTACTATGTACAAGTTACAAGTGGGTCATTTCCAAGTGTTTACCAAAGTTCTTAAAGACAGTGCACATATGGCTGGGGTGTAGCTTAGTTGGAAGGGTACTTGCTTAGCATGCATGATGCACTGAGTTCAATTCTCAGCAGTGCATAAACTGGGGATGGTGACACATGCCTGTAATTCTAGCACTTGGCAGGTAGAGGCAGGAGAATTATAAATTCAAGGTCATCCTCAGTGGGCTATGAGATTTTATCTCAAAAACAATAAAAATGTACATGAAAGTCACTTCCAAAGAAGGTGGAATAAGCCCAGTTCACTCATCTTGAGCACTAAAACAGTGGGGTGGGAAGAGATGTATGTGGACACGTGAAACCATGGGCCATAGGTAGTGTAGAAATATGATCCCCAAGACAAAGGACATAAACAAGGTTGGTCTATCAGTAGTACCAGAAATATGGAGAGGCTTTCTAGGCTGCAGAGCAGGAAGCAGAAATCTAAAGTGTCAAGAAGACTCAAAGAACTGAAGAAATAGAGGTCAGTGTTCAAGAAAGCCATGGCAGCTAGACTTAATGAGCTAGAATCACCAATATGAAGATGCAGAGAGGGGCTGGAGAGATGGCTCAGCGGTTAAGAACACTGATTGTTCTTGCAGAAGACCTGGATTCGAATCCCAGCACCCACATGGCAGCTAACTCCATGTTCGTAACTCCAGTTCCAGGGGATCCGACAGTCTCTTCTGTCCTTCGCAGGCATTGCACGACACGGGTGCACATGCAGGCAATACATGCATACAAATAAAATAAAATTATTTTTTTTAAAAATTAAAAATATTTTTTTAAAAAAAGAGAAGATGCCGAGAGAGGTGAGTGGGAGAGTGCTCTCTGGAAAGCCACAGAGGGTTGCTTCTAAGTCTTGGGCTGAATATTGGTCTACATGTATGTGATAGGAAACTATCTAGGGCAGGAGAAAGAATGGCCAAAAAGCAGGAGGCAGAACCATTCCTGGAGCTCCTATGAACTGGGAATATTTTTTCTTCACATCAGGGAGAATGTAAGTGTCCTGGCTAGGGGGTGGAGTGAGTGCAAGGGGCAGAAAAAAATATTTGAAGAGATAATAGTTAAAATTTCCCTACATTCAATAAAGACTATAAAGAGTCCAAAAACTCCCTAAGCAGAAGAAACTCTAAGAAAATCATGCTTGGCTGGGCGTGGTGGGGCACGCCTTTAGTCCTAGCACTTGGGAGGCAGAGGCAGGCGGATCTTTGTGAATTCAAGGCCAGCCTGGTCTACATAGTGGGTTCAGGTCAGCTGGGACTACAGGGAGACCGCCTCAAAAAGACAAAAAAAAAAAAAAAAGAAAATAATGCTAATGTAGATCAAAAATCAAACTGCTAAACGCCCCCCCCCCTAAAAAAAAACAGTGAGGCAGGGTGTGATGGCACATGCCTTTAATCACAGCATTCAGGAGGCAGAGGCAGGCAGATCTCTGTGAGTTCAAGGCCAACCTGGTCTACATAGTGAGTTCTAGTCCAGCTGAGTTCAAGGCCAACCTGGTCTACATAGTGAGTTCTAGTCCAGCTGAGGCTACAGGGAGACCCTGTCTCAAAAAGATTAAAAAAAAAAAAACTCTACACAAAACAAAACAAAAAGGAAAAATCTTAAAAGTAGAAGATACAATACAAAGATAACAACAGCAGATCTCACGCTGAATTCACACCAGAATCAATGGAAGCCAGAAAAAAGCAGACAGGCATCTTTAAAGTATTCAAAGCTGGGCATGGTGGCACACGCCTTTAATCCCAGCCAAAAAAAAAAAAAAAAAAAAGTATTCAAAGAAAAAAAACCTTTCAGATGTAGCTTTGCTGGTAGACTGTTTGCCCTAGCATGCACAGAGTCCTAGGTTTTGTCACTAGCACCATATAAACCAGGTGTGGTGGGGGATGTCTATAATCCTAGCACTTGGAAGGTAGAAACAGAAGGATCACAAGTTCAAAGTTATCCTCAGTTACATATCAAATCCAAGGCAGCCTGGGCTGCCTGTTTCAAAGACACACACATACTCACCCTATACTCCATCACCACTACCACTATCACCACCACCACCACTAAAAAACTCCAAATCTCTCAGCTTAGAAATTTTTATCCAGAAAAATTCCTAAGATTTTAATTTTTTTAATATTTATTATTTTTATTTTATGTGTACGACCCTGTCTTTTAAAAAAAGTGTGACAACAATCAATAACACAAAGAATGGGGCAGCTAATGGACATAAACATAGTATTTCTACCTTATTGTGAAGATTGTGATGAGTTATGGGTGTACAGTATAAACCTTAGAATGACTTCTACGAAACTGTAGACTGCTGGGCGTGGTGGCGCATGCCTTTAAGTCCCAGCACTTGGGAGGCAGAGGCAGGTGGATCCTTGTGAGTTCAAGGCCAGCCTGGTGTACATAGTTAGTTCAGGTCAGCTTGGGACTATAGGGAGACCCTGTCTCAAAAAAAAAAAAAAAAACTGTCTACTGTAAACACTTGATCAATAGTTATAATTAAAAAGCTAACAGCAGACATAAATTGGAATCTTTTTTTTAAATTTATTTTTATTTCATGTGTAGGAGTATATTGCCTGCATGTATGTGAGTGCACCCGTGTCATGCAATGCCACGGAGGTCAGAAGAGGGCTTCAAATTCCTCTGGAACTGGAGTTAAAGACAGTTTGTAGCTGCCACGTGGGTGCTGGGAATCAAACCTGAGTCTTCTGCAAGTGCAGTCAGTGCTCTTAACCGCTGAGCCATCTCTCCAGCCCCATAAATCGGAATCTTTAAAAAAAAAAAAATCAGTACAAAAGAAAGCAAGAGAAGAAAAAAAAGAACAAAGAATAGAGGAGACAAATGGAAAATCAGCAAGGTGATAATAGATTCAAACTCAATCAACCTTATAATGCCTGAATAGATATTAAAATACAGGGATTAGCTAGGCATGGTAGCACATGCCTTTAATCCCGGCATTTGGGAGGCACAAGTAGGTGAGTCTAGCCTGTTCTACATAGAAAGTTCCAGGCTAGCCAGGGCTACACAGTAAGGCCCTGTTTAAAAAAAAAAGTATACTATATGTGTGTGTGGGTGCGTGCGTGCGTGTGTGTGCGTGTTATCAGATTGTATTAAAAAGAAGACCCTAATTTATGTGTTATCTATAAGGAATCCATTTATATGTTTATTGTGTTTATTGATTATTATTACTATTTTATTTTGAGATAGGATCTCATTATTCAGCCCAGGCTGATCTCAAACTCTCTATGTATCAAGTTGGTCATGAATGCATGATCCTCCTGCCTCAGTGTTGGGATTATAGACATGTGCCATCACACTCAGCCCAAGATATCCACTTTAAATGTAAAGATATGAGCTGGTGAACTGGCTCAGTGAGTAAAGGTACTTGTTGTCAAGACTGACAACCTAAGTTTGATCCCTAGGACCCACAAGGTAGAAGGAGAAAACTCCTGTAAGCTGTTCTCTGACTTCCATAAATTCTCTCTCTCTCTCTCTCTCTCTCTCTCTCTCTCTCTCTCTCTCTCACACACACACACACGTACGTATATATACAAATAAATAAATAAAAGTAATTAAATAAAAAAAATTATATGTAGATGCGAGAATCAAGGTATCTTAATTGATTTTATAGCATGCAAGGATTAAATAATTTTCTTTCATTCTTAGAAAACACAATTATATTTAGAACCTGTTTTCCTCTTCCTAGTTTGGACGTCAACAATCACAGCTCTGTTCTTCTCAGTAAAGTGCTTCAAGATGACCACATTATGGGGTTCATTGGCATTATCCATATAAACACATCGGGTTCCCACACACAGGACCTGAGACATTGAGACAGGAAGAAGCACTTAATTAGGTACAAGTCCAGTCCTTTTTGTTTACACCTCTACAAACACACAGGGGCAGGAGTCTTCTCATCCCCCAATCCAAAGGATGTGCAGGCCTGGCAGAGTTACCTGATGTCCTTGTCATATTTTTACTGCTCCTTATCCTAATCAGGTGAGCCACATGAAAATTAGGAATAAGATCAAGATTAAAGCCAAAGTGAAGACAATGGTCTTTGAAGTTCTTTGTGACTAAATAGTTACCCTTATTCAAAGCTAATAAAATAAGGGGCGGGGGAGGGGACACGACAAAACAAACGAAAAAAGCTAATAAAATAAATCAAGTGGTTAACTGCTAAGAATGCACATTGAACAAATCACTCCATAATCTTGAAAATATACCAGTATTGTAAAAGCAAATTTGCTTGGAAATTTTTTCTTCATTTGTATAATTTATACACATACACACACATACACACACACACATATGTATACATATGCATATACATATGCATGCTATACATACTTGGGTGTGTGGGATGACAGTTAGAAGGGTGAGTAGGCCTTCAGATGCTGTACCTGGGGGAAGCCAACAAGCACCAGCAGGGTGAAAATGTTGGTGTGCTTCAGCTGGAAAGGCAGCTGCTTGATGCAGTGGTCTGTGAAGGTGGCAATGACGTCTCGCCACAGCGGGGCACTGTTGAGTGACCGAAGGATCTCTGCCATGGAGCAGGCCCAGTCCAAGCCCACTCGGCTGGAAGGCAAGAGCTTCAGTGTCAGGTGGCAGTGTACAAGGCTCCAAACTCAATTCATCATAGCTCACTGTCCAAACAGGTTCAGACTCAAGCAAACAGCCATTCATTATCTTAAAAACTATAAGAATGATGCTTTTCATACACAGGTAAGTAGAAATGAAATAAAACAACAAACGAAATCAAGATCTGTTACTTATATACTCAGTCTACAAATCCAACTTACAATTATGTTTTCAAATATCTCTATAAAAAGTCACTTACGGGCCAGGTGTGGTGGCACACGCCTTTAATCCTAGCACTTGGGAGGCAGAGACAGGCGGATCTCTGTGAGTTCAAGGCCAGCCTGGTCTACATTGTGAGTTCCAGGACAGCTGGGGCTACAGGGAGACCCTGTCTCAAAAAGACCGAAAAAAAAAAAAAGTCACTCACACATGCACACACAGACACATTCACACTCAGAAGAAAGCTTGGAAGGAAATACAGTACAAAAACACCAGATGTATATGCTACAAATCAGGGTCATTTCCCCCCTTCAGTTCTGCTTTCCAAATTTGGTACTGTGATTATGTTATTTTTATAATGAAAACAGATTTTTTTTTTCCAGCACCAAAGCCTACACTTACTTTTCTCAGGAAAAAAACCTACCAGAATCTATCTCATCAGTGTTGAACTGGCAGACAATGCCGAGGCTCTCAGCTGTTTAGTATGGATTCATTAGCTTGATTCTCACAGAACAGCATCAGAGAACAGCACTGCAGGTGCTCGAGAGATGACTTAGTGATTAAGAGCGCATACTGCTTTTGTAGAGGACCTGAGTTCTGTTCGTAGCACCCACATCAGGTAGCTCAGAACTGCCTATAACTCTAGCTCCAGAAGAATCCCAATACCTCTGGCTCCCATGGGCACCTGCTCTCACATGTACATAGCCATACACAGATACATACACAGACACATGCATAATTGAAAATAAAACAAATCTTTAAAACAACCAATAATAACAAAAAAGAAGCACTGAAGCACACTAAAATGCAGTGATGGTTAGACCTTTGTCCTCAGTGAATGCCAGAGGACAGGGTGGAGGCTGGGTGCATGAAAACCAAGGCTACCTGTCCAGGCACACAGCTCCTAGGCTGAAGAGCAGGTGGGTGGTCTTCCAGCCATCTGGTACAACGGCATTGTCTGCTGTTGCAAACAGGTTGGGTTTGGCGGAGAGAACCTTGATAACTGCGGTGTCTACTTCTGCTGGTAAAAGACGGATGATTAACTGGCCAAGGAGACCCAGGGTGAGGTGGTAGGTTTCATTCAGGTGGCCTGCATTGGAGATGACAACTTGAAACATGAGTGGGAGGACGTGCTCCAGGTCTATCAGGGGGACTGTGGGACCCTGTCAAGAGAAGGGAAGTATTTTCAGCACAAAGCCCAAGCAGCCACACCAGCTACATGCTTTATCCCTTCAGGGATTATTTATAAACTAGCCTGGTTCCAGCAGAATGATATAGTCACTTCCAGAAATGTTTTATGTATAATCAACTGTAAAGTAAATATACTCAGTTAACATTTCATTCCACTTCTAATATTTTTCCACCCTAAAACAAACTGGAGACCTCCTCCATTGGGGTAGCTGCCAGGAGCTCAGCAGACCACCAGAGTGTGTTGGGTTCTGGCCTCCCTCTGGCCTCCAACTGCCAGAGGGCCTGAGAACCCAGGGGACAGCCTGACCGCCCCCGATCCTGCTTCCATCTGATGGAAGCCTGCCTGAGAGAGCCTGGATCCTGCCTCCACGTGGTGAAGGAAGCCTGAGCTGTACCTGACTGGAACCTGAATTGGGCTTCTCTGGGTACCCCTGAATAGCTGATCTGAAGACATCAGTTCCCTCCAAAATAAACCTGAGGGAACCTGAACCCTGTACCAGCCAGCTTTACATAGCCAATAAAGAAAGGATCTAGGCACCCAGATAATAAAAACATAAGCATACTTCAACTTAATTCTCATATCAGAATCGTAAACAACAAAAGAAATTCACACGCCAAAATCGGAATGAAAGAATAATAAAATGGAAAGCCAAAACACTATGTCCCCACCAAACCCCACCAATCCTGTAGAAAAGTTCTACAAGGAGAACCCCCTAGAGATAACCCAGGACACTGAATTTAAAAGAACAATCATAGCCAGGCGTGGTGGCGCATGCCCTTAATCCCAGCACTTGGGAGGCAGAGGCAGGTGGATCTCTGTGAGTTCGAGACCAGACGGTCTACGTAGTGAGTTCGAGGACAGCTGGGGCTACAGGGAGACCCTGTCTCAAAAAGACCAAAAAAATAAATAAATGAATTAAAAAAAAATGGAAAGAGCCCAAATAAATGACCTAACACTGCAATTCAAGTGCAAGGCAAGAACAAATGAAACCCAAACCCAGCAGAAGAGAAGAAATAACAAAAATCAGAGCAGAAATTAATGAAATAGAAACAAAGAAAACAAAAGAATCAATGAATCTAAGAGCTGGTTCTTTGAAAAGCTAAACAAGAGAGACAGACCCTTAGCCCAGTTAACCAAAAGAAAGAAAGAGCAAATCCAAATCAACAAAATCAGAGATGAAAGGGGAAACATCACAACAGACACTCAAAAGATCCAGCACATTATAAGGGAATACTTTAAAAACCTATACTCTTTTAAATTTGACTAAATCTGAATGTCTAAAAGAAATAAATGGATATCTGAAATCATGGGAACCTCCAAAGTTAAATCAAGAAGAGATCAACAGTTTAAACAGACCCATATCACAAAAAGAAATTGAAACAGTAATACAAAGCCTCCCAACTAAAAAAAGCCCAGGCCCAGATGGATTTACAGCAGATTTCTACCAGATATTTAAAGAAGACCTCCAATTAATACTAAAATTATTCAAAATGATAGAAACAGAGAGAGAACCCCCAAATTCCTTTTATGAAGCCAACATCACTCTAATCCCCAAACTGGGTGAAGATACAACCAAAAAAGAAAACTATAGGCCCATATCCTTAATGAACATAGATGCAAAAATTCTCAACAAAATACTTGCAAACTGCATACAGACACACATCAAGAAGATCGTTCAACATAATCAAATATGCTTTATCCCAGAAATGCAGGGCTGGTTCGATATACGCAAGTCAATAAACATTATTAATCATATAAATGGACTCGAAGACAAAAACCACATTGTCATCTCAATAGATGCAGAAAAGGCTTCTGACAAAATTCAGCATGCATTTATGTTCAAAGTCCTAGAGGGAATTGGACTGGTGGGAACATACCTCAACATAATTAAAGCCATATATAACAAACCCACAGCCAACATCATTCTAAATGGAGGAAAACTGG
>NW_008357921.1:514484-520078 GCF_000622305.1 Nannospalax galili
CCTCAAAAAAAAAAAAAGTCTTGGAATAAATCTGACTAAAGACACCAAAGATCTCTACAATGAAAATTTTAAATCACTGAAGAAAGAGATTGAGGAAGACACCAGGAGATGGAAGGACCTCCTATGTTCATTGATTGGAAGAATTAATATTGTTAAAAATGACCATCCTACCAAAAGCAAAATATAGATTCAATGCAATCCCAATCTAAATCCCCATGACATACTTCATAGAATTAGAAAAATGCATCCTTAAATTCAATACGGAAGCACAAAAGATCAAAACAACCCTGAGCACAAAGAGCAACGCTGGGGGGGATTACTAGACCAGATCTCAAAGTATACTGTAGAGCTATAGTCTTAAAAACAGCATGGTAGTGGCACAAAAATAGACACATAGATCAATGGAACATTATTGAAGATCCAAACCTGAGTACAAGCAATTTCAGCCACCTGATATTTGACAAAGGTGCCAAGAACACACAATGGAGGAAAGACAGCATCTTCAACAAATGGTGCTGGCAAAACTGGATCTCCACCTGTAGAAGAATGAAACTAGATCCTTATCTTTCTCCTTGCACTTATCTCTCACCTTGCGCAAAAGTCAACTCCAAATGGATCAAAGGCCTCAATGTGAAACTGGAAACACTGAAACTATTAGAAGAAAATATTGGCAGTAACTTACAGGATATAGGTGTAGAAAGGATTTTCTAAATTAGACAGAAGTTGCTCAGGAATTAAGGTCAGCAATCAGTAAGTGGGACCTCATTAAACTAAAAACGCTTCTGTATAGCAAAAGAAACAATCAAAAAAGTGAAGAGAAAAACCACAGAACGGCAAAAAATCTTCACCAGTGAAACATTTCACAGGGCTTTAACATCCAGAATATATAAAGAACTTAAAAAACAAAGAATCAAGAAACCAAATGATCCAATTAAAAGATGGGCTAAAGATCTAAACAGGGAGCTCTCAAAGGAAGAAATAAAGATGGCTAAGAAACATGTCAAAAAGCATTCAACATCATTAGTAGTTAGGGAAATGCAAATTAAAACCAACCTAAGGTATCACCTTACCCCAATCAGACTGGCTAGGATCAAGAAAACAAATGATACCAAATGTTGGTGAGGATGTGGAGAAAGGAGAACGTTCATTCACTGCTGGTGGGATCGCAAACTTGTGCAGCCTCTATGGAAAATAGTGTGGAGAACTCTTAAAAAACTAAAAATGAGTCCCTCTGCTTCCCTGGGCCTGCAGTACCTGCAGCAGGCCTCTTTCCTACTGGCAGGCCTCTCTCCGGGGTAAGTCCACTGTGCCCTCCTTGCTGTGACTCTCCCAGCCTCATTCACCCTCCCATCTCCGCCATCGTTCTCTCCTCCAAGTTTGGGCCCTGCCCCATTCCTTGTCTTGGGGCCCCAGATACCTGGGGAACCAATACTGCTCCCTGATCCTTTTAATCCAGACCAACATAGTGCCTTCTCTGGGCCCCAGGAGCACTGCTTCTGGACCTGGCCCCACCCTCACCTCCCTCTGCTTCCCTGGGCTTGCAGGAACTCCAGCCTCTTTCTGGGACGCAGGGGCTGACCTTTCCTTTTCCTGATCCTTTGCTTCCAGACCAACCCAGCTCCTCAGTGCAGTCCCCAGGAGGCCTTGGGGCCTCTTCCTGCCCCATCTGCCTTTGCATCTCTTGGTGGCACAGCCACCAGCTGCCCTAGACCAACATCTTTCCTGGGCCAGGCTCCCAGGCCAGTCCAACCCCCAAATTCCTGAGGCCAAAATCGTTTCTGGAAGGATTCAGACCTTAGGAGAAAGCCTGAAAACATCTGACCCTCACCTGAATTGGGCTTCTGTGGGAACTCCTGAAGACAAAAGCAATCCGGCCACTCCAATATAAAATCAAAAGAGAGAACCGGAAGCTTAGATGAACCAGGTTTTCATGCCCCAAAAGTAAACCACAAAGACACATAAAGTTCACAAAAAGAAGCAGACCTAAACTTGAAGGCCCGAGTCTCACACAAGAATCAGAAACTACAAAAGAAATCCACATGACAATATGTAGGACCCTGAGACCCTCTTCATTCACCCGCTACCCCCCAATCCCTCCAGACCCCCACTAATTGCTCTTTTAGCTTCTGTAAAATGCTTGGCTGCTGCTTTAGACATGCCTAGACACGCCCTGGCATGCCTTGACCTCCATCTGCTATCCCCCCTCCTTCCAGGAAACTACAGATTAAGCAAGCCTGGGCATGAAAACTGCCTATAAGGTAAATTTTTGTAAAACTGTGTTTGTCTGCCTGTCTTTTCTATACTTTCCCTTTGGTCGTGGCCATCTGATCTCAGTTTTTTTGTCTCTGGAACGCTAGCAAGGCGACCTGGGGGATTCGGGAGACGTCCCCATCCTTGTCGGGGTGGTGTTCCCCACCGGACACCGCACCAGGACACTAGTCCATCTGAAACCTCAGAGGACCTCGCGACCCTGTTGGGACACATATGTCCTATCCGTACGGTCTTTGGCATAATCGAGCCAGGGAATCCGCACAGCCGAGAGTCCAGACCATTTGAAAGCTGCGGTAGTTTATTTTGGGCCCTCTGTCTGTCTGTGTTGTTCTTGTGTCTTGTGATCTTTGTTCTAATTTCTTTGTTGACGAAACGGATGGGACTGATAAATACTATGGGCAACACCCCATCTTCCCCTCTAGATCTTACACTAGTCCACTGGGGGGATGTTAAGACGATTGCCCATAACAATAGTGTAGATGTAAAGAAAAAGAAATGGACAACTTAATGTTCGGTTGATTGGCCCTCCTTCAATGTTGGATGGCCCCTGAAGGGACTTTTAACCTGAGTTTGATTTCCGGGGTAGAGGGACCATGTCTTCCGTCCACGAACAGGCCACGAGGACCAGATCCCATACATTGTGACCTGGCGAGGCCTCATCGAATGACCCGATGGCCCCCCTGGCTGGGTCAAGTCCTTCCTTCCCCTGATTAATCCAACTGCTCCCCCCTCCACCTCTGCAGGTCCTCCCTCTCAGACCAAAGGTGGAAGAGAAACCCATTCTCCAGGGAGGCACGGAGAACGACATCTTTCCCCCGCCCTACTCCTCTCAAATGGGCACCCTGCCAATGGCGCCACAAGTGCAGGCCCTGCCTCCTAACCCTGAGGAGCCACCATCGCCTCCACAGGGACCTGTGCAGGCCACACGGAGCTGGAGGGGGGCAGCCCCCGAGCCTGACACCATTGTCCTTCCCCTCCGGCTGGTGGGGCCCCCAGACAGAGAGGGCAATCAGCCCTTTCATTACTGGCCCTTTGCCACCAGTGATCTTTACAATTGGCACTTACAGAATGCGCCTTTCTCTGAAAACCCCAGGGACTTGATTAACTTATTGGAAACTGTTCTCTTCACTCACTAGCCCACCTGGGACAGTTGCCACCAGCTCCTGAGTGTCCTGTTCACTACTGAGGAGCGAAACAGGATCCTGGAGGCAGCCTGGAAATTGGTTCCGGGCCCCACTGGGGACCCTACCACAGACCCAGGCATCATTAATGCCAGCTTTCCCCCTAGCCGTCCCAACTGGGACTACAACACGGCAGAAGGTAAGGAGAGGCTCTTGGTCTACCACCAGACTCTGTTAGTGGGTCTCAAAATGGCAGCTCGAAAACCTGCCAATATGTCTAAGGTCTATGCTGTCAGACAGGGGCTCGAAGAGAGCCCAGCCTCATACTTAGAGAGGTTACGAGATGCCTTCCTGCGGTTCACTCCGTATGACCCATAAGTGGAGGAATCAGCTCAAACTGTGATGTTTGCTTTCATTAACCAAGCAGCCCCTGACATCAAGAGAAAGTTACAGTCTTTAGATAGACTAGGAGAAAAGAACCTTAGGGACTTAATAGCAGTGGTGGAAAAGGTTTATAATAGAAGGGAGACAGCAGAACAAAGAGAGGAAAGAAAAGAAAAAAGACAGGAAGCAAGCCTGACCAGGGTCCTGGAGAGACAACAGGCCCGCCACAAGAAGGACCTCAGAGAGATATTATTGGCAACCAACCCCCAGTATGGAGGGAGCTCATCGGCGGGATACAGACCACGAAATAAGGTAGGGAAAAGCCAGTGGGTGTACTGCAAGGAGGAAGGGTGCTGGGTGAAGGACTGCCCCAAGAAGAATAAGCGATCAGCTAAGGTATTACTAGCTCTAATTGGGGGTGAAGACAGTGACTAGGGGAGACGGGGCTCAGGTCCCCTCCCTGAGCCCAGGATAACCCTGAAAATAGAGGGGAAACCAATTGAGTTTATGGTGGATACTGGTGCCCAGAATTCGGTTTTATTGGAGCCAAGAGGGCCAGTGTCCTCCAGAACTACATGGGTACAGGGGGCAACAGGAACAAAGCCCTATTCATGGACTACCCAAAAAACAGTGATTTAGGGACGGGACGGGTATCCCACTTGTTTCTAGTAATCCAAGAATGTCCCTACCCACTTCGGGGCAGAGATTATTGTCAAAAATGAGGGCAAAGATCCACTTCACAGCTAAAGGAGCCACCCTGCTTCACAATGGGGCACCAGTTCAGGTTATAGTCACCAATGACCTGACTGAGGAATACAGACTCCATCAGGAGCCGATCCAACCAAACCCTGATATATCAGATTGGCTCCAAAAATTTCCCCAAGCCTGGGCAGAAACAGGGGTTATGGGTCTGGCAGGACACAGGCCTCCTCTATATGTTGAACTCAAAGCAGGGGTGGACCCTGTTAAAGTGTGCCAGTATCCTATGCCCCTAGAGGCAAAACGTGGAATTACTCCACATATCAGAAGATTAATGGAACCGGGGGTGTTGAGAACAACCCAGTCTGCCTGGAACACCCCACTCCTGCTTGTCAAAAAGCTCCAATCCGGGGACTATAGACTGGTACAAGATTTGAGGGAGATGAACAAGAGAGTCATTGACATTCATCCCACTGTCCCCAACCCTTATACATTACTCAGTACCCTGCCACCAGATCGGCAATGGTATACAGTTCTGGACCTCAAGGATGCCTTCTTCAGCCTGCCACTAGCTCCCAGCAGTCAGCCCTACTTTTCCTTCGAATGGCATGATCCAGAGGCAGGAATCAATGGCCAGCTGACCTGGACACGACTGCCTCAAGGGTTTAAAAATTCTCCAACTATATGTGATGAGGCTCTGCATGAAGATCTGGGTGAGTACAGAGCCCAACACCCCGACATAAGCCTGTTACAATATCTAGATGACTTATTGATCATGGCACTGGACCAGAAGTCCTGCCTGGAGGGAACAGAGGATTTACTCCACATACTTGGGGACTTGGGATACTGGGCCTCAGCAAAAAAAGCTCAGATATGTCTGCAGGAAGTGACTTACCTAGGGTACATCCTCAAGGAGGGGCAGCGGTGGTTGACTAAGGCCTGCAAAGAGACTGTGCTAAAGATACCTGCACCGACCTCCAGAAAACAGGTGAGGGAATTCCTGGGTACAGCAGGGTTCTGCCGCCTCTGGATTTTGGGGTTCGCCGAAATTGTAAAACCCCTATATGAGGGGCTACCAAAGAAGGACAGGACTTCAACTGGATGCAGGAAAGGCAAGAG
>NW_008357921.1:520253-522060 GCF_000622305.1 Nannospalax galili
AATTATAGCAGCAGTGGCCCTGCTGGTTAAAGATGCTAACAAGTTAACCCTGGGACAGGACCTGCTTGTGGCAACCCCCCAATCAATGGTTGAGCAATGCCCGATTAACTCATTATCAAGCTCTGCTCCTAAATCCACCCAGGATCACCTTCCAGGTACCAACGGCCCTGAACCCAGCCACACTGTTGCCAGATCCCAATCTCAGGGACCCACTCCACGACTGTACTGAAATTCTGGCACAGGTGCATTGCACCCAACCTGACCTGAAGGATGTTCCCTTGCCTGACACTGAAGAAACCTGGTACATGGACGGAAGCAGCTTCATCAGAAATGGTAAAAGGCATGCTGAGGGAGCAGTCACAACCATCTCGAGAGTCATTTGGGCTGAGCCACTGCCAATAGGTACATCGGCCCAAAAAGCTGAACTTATCACGCTCACCAAAGCCCTAAAGATGGGTAAAGGAAAGAGACTCAACGTGTACACAGATAGCAGATATGCATTTGCCACTGCCCATATTCATGGGGCCATCTATCAAGAGAGGGGCATCCTTACTGCAGAGGGAAAGACTATTAAAAATAAACAAGAGATCTTAGACCTCCTGCAAGCCCTCTGGGGCTCAACAAAACTAGCCATAATCCACTACCCAGGTCACCAAAAAGGAGACAACCACACCCAGAAGGGAAACAATCTGGCTGACAGGACAGCTAAAGAAATAGCCCTGACCTCCACAATCCTGCCCATTCTTGTTGATCCTGGAGCAAGGGAACTGCTTAAAATTCCCCACTATAGACCCGAGGACTTAGCCTGGATACACATTCTCCCTATGACTCAATGCCTAGAGGGCTGATGGAGGACAATGGATGGAAAAGTTATCCTACCTCAGAATTTAGGCGTAAGACTGCTTAAGAAAATACATCAAGCATCACACATAGGAACCCGAAGGATGCAAGACTTACTAAGAAGGGCCAAAGTTAAAATTCAGGAAGGAAATCAAGCCAATGAAAAAATTGTTAGGCATTGTCATGCCTGCCAATTAACCAACTCAGGTCCGTCCCATGCTAACCCAGGATCCCGGAGCAGAGGGACACGACCGGATACGTATTGGGAGACTGATTTCACTGAGATCAAACAGGGAAAATTTGGATATAAATATTTACTAGTATTCATAGACACCTTCTCTGGATGGACTGAGGCCTACCCAACCAAGCATGAGACTGCTTATGTGGTAGCCAAGAAGCTAATCAAAGAGATCCTGCCCAGGTATGGTTTCCCAACTACAATTGAATCAGATAATGGGCCAACCTTTGTCTCTCAGGTAAGCCAGGGAATAGCCACTGCACTGGGGGCCAACTGGAAACTACATTGTGCTTATAGACCCCAGAGTTCAGGACAGGTAGAAAGAATGAATAGAACTCTAAAAGAGACCTTAACCAAATTAGCTTTAGAGACTGGCACAGACTGGATGGCTCTCTTCCCCTTTGCCCTTTTTAGAGTAAGAAACACGCCATACCAGATGGGTTTGACCCCCTTTGAAATCATGTATGGAAACCCCCCTCCTATGATACCTAGCCTCCAAGCTGACCTAGTATCGACCTTGGGAGACCGGGACCTACTGGACTCACTCCAATGGTTGCAGCTAACCCACCAATGGGTTTGGCCGCAACTCAGAGCCATATATGAAGCTGCTGTCCCCCCACAACCCCACAGGTTTAAACAGGGGAACTGGGTCTTCATCCACAGACACCAACAGAAAAATCTTGAGCCAAGATGGAAGGGCCCCTTCGTGATCCTCTTGACTCCCACCAC
>NW_008357921.1:523046-523598 GCF_000622305.1 Nannospalax galili
CATGGAACTCAAAAGAACAATTATAAACATGATAACAGAATTCAGTGAATTTAAAGAACACACAAAGAAATCAAAGAATTGAAAGAAGATAGGGATAAACTTCTGAATGAATTCAGAAAAGAGTTAGAAATATTGAAGAATACTCAGGCTGAAATGAAGAAGGAAGTGAAATGCTCAGTAAGCCAATTAGAAACGTCAGGAGAAAGCCTCACCAATAGGATGAACGAAATGGAAAACAGAGTATCAAGACTGGAAGATAAAGTGGACGAACTAGACCACATAAGCAAAGATTATGAAAAATTTAAGAAATCACAGGAATGGAATACACAGGAATTGTGTGACACCATAAAAAGACCAAACTTACGAATCATAGGCATACAGGAAGGAGAAGAATCCCAAGATAATGGCATGGAGCAGCTCTTCAACAAAATCGTGGAAGAAAATTTCCCAAAATCAAAGAAAGACATGCCCATACAAATAAAAGCAGCATACAGAACACCAAACAGACAGGACCAGAAAAGAAACTCTCCATGGCACATCACAGTAAAAACA
>NW_008357921.1:524228-524986 GCF_000622305.1 Nannospalax galili
TCAAGAAGATATTACAATCATGAACATATATTCACCAAACTCTGGTGCACCCAACTTCATAAACAAAATACTACAGGACTTTAAGACCCAAATTAATCCCAACTCATTAATAGTAGGGGACTTCAATACCCCACTGTCTCCATTAGATAGGTCAACAGGTAAGAGAGTTAACAGAGAGACATCTGAATTAAACAATACCACATACCAACTGGACTTAAGAGACATCTACCGAGTATTCCACCCAAGCACACCAAAGGACATACTTTCTACTCAGCCCCCAATGGAACTTTCTCCAAAATTGTCCATATACTGGGGCACAAAACAAACCTCAACAAATACAAAAAGACTGAAATAATTCCATGCGTTCTAACAGACCACAATGCAATAAAGCTTATAATCAACACCTGAAAAAACCCTAATCATAACATGAACACATGGAGATTAAACAACACACTCCTGAATGATGAATGGGTCAAAAGAGAAATTAAGAAAGAAATAAAAGTATTCCTGGAATTAAATGAAAAGGACACTACAACACGACAAAACCTCTGGGACACGCTGAAAGTGGTCCTACGAGGTAAGTTTATAGCTTGAAGTGCTTACATCAAAAAATTGGAAAGAACATAAATAAATGACTTAACATTGCAACTAAACACACTTGAAAAGCAACAGCAAATGAAACACAAACCCAGAAGACAAGAAGAAATAAAAATCATGGCAGAAATTAATGAAATTGAAACAAAGAAAACAATACAAAG
>NW_008357921.1:525813-573917 GCF_000622305.1 Nannospalax galili
AATTAACCTACAAAAGTCTATAGCCTTTCTATATACCAATAACAAGCAATCAGAGAAAGAGCACATGGAAACACTCCTGTCCACAATAGCTGCAAATAAAATAAAATATCTCGGAGTAAACCTGACCAAAGACATTAAATAAAGAGCTCTACAATGAAAAATTTAAATCTTTAAAGAAAGAAATTGAGGAAGACATTAGAAGACATTAAATTATGCTTGCCAGTCTCCCCTCGGCTGAAAGAGGATGAAGGAGCACCACTTCTATGTTTGCCTAGGTGACAATGGTGACCGAAGAAGTACCTGTGTGTGGGGGGCCAGGGGACTATTTCTGTGCTTCATGGAGCTGTGTCTACTGGATATATTAATTGGGCTGCCCCCGTCACTACTGACTTGATCCAGGTAACTGCGGTCCCGGGCCTAACCCTTTAGCGAAACCCCAGATCAAGGCAATTCGAGGGACCCTGTTCCTCCTCTAGATGCAACCCTATCTCCTTGAGCTTCAAACCGAAAGGAAAGGAACTTAAAAACCTACAAAAATGGATTGATGGGTGAACTTGGGGCCTCAAGTTATACACCACAGGGACTGATCCAGGAATACGTTTTTCAGTCCATCTTCAGGTGGGTCCAGTCTTGGGGACCCAGATGGGGCCGGCTCAGACAGTGTTACAGCCTATAGGACGACCAACACCGGCCTTAACTATTTTTAAATCTGTCGAGAGGCCAGCTCCTAGCCAAATTGTCCAACTGGATAAAACTGCTACTTTCCCCACACCTAGATCCATACCCCTAGAGGTCCGAGGGGTCCAAGAGCCCTTGCAGCCATCCCCTGGGCTTATGAACCTCCTAAATGCCACCTTTATTGCTTTAAATAATACTTCCCCTAACCTCACTATCCATTGCTGGTTTTGCATGGACCCGAGCCCTCCCTTTTATGATGGGTTAGCTCTCCCAGGAAATTATGTTGTTACTTCTGACCCCACTGCCTGTAGAATTCCCCTGCCTGCAGGGAGAAGGGGACTTACCCTCACCCAGGTGTATGGAAAAGGGCTATGCGTGACTCCCTCACATAAAATTGTCCCCCCTTCTTACCAACATCTATGTAAGTCTGTTCAAGAGATAGGGGCTACTACACCTAATCCATTTATGGTTCCTCCCAACTCCACTTGGTGGGCCTGTACCTCTGGCCTAACTACATGCCTCCACTCATCCATTTTACACCAGACTCAGGATTTTTGTGTACTAGTGCAGCTGGTTTCCCATCTATATTATAGAACAGACATAGAAATGGAAACCGGAGTCTCAGAAGAGTCTAGACCTTGTAGGGCCATAGGAACCATTGCAGTTGTCTTGTCTACTTTACTTGGGGTGGGGGTAACCACTCCAACTGGTCTGGGGGCTTCAGCACTAGTCCTCCAGGATAAAAATTATCACCTTCTTAGACAGGCTATAGACTCAGAGATACAATCGTTAGAGACATCTATCTGCCACCTCGAAGACTCTCTATCCTCTTTAGCTGAGGTAATCTTACAAAATAGGAGAGGGCTAGATTTACTTTTTCTAGAAAAAGGAGGACTCTGTTGCCCTAGGAGAACAATACTGTTTCTATGTTAATCACTTGGGAGTTATAAAACAGTCTTTAGCTGAGGTCCATAAAAGACTTAAAGAAAGAGAACACTACTAAATCAACAAAATTGGTATGAATCCCTATTTGACTGGTCCCATGGTTAACAACTTTGATCTCAGCAATAGTCGGACCTCTCCTCTTACTCCTATTAGCCCCTGTATTCCTGTGGCCCCTGTATTCTTAATGCCTTGCTCAAATTCATCTGAGAATGGATACAGACAGTCCAACTGATGGTACTGCATTCGCAGTATACTCATTTAAATCTAGACCCTGAGCCTTACAACAATATAGAAATAGTTCCACTGCCCTAAATGTGCTGTCTAACCACTTCTTTCCGCTTCTGTAATTTGCTTCGCTTAAAGATTTAACCCTTGACCTAACTCTAGGGGGGAATGAAGAGCCAGAATGCTCTGACTCCATTTTGGCTAGCTTCTTCAGACAAGCCCAGACAAGCTCAGGCATATTGTACATGTAAAAGCCTTATAAGGTATGAACAAAAACTTCTGGCTCTAAAAGATATCAGTCAGCACATTCCAATGCCCTGAAGACAGCCCCTATCAATCAAGGATTGGTACACAGGATATGGGGACATCCAATTATTTTAAAAAGATGCTCGGCATGCGTGGGTTTCTGTGGAGTGCCCCAATAAAAGCCCCTGCTGGCTATTGTTTGGGGCCAGACTCCATCTTTGGCTCATATAGTCTGTGCCCGGCTAGCCGCCATTTAGCTGTTGTCTTTTTTACTTTAAATTCTTGAATAAACTTTTTGTATAATCTTTTTGGGTATCTGTGGGAATTATTCTCGATTCTTGAACCCTAACATCATGCAGGCAAAAACATTCATACACATAAAGGGAAAATGAAAAAAAAATTTCAAAAACATGGAAAAAGAATAAGTGAACATACATATAAATACATATCACATATATGCAAAATATAAGTTCAAAGAAGAAAGTAATTTTAATTTATAATCCCACCCTCAGGGACACAGAACTATTAATAAAAGTTTGTTTCAGCTTACAGCTTAGCACCACTTTCTCTCTTTCTGTGAATACCACCATGCACTCTTTCACACAGAAAACACTTCTTGCCTCTTACCGACTTGATGGGAGGTAACATGGCTGCTAGCAATCCCAAAATCCTTTTCTGGGAACACTCTGCAAACACTTGCTCAGGGTTTGGAGTAACTGTCTTTTCCTCTACTGGCACCTCAGATGATGCTTCTGAATTTTCAGCATCTATGTGGAAAAACATACTTTCAGATTTTGGTGGGTCCTATACATATAAAAGAGTCAAGTAAACCACTGTACTGTCACTGTGAGCCTAACTGAAGAAATCTGGGACTTAAAAAACCTACTGCTGAAGCCAGGCGTGGTAATGTATGCTTCTAATCCCAGCACTGGATAGACTTAGACATCAGGAATTCAAAGCCAGCAAGTGCTATATAGTGAGTCCTTGTTTCAGAAAACAAAACAATAACAAAGTCTACAGCTGAACATTTTATACAAGGTCCACTTCTCAAGGAGGTCTACCTGCTTCCTACTTGAATGGGCAGCTGTCCTTCCTCATCTCCCTATTCCTCTGGCTCTGCTCTTAAACTACATGCTCTCTAACATTAGCTACCTTTTAATATGCTATATATTTGTATTTGTTGCTTTTCATCTGCCCTTTCTACTTTTTCCTCTTTTTTAATGTACCTCAAGCACCTTGCAATGTTCTGTTGCCTGTGAATCAGAATGCTGGTCCTTGGGAACCTAACTCTGGTAGACCTTGAGGACTTGGATTGATGTGTTGTGTCCATGGCTTCTCAGAGTTGGCCCTGCAGATGGTGCAGAATGCACTCACTTCTACTTCTATCATAGAATAGCCAATGGGACAGCACCTGACTCCCTGGGCTGCCACAAGAAGAAGGTGGAGGCCAGTCTCTTTAGTGTGTATCACCTCTTTGTTGGTTTTGGAGCCTCCTTTAGGGCCTTTACACTCAATGCTCATTCTGCTCTGAATGTCAGCCTCTACTGAATTATCTTGGCAAATTCAAGGTCATCTATATCTCTTCTTTTAGATGGATGATGTAGATAGAATCTGCTCCAGATTCCAAGCATGGTTAACACCCATCACCTTTCTCATAGGGCCAGAATCACAGGCTACCTTAAAGACTGTTACCTGTACCTCTGTCTGAAACTCTCCTGGACTGTGAGCTCCAAGGGGGCAGGAACCATGTAGCCCTCTGTTTATGTCAATCTATTTCAATCCTAAGGTCCAGCATGATGCTCAACAAAGAGAAGGCACTCAATAAATAACCTGAAGTGAAGAAATTACCAGCCCCAGCTGAACAGAATGGAGAAACCCGAGTTATTGGACAATTTCAAATTGAGTGCAACAGTTAGCCTAGGTATGAAGAAGTATGCACTTTAATATGAAACAGATCATTGTGGCGCATGCCTTTAATCCCAGCACTCAGGAGGCAGAGGTAGGTGGATCTCTGTGAGGTCTACACGGCAAATTCCAAGCTAGCTGGGGGCTACAGGGAGACCCTATCTCAAAAATACCAAAAAAAAAAAAAAAAGATCAAGTTAATGATCACACGTTTCTTAGCTGGAAATTCTGGAGTCATGTGAACATTTGCAGATGCATCTGAAATTTGGGTCTGACATGAAGGATCCTTCATTAAGGAGAGATCTTCATTTGTCTTCTTCTGTTTGTAATCTAGAGGTCTAATTTCCTTGTCTTCTGATCTCCTTCCCTGAAAACAAGATGGTGGATATAAAAGAATTAAGGTTTCATATAACAAAAATTTACTCCATTTATATTGTATACAATATTTTGTCATTATCCAGTTTTTCACGAACTAAAAAGCTTTTGAATTCCTTTAGAAAAATGCCACTTATTTCTTAAAATAAACTAATACTCTAAGATGATAATCACTGCATCACTTCCCCCTGAATATCTTTGAAATGCCCGTCAGAGCCTCTAGGTCACATATGCAATGGCTAATACCAAATCTTCAATATAGTCTATTTGGCTTCCAGAAGCCAAAAATGTAAAGTTCTTCCCACAGAAAAAGATAAAATTGCCAACTTCCTTCTAGTACAATATAGTGACTATCTTTGTATACTTTATTTTTCAGTAGAAAACCCAAACATGGGCTGGGGAGATGGCTCAATCAGTAAAGTGCTTATCACGCAGGCATAAGGTCTAGATCCTGGGTGTGGTAAAAAGCCGGGTGTGGTAGGGTATGCCTATAATCCTAGCATGGGAAGAGGCAGAGAAGGATCCCTAAAGCTTGTTGACCAGCTAATATTGCTGAATTGGTGACTTCTGGTTCAATGCGAAACCCTGTCTCAAAAAAATAAGATGGAGAATGATAAAGATACCTGATGTCAACTTCTGGCCTCCATACACATGCACATACACATACACATACACAAATATGTACATGTGCATACCACACGCACAAAGAAAAAACAAGTATACCTTTATTTACAATAAAAACTTTAGATATGATATTATCCTTAATACTATTACAGAGAGAATTAAAATAATAAAATCTACACACGGGGGCTGGAGAGATGGCTTAGCAGTTAAGAGCACTGACTGCTCTTGCAGAGGACCCGGGTTCAATTCCCAGCACCCACATGGCGGCTATAAACCATCCTTTATTGCAGTTCCAGGGGAATCCGAAGCTCTCTTCTGACCTCCGCAGCACTGCATGACATGGGTGCACCCACATACCTGCAGGTAATACACTCATACACATAAAAAAAAAAATTAAAAAAAACCTACACATATTGTTTCTGTTGCCACAGATGCAGCTATTTTATTGATATAGAAATAAGCAGTCTTGGGCTGTGGGATAGAGCTGTGTATCTTTCTACTTAGTTTTCTATAGAATCTGCCTTGATAAACATGATAGCCATTGATAAATCTAATCATAGGCATCACTTCATCAAACAAACCCAAAAACGACTCCTAAATCACATACATACACCTCTTCCAAACTCTAGCACTGTGTCCCAGTTGTTCTCTGTTACAAATTGAACAAGCATACTTCTGATGCCCTTATAGAATTCCACTTGGACTCTCACTGGAGCTGAGAGACTTTTCTGGGATTAGGAGTCCCACATTGGTAAGGTAACAACTCTTAGTCTGCTTGAAAACACAAAAGTCAACTAGAAGGAGTTGCCACCAGTCAAATGGGGGGCTGTTTGAGTACTGAAATAAATAAAAAGCAATATATTTTTATCTATACTAAATAACAAAGAATTCCTGAGTCCATTCTGATATAAATAAATGAATAAATCAATAGACTGGAAGCACAGTGCTGTGGGTAGCCTGCTAAAAGATGTTGAGAACTCAGATAAGACACTCCCAGGTACAGAGGCAAGGACTGCTGACCCTCATGATAGATGCAGTGACTACATTCCCTCTTTGTGAAAGGTAATCTGTGGGAGGTTAAAGTGTTGATGGACAAAGGGTCTAGCAGGCTACAATGTAGACAGCTGAGAGATGAGAGCCCTAGAGGTTATTTTTGAACTAGCATCCTGATGAAGCCAGGAAAGAAACACCAGTGGCTTCTAAGGCAAAGGCAGAGGCATTTACAGCATATACTCATGCTCTGGAAGCAACCTGTGCTCTTCTACAAAAATAACCTTTCAGGGGGTTGGAGAAATGGCTCAGTGGTTAAGAGCCCTAGCTGCTCTTGCAAAAGGACCTAGGTTCAGTTCCCAGCACCCACATGGCAGCTAACAACTGCCCATAATTTAAATTCAAGGGTATCTGATATCTGACACCCTCTTCTGATATCTTCAGGCACTGCACGACGCAGGTATACTTACATACATGCAGGCAACATGCTCATACACATAAAATAAAAATAACAAATATTAAAAAATAATCTTTTGTTTCTGTAATATTTATTCTTATTTTATATTCATAAAACAATCTTTGTGTATCATCAACACAGATTATTCTTGGGCCTATAAAGGTTTTTCTGTTTATACAACTACATAGTTATATGGTGTCTACTCGTTGACTAAATATAAAAAGAGCTCTATGGATATAGTGCTCACCAAAGCTAGGAACTAACTTCTTTAGTTGCATAATCTTGTTTAACTCTTATAAAAACCACCAGGAGGTAGGTAATGGGAGTAGTTAACACCGACATGGAACTTACTTTGTGCACATTCTTTACATATGTTTCCTCAAAGTGTGGAAGATACGTAAGTCCTCATAACAACCCTGTACTACAGGCAGTGTTATTAACACCCCCTTTTACAGATGAAAGAACAGCGGCAAAGAGACTGTAACAGCAGGGCTCTGAACCAGCAGCCTGGCCTGTAGTCCATGCTCTTAATCTCTCTGCTGGGCAGCCTTGTATGAATAGCTCTCTGAACTCCAGTGTGACTGCACAGTAAAGTCACAATGCTTACATTGCAGTGCACAAATGGGCCCACTTCTGTTGTCTTTTCCACTGGTTCCTCTGCAAGCTGGGTTGCTTTCTTCTCTAGTTGCTGCTCTGATGTCTGGGTGAGCAATGTGGCTGGCAGGGCTTGATTTCCTAAGGTAGAGTCACCATCTGGCAGTACACCAAGAAGAGCTAGAGCTTTAAGACCTGCAAGGGAGGAAATGGGAATGGTTAGAAATTCATGACAAGGGGTATCTCTTCCAAGTGCCACAAAGCACTTTCCACTGTACAGAAACAGATGGCTGAGGGTACACAAATCACATCTAGGAATGCTCAACAGAAGCATCCCTGGCTGTTGACATCCATTCCACTTCTGATCTCAGACGGGGAAAGACTGACAGCAAGGATATGGTACCTGCACGTTGCCAACAATGGAACACTAAAGACAAGACTATTTTGAAAATTATAAACATACTCTTTTTTTGAGATAGGGTCTCCCTGGAGCCCCAGGTGGCCTGGAACTTGCTATGTAGACTAGGCTGGCCTTGATCTCACAGAGATCTGCTTGCTTCTGCCTCAAGAGTGCATAAGCATACTTTTCTAATAGTGTCCAGCAACTAGATTTCTAAATCCATACTCTGATGCATTGGTTTTACTCACTTGCTACCTAATACAGGTCTGACTAGGTAATATTAACTAGGATTGTGATTCTACTATCTGAGAGAAACTTAAATGTTTCAGAAGTTTAACATTTTAGTTATTTTCTCACTAACAAGGGGAATAACGAATCACCTTGTTATTTCTTTCTTTTTTAGAGACAGGACCTCTAGGTAGCCGAGGTTGGCCTGCTGCCTCAGCTTCCTGGGAACTAGGATTAAGATGTATGCCACCATACCCAGAAACACAATTTTATTTACAAAGAACTGTCATTTATAATATAGACACATGTAGATTTGCACTGCAGGTTTAAAAATACTAAGCTTCATGGCTGGAAAGGTGGCTCAGCAATTAAGAGCACTGGCTACTATTCCAGGTTTGGTTCCCAGCACCACGTGATGGCTAACAACTGACTGTAACTCTAGCTCCAGGGCATCTGACACCCTCTTCTGGCATCTGTGGGCATTGCATACGTGAGTGCACTTACATATATGTAGGTAAAACACTCATACATATTTTTTTTTAAAAAAAGCAAAGTCTTAGAGATTCAAATACTAAATATCCATGGACTCCAAAAGTTTTGGTTATTATTAATAATACACTGTATTATCATAGAAAGATCTTGAAAAAGTAAATGCTACTTTATGCCAACAATCCTCTCAAGTGAATCTGGAACTTAAGTCCGAGGCTAGGTTGAACCCCTCTTGTAGACCACCAGACTCTGCTGCCTCTGAGCCAAGTATGGTCTTTTACTGTTGCCTGGGCTTTGCCACCACCAGCAAATAGGGGCTGGACCTGGTGTCTGCACATGAGTTACCTTTGCCTTGGTGAGCCTTCATCAGACAGTCCCCAACCAGCTGCATACACTGGCTCCGCAGGGTGGCAGCATTGCTGCGGGCCTCAGGATCTAGCTGCTCCCCATCCATATCCTCTGTGCTGGTCAAGTGGGCACTATAGAGAGCTAGGGCAGCAAAGAGCAGCCAGGAGTAGTTGTGGATATAGGGCTGGATGAGCCTCTGCCGGTCACTGATCCGGATGGTCACCATGGGGTGGGCTGTGATGCTGTGGGTTGGCAAATGGCTGTAAAGACATGATAATTTTAAGGCCTACAGCATTTGTAATGCTCTGAAAAGGAGCCCTGGACCTCAAGGGAGCATGTGCTTGGCCATGTTGGGCACTACTCACCTCTAGGCTAGGCTGTGGCTATTGAAATTTTAAAGAGTGATACTGAGTCTCTCCCCAGAAAAATGAACAAACACAAATAAATAAATAAATAAATAAATAAATAAATAAATAAATACTGGGTATATCATTTCAGTAACTCACAATCCCTAGAAGACTGCATATGGAAACCAAGCTAAGGGAGAACTTAAAGAGTTTTTAAAGGTGTGGTAACTGCATTTTGGTAATGTTAGATAATGTATAATTTTAAAAGATGAATAAAAAGTATTAGGAAAGGAATGAATGACTTAAGGTTTGAAATTTGCTTTTAAATACCGATAAATCTGAATATATAAAGGTGTATTGTTCTACTCGCTCTTATAAATATGCTAAAAATTATTAAACATACTCTGTCTTATAAATGTTTAAATTTTTTTCTAGAAATATTTTATTATTATTTTATGTATATGAGTGTATTGCCTGCATGTATGTGAGTGTACCCAAGTTGTGCAATGCTGTGGAGGTCAGAAGAGGGCTTCAGATTCCCCTGGAACTGGAGTTAAGGGCAGTTCATAGCCGCCATGTGGGTGCTGGGGTCCTCTGAAAGAGCAGTCAGTACTCTTAACTGCTGAGCTATCTCTCTAGCCCAAGTATTTAAAAAAAAATTTAATAACACTATAGTGGTTTGAATGAGAATATTCCCACCATAGACTCCAAGTATTTGAGCATTGTATCCCCAGTCGGTGTGGCTGTTTTGGGAGATCTTAGAAGGCGTGGCCTTGCTGGAGGAAGCATGTCACTGGGGTGGGCTTACAGAGTTCTTAAGCCTTGCCAGATCTTCAGTTGCTCTGTTTCCTGTGCCTGCTTGAAGATGTGAGAATTTAGCTTCTGCTCCTACTCCAGCCACCTCTGCCACCATGCCTCCCTGCCATGATGGGATTTTTGCCCCTTTGGAACCGTAAGCTAAATAAACTCTTCCTTTTATAAGGTCCCTTGGTCATAGTGTTTCTATCACAGCAACAGAAAAATAGCTAATACAAATACAAACCTTTAAAAAATATTTATTATTTTTATTTTATGTGTATGAGTATATTGTCTGCATGTACGTGAGTGCACCCGTGTTGTGCAATGCTGCGGAGGTCAGAAGAGGGCTTCGGATTCCCCTGGAACTGGAGTTAAGGATGATTTGTAGCCGCCACGTGGGTGCTGGGAATTGAACCAGGGTCCTCTGTAAGAGCAGTCAGTACTCTTAACTGCAGAGCCAACTCTCCAGTCCCCTCAAACCTCTTATTTTGAGACAGGAGCTCGTTATGTAACCCTGGCTGGCTTGGAACTTACAGAGATCCACCTGCTTCTTCCTCCCTCCTGACTGCTGTGATTAAAGTTGTGTGCCACCCTGTTCTCCTTCCCTCAGCAAAAACCTTTTCTTTAAAAAAAAAAAAAAGTAAGGAAGGGGTCAATAAGATGGCTCAGCACACATAAAGGCACTTGCGCAAGCCTGGGGACGTGATTCCAATTCCCAAAACCCACATAAAGGTGGAAGAAAACAACCAATGCCACAAAGTTGTCCTCTGACCGCTACATGTGTGCATGCATGCATGCACACACACACACACACACACACACACACACACAGAGTTAATAAAAATGTTTTTTAAAAGGAACATTAGGGGTATATATAGCCCAGCAGTAGAGTGCTTACCTAGCATCTGTGAAGTCCTGGGTTCAACCCCTAGTAACACAGAAAAAGTACGAAGACCCCCTTTTAAATGAAGACATGCACCCAAAAAGATTACGTGGCAGCAAGTCATCTGAAACATACCCATAGGAATATTTCTTTGCTGCATAGCATCCATAGCAAAGATCAAAGTCATCACACACATTGCAATTCATTCTCCGGCCTATGATCAAACCCTGGCAGTGGTCACAGGTAAACTCCATGTTGACCATTTCATGATCATCTCCATGGCCCTCGGGCTTTACTCCACCTGAAGAAATAACAGCAGTGTGAGGTGGATGGGGCAGAGGGCTCCCAAAAGCACTAGCACAGCAACCATAACACCAGTGACACCTCTCTCGGGAAGGCAGGGGTCACTGGCATCTTCTGAAGACCAGGATGGTCTGCCCTGGTGGCTCTAAGCCTATCAGTGATATTTTCAGCACAGAATTCTTTGACAATGGTGCAGTTGACTGATCCCCATTTTCTAGTGTCAGTTAGATCAAACATATTTTCAATTTTCATCATGACTGCTGTTTGGCAGAAACAAGACCACCTGCCACTTTGTGAGGTATCTCCTTCAACCCCTCCTCTGATGGAGGTTAAGTACCCATTGGCATGTTCCTATTAAGCACTGAGCAGTGATCAAATTTCTGTTCTTACTTTCCCACTGCAGAATTACAGGTGAGAGCAGACTTCAGAGCCCCAGACCCACTGAGTAAGAGAATGGCAGATAGGAACTCTAGGTTTAGAGAGTCTCCAGCTCAGACATGGACTTTACTTAATATTCCTCATGTCTGACCGTTTCTGTTTCCAGTGCTGCAAAGTGGTCCAGACCTAAACTCCCTTGTGATTATACTTACTGATTTCCTAGAGGAGATTGACAAAGACTGTGGTGCCTGAGCATAGCTTTTTTTTTTAAATTTATTTTTATTATGTGTATGTGTGTATTGCCAGTATGCATGTAAGTGCACCCATGTCGTACAATGCCTGTGGAGGGCAGAAGAGGCTGTCAGACTTCCTGGATCTGGAGTTATGGACAGTTGTTGGTTGCCACGTGGCTGCTGGGATTCGAATCCAGGTATTCTGCAAGAACAGTCAATGTTCTTAACTGCTGAGCCATCTCTCCAGCCCCATCTAAGCATAGGTTTGATCATGTTAACATCCTGAGAAACTTTCCCTACTGTCTGTAGACTATTCAAATTCCTTAGCCTAGCTCCTCAGGGTCCCACAACCTTGGTCCTACCTGTCTTAATCCATCACTTAGTTGGGCAGATCAAGTGTGTCTGTCTAAACTCACTGAATTCCTCTGTCCCTGAGCTTACTCTGCTCCTGATGGTGATGCTATCTTCGGTGTTTCTACTATGTCACCCAGTTCAAACTTTCTTCAAAGATTAGTTCTCATCCTACCTCCTCCACAAGGCTTCCCTGTAGCAGTGCAGCTATACTTCCAAACTTTTCAAAAATATTCTGTATTGCTCATTTATAATAGCACATGCATTCACTTTGTGGATACATTTGGTCTTCCTGCTGGACAGCGTTTCCAGAACAGGAGCTGAGTCTTGTACTGTGGGGCCTTGCACTCAAAGAGCCCTCTAAAACTCACTACTACTGATGGGTTCTGCCCTAGCACTTATAAGTCAAGTGTACTAAAGAATGTTTAAAGTCTTCTTTGTGCATGTGTGTCTGTATTTTGTAAACACTTTGCTATCTGTAAACTGTATGATTCAGAAGCAAAATTTCTTGGAAACTCATCTGAACCTATATTCATTGGTCTTGAGAGTTTATCAGGTGCCACTCCAGCAGGATGGGAGATGGAACAATGTCAGGGAAAAGCACTGGGGGTTATCATTGAGTTGAGGGAGATAAGACATATTTGCCAATGCAATGTCTCTAATTTAGCACAATGAGAGTTTTAAAAGTTGGTAAGATCACAGAAAACAGAAATGATTTGTTGGCATGGCATACCCCTGAAGTTTACCTAGGAAGCAAGTTTTACAGAGATCCATATCACTGCACTGCAGACATCGGTAGCGATGCCAGGGGGCAATCTCATCACACCCATCACAAGAGATGTCCACGTTTAACAGGTCACAGTAGCGAGCAATAAACATGTGCATCTGTAAGGTGAAATGAATACAATTAGCCAACTGACTTTCTAATGTGACCACTACTGGTTAATCAACCCATTCATTCAACAGGTACTTAGATCTCTCAAGCTTTACTAGGTGCTAGGATTTGAAGTTGAATTAGCAAGTACCTACTTGGGAATTCCCTCAAGTAAACAGATCATACAGTGTGGTGAATGCTTTGACACACAAATTCAAGAAGCCTGGAGAACACAGAGGATGCTGTCAATGGGTATTGGGAATGTCATGGAAGGTTTTCCAAGAAGACAAGTTCTTAGTTAAGATCAAGGACAAACCAGGTGGTAGTTGAGTGGAGATAAAGGTGACAGGCATGCCAGACAGAAGGAATAGCAAAGTCTGTAAGACCAAAGTTCCTGCAGAAAGGGAGCAAGATAAGGGCTGGGGATGTAGCTTGGTGTTAAGAGTGCTTGTCTAGCATGCACAAGGCACTAAGTTTGATCCCCAGCACTGAAAAAAAGAAAGAGAAAAGAAGACAAGGGTTTTTGAAACTGGCAACTATCTAATATGTGGAATATAGTACAGAGGGAGTAATCAGGTGAAGTCAGAAAGGTTAAACTCCAAGGGGCCTAAAATGACAACCTAGGGAGCTTTAAAACAGTTTTACATACAAGAGCTATGGAATTAGATTTGAGCATTCTGAAGGTTCTTCTGATTGCAGAGCAAAGGATGGACAGGAGCCAGACAAGAGTCAGGGAAACTGACTACGATACAGCTATTTAAGTAATTCCGTAACACATTATAAAGGCGGGGACTGAGCAATAAACAGGATTGGGAAAAGTAGGCAGACTTGAGAAGTACTAAGGAGCCAAAGTGAGAAGCCCTAGTGACCAATTTAATAAAAGGACAGTCAAGAATCGCATCCATATTTTTGGTTTGGGTACTTAGTTAGACCATGGCAGTGCTTACCAATACAGAAATACTTCAAGAGGAGCCCTGATTCCTGGAACTTGAAACTACTGGACATGGTGGTACTTCCCTGTTATCCTAGCTCTCAGGAGATGGAGGCAGGTTCAAAGTTCCAGGACAGCCTGAACCTTTCTATAAACAAACAGACTTGGCTTATTCCTGAGAGCAGAGAGTAAGGGACTGTTACAGGAGTAAACAATTGTAGTACTGCAAAGTATTTGGTGGCTGTAGGGTAGGTTATTGTCTAGGGTTTGCGTATGAGGGAACTAAATCTCAAAGTCACCATTCAGTAGTAGATGATATGTTTTAGTAGAGGCAATCTGACAGGTCACCTGAGCAGCATTGAATGGCTCCCATTTAGATATTAACATACAAGACAGAAGTCATAAGGCCCAATTAGTGTGCTCCATCTAAGCATCACAAAGGTACTACAATGAACAACATGGTTGCCACAGAGAAGGTATTCAATACACAGAAAACTAGTGGCTTCAAGGCAGCAGGTGACTGGCACATGTAACAGACAGGATACCTCACATGAAGACAGGCAGGCAGGTTACTTGAGCCTGATTCCATTATAATCTGGGTCATTTAACTCTCATATGATATACAAAGAACTGCTTTCATGCTGTCCTAGTTTGTTTCTCCATTGCTGTGACAAAATACTCTGACCAATACTAACTTGGGGAGGAAAGGGTTTATTTGGTTTATATCTCCTGAGTCACAGTTCATCACTGAGGGAGCCCACGGTAGGAACTTGGGGCAGGAACCTGGAGATAGGAGCTGGAGCACAGGCCATGGAGGAATGCTGCTTATTGGCTTGCTCCCCTGGCCCCTGCTCAGCCTGCTTCTTATGCAACACAGGCCCACCTGCCCAGGGGTGGTACCACTCACAGGGGGCTGGACCCTCCTACATCACTCAGCAATCAAGAAGATCCCCACAGACATGGCCACAGGCTAGTCCTATGGAGGCAATTCCCCAACTGAGTCTCCCTCAACCGAGGTGTGTCAGGTTGACACTAAAGCTATTCAGTACATATGCTCAGCTTTGACTGGCAACCTTCTAATTGGAATGCAGCTTCCCTGGTAATATAGGAAGATTAGATGCTGCTCTTAGAACCTGTGAGTCCAAGTCCTCCAGTAATTCCATTTATAACTATAAATTAAAATACGGGGACCCAATATTGTACATCAGTTTTATGAGACACTCTACTGTGAGTTTAGTTCTAGAGAAGGAGCCGCCACAATGGGTCACTGAAGCCTCTTCAGGTTAAGACCAGAAACAGAGGTTCTGAATGTTCCCAGAAGCTCTCTTGGGAGACAGCATTTAGGCATGCCCCCAGGCACACCCTCCTCTCCAAATTCTTAGCACATCACCTAGATTACTCTAGTTGGGAGGTCTTACTTTCCGCTGCTTCTCTGGATCCTCCTGGGCTATTTTTTCATACCAGGCCTCAAACATGCCATCCTGACACTCATCCATCCACTCTGAATTCTGCTTGGCATCAGCGAGCTCATCTTCTTCACTCCACTGGCTGAAAGGAGGATATAATGAGAGAAAAGCATGCTTCTTCCAATACCCCAGGAAAGTGCTGGTTAGCAGATGCTGAGTCCCACAGGTTTAATAGACTGGGTATTTTTAAATAATGGGAAAAGGTCAATTGCTTTTCAAAGCCTCAGAGTTTACCAGCTATGTAAAATAGAATATACTTTCCAGATTAGATTATACTGAGGAGGATGAATCTATCATTAGCCGGGTACTGAGGTCAAATATAATGATTTATAAAAAGTTTAAGCTGAGGATGTAGCTTGGTTGGTAGACTGCTTGCCTAGCATTTGAGAAGCCCTGGGTTGCATAGCATGTTCAAGGCCAGCATGAGATAAATAAGACCTTGTTTCAAAAGAAGAAATAATCCATTGTGGACACGGGCAGAACATCCTAGTGTGATCAGCATCAGGAGGGTTAGGAGATTCTGTGACTTCAGCTCTACCACCCAGCTGCTACAGGACCTTGACATATTACTGTCTTTTATCTGTGGGTTCCATGTCTTTGGATTCAGCCAACATCAGCTCAAAAATGTTTAAAAATTTTTTTGCCTAGATTGAACATGTATAGATTTTGTTATCATTCCCTAAATAATACAGTGCAACAGCAATTTACAAAGCATTTACAGTAATTTAGCATCAGGCATCAAAGGTAACCTAGATATGATTTAATGTATAAGAGGATTATGTGGGGCTGGAGAGATAGATCAGCAGTTAAGAGCACTGGCTGCTCCTGCAGAGGACCAGGGTTCAATTCCTAGCGCTCACATGGCAGCTAACAACTGTTTCTAACTCCAGTTCCAGGGGATCTGGCATCCTCTTATGGACACTCTCTTCTGACCTCTGTGGGCACCAGGCACACCTGTAGTATATACACATACATGCAGGCAAAATACTTATAAACATAATAAACAAATAGATCTTATACAACAACAAAGATTTAAAAGCAAAGTGTGTGTTGGGGGGGTGGGTTGTTGCGGGACTGGAGCACCTGCAGATTTTCCTATTTGTGAAGCCCCGGAACCAATCTGCTGAGAGACAGGAACACAGGGACAAGGGATGCCTATACTATACATCATCTTAGTTCTTCATTTTGAATAAAAGATTTCAGGTAGATAATTTCATGGGTTCCTCTTACAATGCAAAATTATAAATTTCCATAGTGTCAGTCTACAGTTTGTATGAACAATAAGAATTTGAAACACGAAAAGATTTGCTGGTTAGCAAGTGCAAAAACAAATCCGTTCGTCTGTTCATTTGTTCATTCATTCATGCATGCATGAATGCATGCATGCATTCCAACAAAATGGTTTAAGACCTACTCTTACATAGCTTTGAGTTAGTGTTATGAGGCACTGGTGTGAAGAGAATGTGTCGCTCCTCCTCCAGGACTGTTGTGGTATACCCAAGGCTTGAGACATAGGGTTGACTGGCAGATGAAGAACCAACTGTCACCCGGTATTGTGTCCTCTTTCTCTGCTGATAGCAGGTCAAGTTAAACTGACGGCAGTTAAACAAGGAGTCAACTTTATTTGTTGAGTCATCTCACTGGCCTAAGGAGATACCTCTAAGTCTTTATTTTGTTTTAAAATTTTTAAATTTTATTTTAATTTTATGCATTTGAGTGTTTTGCTTGCATGTAAGTGCACACTGTCATGCAATGCCAATGGACAGAAGAGGGCACTGGATTCCCTGGAACTAGAGTTACAAACAATGTTAACCATTGTGTGGATGGGTGCTGGGAACCAAACCTGGTTTCTGTGCAAGAGCAGGCAGTGCTCTTTACTACTGAGCCATATCTCCAGTCCCAAGGAGACAGCTTTAAGTCTCTCCCGTCTTTCCAGAACATCTCTTCTGTGAGTGAAACTGGTTCAGTGTTGTCCCACCACTCATTTCCTCGTCCTAATTCTTTCCTCTTAATGCAGCTTTTCTCCTTCTCCTTTCAATACAAAGTGACTGATGGTATGCAGTCTTGAGCAGAGTGGGGACACACTGGTTAAAGATGGAACGAAGCAACTCTCTCTTAAGAAGCCTTCATCTACTCTGAACTGTATAATACTGTCCTCTTAAGCCCCTCTTTCTCAATAACTATGCTTAAACCTATAATTTGTCTCAATAAACTCCCAATTCTGCTACATAACAAAAAAAGAAAGAAAATAAACCCTCTGCATACTATTTTTTTATAAGCTAAGTCCTTACAATAGGTGATTATAGTGGCTAACAGAACATATAACTGTAACCAAACCAAACCAAACCAAACAAAAAACACACAAAAGGATTCTCCAATTCATCATGATACATTAGGACCTCAAAAAATGAGGATGATCCCACCATCATCCAGCTTATTCCTCATCTTTCTTTTCTTCTTACACAGTGAGAGAATGTTTTCTTCTGGAAATTAATATATTTGTATGAAAGAAATAATAGAAATACTCTGGATGGGAAAATTATCTAAGGTAATTACAGTACCCAGTGATTTACTCTACTGTGTTCTTTCTAAATATTAGAACTGATTACTGTGATTAAAATATTGCAAAATTTTATAATTGTACGTGATGAAAACTACACGTGCACTTTTCTCCTTTGTAGAAGGTCTCCTTCAGCGCCTTTAATATCCCTTCTCTATGGCAGAAATCCCTTTCTATTTTCACAACTTATCTATGCCAATATTTTAATATTGTACTGTTCAACAGTATCATTATTATCAAACATTATCAAAGATAATTCAAACATTTATTATCTTATAACTATTTTTTACTATTTTCAATGCATAAATACTTGGTAACAAAAATATATACTTATTTCTATCCAGTATTCATGACTATGGAAAAAAAATGCAGAATATCAAATTGTGCCTAGAGGAATAAAACAGAAATCACACATACATAAAACCTACAAAGCAGATCCAAATAATATAGATGCAATAGTCACATGTTTTCTGTTAGCATAGATATTTCTACCACATAACATATATTCACATATGTGGGTGGATAAACACATAAAAATGAAGATGATTCTCATCTTTAAAGTTCATACAACCACTGTTTTACCCAGCCCCAATATGTGCTAGACACTGAGAAATGTAATTTACACATTCTGCATTCTTCACATGTTTGGGAGGCAGCTCTGAAGATGAAGAAACGGAGGCACAGAGCAGTTAAACAACTGCATGTGGCAGAGGCAGGATATACTGGAGACTCTTGTTTAGCTGCAGAGCCCATTTCCTCGCCCCCCCCCGCCCCCCACCAAACTCCCCATATTTCATCCCCTACTCTAGGAATCACAGAGTGTAAGACTGTGCTCTTACCTGATCACACTGTCATGGACGCTGATATTTTCTTGTGACATTTTCATGAGGAGATCTGGTAACTGAATGTCAACAAAGAAGGCAAGATCACTGGGTTCCCAGCCCATATCCAAAAGATGAAGCAGGGCTGTCTGAACACAGGATAAGGCAGGCAGCAGAGACCTAAAGAGGTCACACAGGTGACAGTTACCAAAGCTGCCCACTACAACAGGGACAACAGGGGCAGTATAAGTTGGTTTGGTGGTAATTTGTATGAAAGGATTCCACACAAACATTGTTTAAAATTTAAAGAAAAGAACTCTGAAAGTGGAAATAAGCTTTCATCCTCCCAAAACCACCACCATGGCATCTGATAATGAATTACTAAGTAGTAAAGTCTCCTACTGATCAGGGCCAGCCCCAAATTAGTCAAGGCTACATAATTACAGAAGAGCCATTCAATTTTAAGTTTACGCCAAGACTAGTCACTATCGAGAAAATCAAGAAGTGGCTTTGTACTCAATTTTTAAACTGCACACATGCATCAAAAATGGCAGATAAGAGGCTATAAATTCTTAGTCATCCAAAACCTTTCCTCAATACACATTAGACACACAAAAAAAGACTAGGAGAATACACTATGAGTGGTTAGGCAAGATGGAAATATTAAAGATTAATTTTGTGGTTTTCTGTATTTCCAACATAAAATACATATTTCATTTAGAATCAGAAAAAATAACTTTTTTCCTCTACTAATCCAAAGGCAATCTAGTACCTGTCATTTATGCTATTAAATCCTTTAATTGCTCTGACCAAAAACAGAACAAGTTGGTAATAAGTGTCTCGAATTTCTTTGTGTAGATCAGCACCACAGCCTTCCAAGTGTCCGAAGTAACTAGAAACAGAGCAAATGACAAACTTAGTTACCAGGACAACTGTGACTTGTTAATCTTTATCCCTTCAGCAAAAGATCCAAGCAGCAGCAAGCTGAACAAATAGCACAGAAACTTAAGTAAAAACAAGTACAATAACTTTCAGTTGCAATGGATAAAACAGCAAGAGAGTCCAGTTGATGTGTCAAGAGAGCAGCCTGACAGAAGCAGGAAGAGGCAGCTATTCACCTGTCTTTTTTTTTGTTTTGGTCTTTTTGAGACAGGGTCTCCCTGTAGCCCCAGCTGGCCTGGAACTCACTATGTAGACCAGGCTGGCTATTCACCTTTCTTTATTAATTAAACAAACCACCCCTCTCCTGCTGCTTGAGTGCCACATACTATGTTACATGCTTTCCACAAATCACTTCATTTAGCTTTCTCCATACCATCATGCCCACTTTTTCATACTCCTTTCATTGATGACTTTGATACCAACCGGCTTTTCATCTTGTCCTTGGCACCTAGGTGACTTCAACATCCACAGGAAGGATGCTTCCATTTCTTTTTCTCTAAATGCTCTGCCCCCTTCACTGCCAAAGATCTTCTCTTCCATTCCCTCTACTAGCCCAGTTTGATGGCCATTTCCTTGACCTTGTCAACAAGTGAAGGCTGGCTTTAGAATATGCTCCTTCTTTAGTGTGCTCCTACAATCTCAGCTGGTTATTAATTTCCTGGTTTATATGCTGTCTCTTCAGTCCACTTTCCTTGACTACTCAAACTATGTCACTGTACATTAAATCACCACATAGTAGTACCACTATCTGAGATTACCTCGTTTGTTTATTTTTAATGCCCTCTCTCACTTTCCAAGAGAATATAAGACTCCTTTAGAACAGGGACCTTGCCTTTGCTTTTGTGTGTATAATGCTTAGATCGGTGCCTGGCATGGTAGAAAAAAATTTGCTGAGTAAAGGTTAGAACAACCTTGAAACCACTTTAATATCATTACTGTAAATGAGCATGATATTTAGATCACAGCTTTCAGAAACCATATGACAGGGTGGGGTACATGAAGAATACAAATCTTACTGTAAAGTAAAGCTGACAGTCATTGAGAGGAATAATCCTATGCTTGGTCCTTGAGTTATCTCAAGGAATTCCCCACAATGTAAATTTGTATCATATATGAAAATTATGGAGTAATCAAGTAGGACAATTAGAATTTCTTTAAAATGATCTCTGCTTGTTTCCCTGGCATATCTGTCATTTGCACTTACTTGGTAAAATCTTTCTGGCAGGTCAGAAGTTCCAATAGGAAAAGTATATACGGTAGATGGAAGCAGTGGGGCTGTCCAAGGGATTCTGTACAATACTGAATTATCCTCAGGACTTCAAGAATGCTCTGGGCTTGGACTTTCCTCAAGGAAAGGACCTTCACAACACTGGAAACAAAATTCAGGTCAGGAAAAACACCACACCCTCCACCTAAGCTCTGAAGTCACAAGAAGGAAAGGAAGTACTGCTATGAGGAATTAGACTATCAGTAGGCGAACATGAGGATGTGTGCTACTTGTTACTCAGCTGCATGGTAAAACAGTGTGTACCAACTGTGCAGAAGTTCAAAATCCTTTTTTAAAACTTAAATGTTAAAAAGGAACTTTGACATCTTTACTTCTCTGTTTTAATTCTTAGGACAGGAAATTCCTCATTAACTTAAAACACACTTCCAGGGACACAGGTCTTTCTCCCAGCATTAAAATAAGTAAAAAAAAAATTTTTTTTTGAGACAGGGTTTCCCAGTAGCCCCAGCTGGCCTGGAACTCACTATGTACATCACACTGGTCTCAATCGCACAGAGATCCATCTGCCTCTGTTACCTGAGTGCTGAGATTAAAGGTGTGTGCCATCACACCCATCTTATCTTTTAATATTTTATTTATGTGTATGAATGCTTTCCCTGCATGTAAGTGCACCCACGTTGCTATGCCGGTGGAGGCCAGAAGAGGACATCATATCCTATGGAACTAGAGTTACTGATGGTTGTCTTCCACCATATGGGTGCTAGGAACTGAACCTGGGTCCTCTGCAAGAGCAGAAAGTGCTCTTAACTGCTGAACTATCTCTCTAGCCCCCAAATGCACAATATTTTCCATTTATTTATTTTATATATATATTTGGTCTTTTTTGAGACAGGGTCTCCCTATAGCCCCAGCTGGCTTGGAACTCACTATGTAGACCAGGCTGGCCTTGAACCCAGTGAGAGCCACCTGCCTCTGCCTCCCAAGTGCTCGGACTAAAGACGTGCGCCACCACACCTGGCAATGCACAATTTTTAAAAAAGATTTATTATTTTTAATTATGTGTCTGTGTGGAAGTATGTGCACATACGTGCAGGTGCCTGGGGAGGCCAGAAGAGGTCATTGGACTCCCTGGAGCTAGAGTTACAGGTGTTTGTGATCCACCAGATACGGGTGCTAGGAACTGAACTCTGGTCTTCTCAGAGAGCAGCACATGGTCTTAACTGCTGAGCTAACTCTAGTCACAATTTTTTTTTTTCTTTTTGAGACAGGGACTCATATAGCCCAGGCTGGCCTTGAACTCAGGGTGACCTTCTGATCTTCCTGCCTCTACCTCCCAAGTGCTGGGATTATAGACATGCATCACCACACCCAGTGTTTATGTGGTGCTGGAGATCAAGTCCAGGGCTTTGTGCATGCTAGGCAACCATTCTACCAATTGAGTTACATCCTCAGCCCACAGTGTACAAATCTTACAAAAAATACCCACCAAATTTTTTATCTTGAATATTCAAAAATCAGTCTGGATGTACCCTAAATATTTGTTCATTTTAAACATGAACTTTAAGCTTTTGATTAGACTGGTTACCTACAGCTTTAAAAGGGGAAGTGCCAGAAGGAAATGACTGGCTCACCTCTCATGCGAGAGTGACTGATCTTTAATGAAGTCCATGACGTCTTTCAGCATTGGGTATTTCTCTTTGACTGTGGGCACTGGTCTAGCCTCTTCCATGGATCTGAAAGAGAGCAGCCGGAGTCGCCCTCGGGTGAAGGGAGGCCGCCGGGAGGGTGTGGATGGTGATGAGGGCTCTTCAGTTGTGGATACTTCTGTAGCAGAGGGGCCACTGCTGGGTGGCAGCTTTGGCTGGCTCTGCAGGCCAGGACTCTTGTCCCCTGGAGTGGGGAGTGCTGCTTCTGTGGGGGATGCTGAGGCTTGGAAATGTTCTTCTACCACAGAACTTGTCCTCTGCCGCCTGTCAAGTGGCTGGAGATGATCAGTTTCATCAACAGGCACCAACTTGTCATTGTTTTCTTTTGAACTTTTACCCATGGGCAAAAATTTCAGTAATAAAAGACTTTTCTGAATACATTCTTTTGCTAAATGCAAAAAAAAACAAAAAACAAAAAACAAAAAAACAACACAAGACAAAACAATGGTAATGAGGGAAAGGAAAAATTAAACTTATTGGCTACTTTGGGAGAGAAACTAATCTAAACTTCATAATATAAGGCAAATAATACTTTAATAAATGCACTGATGTGCATCTACTGACAGAATAGAATCAAATTTCATTTCACTATATAAATTAAGATCTTGCCAAGGGCATCAGTTGACATTTTTATTAAAGCGATCATTTCAAACACATAGATAGTAGGACCCTGCTATATTCTCACCACTCAGCCTCAAAAATTACCAACTCGCAGTGAATCTTCCTTCCCATTCCCTCTCCCTGAAAATTTCTAAGCAAATTCCAGGAACCACATTATTTCTACTGTAAAAACTTCAACCCAATTCTTTATAAAAATAGGGTTTTAAAAAATAATAAAGCTGGGTTGGAAAGATAGATGGCTCAGCAGTTAAGAGTCCCCAAGTACTGCTCTTGCAGAGGAACCGAATTCAGTTCCCAGCACCCACACAGGGTAGCTCACAACTGTCTATAACTCCAGTTCCAGGGAATTCAATGCCCTTTACTGGGCTCAGTAGGCAGTGCATGGACATCGTGCACCGATGGACATGCAGACAAAACAAATCTAAAATAAATTTTTTAAAGTTTTGCTTAAGATAGGGTCACCCTGTAGTCCCAGCTGGTCTTGAACTCACTATGTAGACCAGGCTGGCCTCAGTCTCATAGAACTCCATCTGCCTCTGCCTCAAGTGCTGGGATTAAAGAAAGGTGTGTGCCACCATGCCTGCTCAAAAAAAAAATTGAAAAAAAAAATCAATGGTAATTGTTTAATTTTTCTGGCTAATCAGTGTAAGCATACTTTAAAAACATAACAAGATGCAGCTTGAAAAGCACTGGGATGCCACCTAAGAAAGAAGTCATTACAAAGATGCTCTACTTGGAGCAAGTTAATGAGCAATCATTCTTCTCTGACATCTTCTCCATTCCCTTTGTTACTTTCCCTAGGTCAACACAGACTCACTAAAGATTACTTGAAAGGCAGGGCATTAGTTCCTAGGTTCTGAAAGGAAACCTGAGCGCCCAGTGGCCACAGTTGTTATTGGTGCACTCACCCAGGCTCTCTGGGTTCACCTCTGCAGCTTCCAAACCATGTTTTTCTTCAGTCTCGCTCCCCAGGCTCACCAGGGACTTCTGCTTCATCTCTAACTGGGGAGATGATAGAAGTCACATAATTAAGCTATCCAGACAGGGCAGCAAGCATAGCCATAGCAAACCCCTTCAAAGGCACACAGCACTAAAAGAGTTAGGAGGACAACACAGCTATCACCTAGCTGTAGAACACTGCACTGAGCTGTTTGCATTTGTCCTAGGGGTCTTTCAAGCTTTAAAGCTGTCTAAAGGAAACCTTTTTGACTCTGTGGTATTTGGAAATAGCCTGTATATGTGGCTTATTATTATTATTATTTTAAATCTAGGGCTGGAGATGCATAGCACAGTGGTAGAACACTTACCCAGCAGGTACAAGGTCCTAAGTTCAAGCCCCAAATACCACAGAAACAACTAGAACACTGGTGCTTGATGAGCCTTTCTCTAAAGCTGCAATGATAGATAAAGAAGTGGAGGACTAGGGAAATGGGATCCTGCTAGAGTCACATATCTAGCTTGCTTCAAAGGTCAGATCAAAATTTGAATTCTATTCTACCCTGAACGCAGGGACACTTCCAAGTAATGCACTCTTCCAGAGAAGGATGCTGATGAACAGCCTCAGCAATAGTCAGAACATGGGCCACAATGTTAACAGCCAGGGCAAAACCACATGTAATGTGTAAGAGGCCAAGTTCTCAAAGAGAAGGCTGGTATCTTGTCAACTGTCAGCAGTTGTAGACTACACCAGAAGTATAATATACAATGTGTTTGGTCACTTGTTAACCCTTTTTACTTAACTGCCTGTGGTAGCTAACTTTTTCACTTTTTGCCCTTAAACTTTAGGAGTACTTTGTTTCCTCTGTCAATACTCTTGATTCTCCCCCTACCACTTAAAAAAACTACATTTATTTATTTATTGTGGGAGGAAGTGCATCTGTAGTGTACACGTGGAGGTTGGAATACAACTTATAGGAACTATTTTCTCCTTCTATGGTATGGGTTCCAGGGATCAAACTGAGGTTGTCAGGCTTGGTAGCAAGTGCCTTTACCCACTGAGTCATCTCCCTGGCTCTTCTTATTTTTCTTATCACTCTTATTTTTCTTTCCTTTTGCATTGCTGGTGATTGAACCCAAGGCCTGTACGCAAGTGCTCTACAACTAAGCCACGGCCCAGATGATTCTCCTCCTACCATTCTGATGACCATGTTTTTAGCTTCTTGAGAAATCCTGTTACTTTGGTCTTTACTTATTCTGTCCAAGGCTCTCTGTTTCTGAGTAAATGTACATTTTTTTTTTTTTTTTTGGTGTTTTTGAGATAGGGTCTCCCTGTAGCCCCAGCTGCCTGGAACTCACTCTGTAGACCAGGCTGTCCTCGAACTCACACAGGATTTGCCTGCCTCTGCCTCCTGAGTGCTGGGATTAAAGGCATGTGCCACCATGCCCAGCAAATGTACATTTTTTAAAAAAAAGAACCATTGTTGACATTCCAGTGGAATGTCTGTGGAATATTTTATTCACTGAATTATCTAGCTAGATGTCTCAGCTAACACTTCCCAAGCTCAACATCTCCTAACTCGCACATCTAACACCACTTTTCCCACCCTGGTCAACACTTCTACTACCCTCCCACCAAGAAGCTTAGACTATCCTAAATGCTTCCTTCCTGGTCACCAGTCAGATCCAGCACAAAGTCCTCATTATTTTATCTCAACACCAGAAGCCATCCTTATCTAACTACTGAACTTAATCTCCTGCTTTCAATTTCATTATCTATTCTCTACCCAGTTATTTAAAGATTTTTCTCAATTAACTAACTACCCAGTATTTGAGATACATGCAAATATATAAAGAGTAATAACACTAGTATATAGGTAGTCATCTCTATGCCTAAGAAACAAAAACAGTATTCCCGAATTTAGGGTTTATCATTTTCATATATTTGTATAATTTTATTGCATATTTATATATATACAAAATTTTGGCTTATATTACAACTTTATGTAGGGGCTGGAAAGATAGTTCAGTGGTAGGGTGCTTGCCTAGCATATATGAGACCCTGGTTCAATCCCTAACACAGGGAGACAGACAGTTAATTCATATGAGGTTTTCATATTTATATATTCTTCTGCAATCGGCTTCTTGGGGAGGTAGAACTCATCATCAAGTCTGTGAGAGTCATCCTTGCTGATATAGCTCTATTACATTCACTTTTGTTGTAATATAATGGGACATTATCACACTACATTTTGCTATGGTATTATATAATAATACACATGACTGGGAATGTAGTCATACTCAGGACTAGTAGAGTGCTTGCCTAGCATGCACAAAGCCTTAGGTTTGCTCTTCAGCACCACATGCCTGTAATCTTAGCACTTGGGAGATGGAAGAAAGAGGATTAGAAGTTTGAGCCGGGTGAGGTGGCTCACACCTTTGATGGCAGCACTTGGGAGGCAGGGGCAGATGGATCTCTGTGAGACTGAGGCCAACCTGTCTACATAGTGAGTTCCAGGCTAGCTGGGGCTACAGGGAGACCCTGCCTCAAAAAGACAAAAAAAAAAAAAAAAAAGAAGTCCAATGTCAGTCTCAACTACATAGGGAGTTCCAGGTCAGTCAGGGTTTAACTGAGACCCTATCTAAAAAGAAAGAAAAAAAAAGAAGGAAAAAAAGTGTGTGTGTGTGTGTGTGTGTGTGTGTGTATGCATGCACACACACACACACAATTTCTTGTCTACTCTACCAACACACATTTGGTTTTTTCACGTTATTGCTACGGAACCATTTCTCTAATATGCCAGGGGCCTTTCCCTTCCCTTCCCTGAAATGGTCACTGGTTGCCTAGTATTTAAGGCAATGTTTTCCCTCTACCTATAAAAAATCCTATGGAGTGGACTTTGGGGTTACTAAAGGACATAAAGAGAGCTCAATTGAACCCTGATTACTCAGCATTTACCAAACAATGACTCAAGAACTCTAAATTACTTTGTATCTATTCATGATACTGAAATTTAGTTTATTATAGTGGGAAAACCTATGGCATACCAAAATTGCATGGGAAGGAAAATCTTACCATCCATATTCGAATTCCATCTGCCAAGGAATATACCTGGGCAAACTCTTCACTCAGGGCTATTTTGCCCTCACTGTTTACTAGGGAAAGAAAGACAGAGGAAGAGATTACATTCAGCTAGCACAATTCACTACTACAGCATTAAGCTTCTGAATCTCCTAACATCCTCCTAACAATTACAGATTGGTGATAGCAAGAGAGGGTTGGGAGAAAAATTATCAAGGCATAAATACCTAGACAGGTTCTCTATGTCACTTCAACCTAATTTTGTTCAAACTAATAATTCTGAAATGGCAGTGCTATTAAAAGCATATAATGTAGAAAAGTAAAATATAAAAAATAATAAAAGTAAAGAATTTTAAATGATAGAATTAAATTTAAAAATCTTTGATAGGGGGTTGGAAAGATGGTTGATTGGTTAAGAGCACTTGCTGCTTTTGCAGAGGACCTAGGTTTGGTTCCCAGCACCATCTGTAACTCCAGTTCCAGGAGATCTGATGCCCTCTTTAGGTCTCTATGGGTACTGCATCCTTGTAGTTTACTTAAATAGATGCAGGCAAAACATTCATACACATAAATTTTTAAAAAAATTTAATTAAAAAAATCTTTGACATAGGGACTAGGGAGATGGCTTAGTGGATAAGAGTGCTTGAACCACAAGCATGAAGACCTGAGTTTGAATCTCCAGCCCCACATAAAAAGCTGGGCATCTACTAGCATTGTAGGGGACAGAGACAGGAGGATTCTTCATGTTTGCTAGCCAGCAAGTTTGGGTAGGGGTACTGGGAAAATGACATGGGAAATAGCATATGGTACATTAAATAAGAAAGCAGGTTTTGTAACAGTATAAACAAAATGATCTCATTTTTAAAGAGTGTATTTATATTTAAAACACAGATGAATACATATCCATACATGAATATATCTAAGGCCAGGCAGATGTAGAAAAATGTTGACAGAAGTACTATGTGAGTAAGAAGATTATAGTTTATACATATTTTAAGCTTGACTTTGCAAGTCTCTACATGAATGGGTATGCTTTTCAAATGAGAAAAATAACCCTCCTAATTTTTTTTTAGAGACCTATAAAGTCTGCTTCTTATCTTCATCTAAAAACCAAAAGCTAATATCCTACCTAGAACCGATGAAGCTCTCTGTTGTATAGTGTTTAATGCAGTAAATACTTCTTTCTGAAACCCTAGAATGTGCCAGGGTCTACACCAGGCACTGGGAGCACAATGCTGAGAAAAAGACCTGGTCCCTGCAGCTTAGGCTGTAGTTGAAAATCTCTTCTTCTAAAAGGCTTCACACCATGATAGCATGGAATGAAGGGAACCCCAAAGGTTAAAAATAACTCAATTTTTAGATGACAATGAGCAGAACAGCTACACAAAGAATAGTCTTAATACAGTTCAGTTTTGAAGAAGTCTTGAATAGTTCTTAGAGATGATATTTGTATCATAAAGAACTGGGACAAAATGCACCCCTTTCCCACCAATAAGGAGAGCTAAGGATGTAGCTCAGTGGTACAGTCCTTGCCTACCATGTGTAAGGCCCCATGTTTGACCCTGTGCACTCCAAAACCAAATTAACAACAAAACAGGAAGGAAGGCGTTTTAGAAATAATCTGTCCATAGCAAGGTATTTCTTGTTTCCATATTTGATCAAGTGTTTCTCTACTAGAAATGGTAGATAAACAATTTGACCATTCCCTCATCAGGACACCTTCTGTGTTCAACTTTTAACCTACAAGGCCCTTATCCCTCTAATGAAAAGTCCCTCAAGAAACAAAGATGGTCCAGCTTCCTTACCATATTTGATTACAAAAACATATACTAATTTCTTCCCCCTAAACCATGCTGGTGATCTCCTCCTGCATTTCTTAGTGGAGAAAGACTCTTCCATACGATATTTTGTTTCTATATGTCATTCACGTCTCAAAGTACTTTTATCTAGCTGAGTAGCTTTTTAAAAAGAGATGAGATTTGAGGCATTATTATGAGGTTTTGCAATTAGGAAATAAAGCCTACAATACCAGAACAAAAGGCCTAAGTAATACTAGTTCTAGTGATCGTATCAGCTGTAATAACATGAGCGCTGCTGATAGAGGGAATCAATCACCTGCTGATAGAGGGAAGCATTTGTTTCTGCTTATTTCATCTGTGCTGGAAATAACACATACCCTGCCAAAGTGCTTGTGCAAACCCAGACCTCAGCTTTATGTAAGGTTTGAAATGCTTTTTCCCTGAGTAAAGATGAGTGTAGAGACTCTCCTTGTGGGCAATGAGGGAAGGAGGTGCAGAAATGTTGTCTGATCCCACTGAAGCTGAGGCTATGAGCTACATTTTCTTTCAATTAAATGTCCTGGCAGTTTTCCAGGAGAATTCTCGATGAAGTACCTGCTAATTCTGCAAGTCAAGGTTACCTGTCACACATTATAATCTACTACCTGTAAAGTGACCATGAATCTCTTGACTGGTATAGTAGACCTAACAAGATTACATTGTAGAGATGGGTTACTATCCTTAAGTATTTCTAAATCTTTACTTAGATGTGCCTTCTTAAACCTTAGCAATTAGCCTTCAGATCAAACAAATTCCCTGTAATGAGTTACCATATTTTTGCAGCTTCTCATATAAATCTGGAGTGCGATACACCAGAGCGGCAAAGGTGGCGTTCACAGCTTGATCAATAGTGGAACCAGCAACTATATCTGTCTTTGGGGCCTGTTTTCTACATGCCTGTATGAATCCTTTGAAAAGTTCTGAATATGGCCCACAGAAGTTCTGAGCAGGCTCTGACTGGGCAAAATCAAGGAGAAAATGGTGGCAGGGGTCATCAGGAATGTTCTTGACCTACAAACATGAAAAACAAAAACAAAAAACAAAAAAACAAAACCATCATTCATTTAAAGAAAAAGAAAAAAAACCAAACAACTCACTGTGTACCTGATGGGCCAAAGCAGAAGTATAAAGTGAAAATGGTACATATTCTCAAAAAGCTTAAATCTATTTGGGAGACCAGACAGGCATATGGGTTTTAAAAATGTGAACATAAATAAAACTTAAGAGCATTAAAACTAGTACTACCATAAAGCATAGTATTATCCAGTACCAAATGCCTAGAGGGCATACTCAGTGTTGAGAATTCAGAGAGAGCTACTGGCAGGTTAAAGTAATTAAGAAAAGCCTCCTGGAGAATGTGGGCTTAGGGCTGGATGCTGAAGGATGAGCAGGTTTGGCCCTGAGACACAACTACTTGTAGAGGTTAAGAGTCAGTGGGGAGACTGACCTGGCCTGAAGTCTCAGCTGGGGAGTGGTGGGAACTAGAGTCAGATAGGTAAGGTGAAAGGAGACTGTAGAGAGCCTTGACTGTCACACTGAGGAGTTTAGACTTCACCCTGTGGGCAATGGGGAGCCATTAATGGTGCTTGGCAGTGGAATGACAAAGATAACGCAGTGATTAAAAACAAAACAAAACAAAACAAAACTTGGTAGGTCCCAATGTAATAATGCAGGTGCAAGGAGAGGGTTTGGATAAAGATGGAGACAGAGGAAAGGATAGAGAGGAACATCACGAAGAATCCACAGGGCTTATAGCTGACTGCATAGGAATGGCAAGGGCAGGGCAGGAATGAAGGGGAGGATAGGAAGCAGTGGCTAAGACCTGGACAAATAACAGATGTGAGCAGTCTGCTGGGGAGACATTTTGATTTTACACTTTGGAGCTAATGAGAGGCAGGATGGGGAAATGGAAACACCTAAAGGGAAGATGGAGATACTAGAGTCTGGGAGAAGAACTAGGGCTGGGAGCTGATATGTAGGGATTATTCCCACAGATAAGACCATAAGAGCCAGGCGTGGCGGTGCATGCCTTTAATCCCAGTGCTTGGGAGGCAGAGGCAGGTGGATCTACAAGAGTGAGTTCCAGGCCATCTGGGGCTACAGGTAGACCTTGTCACAAAAAGACCAAGAAAAAAAAAAAAAAGATCATAAGAGAGAGCAGAAAGGATGATGAAATCTTGGGGAGTCAAGAAAAGGAAGCCTGAATAAGGCCTATCCTTTATAGAGGGAGGAATCAGAAAGGGTAACAAAGGAGGCAGATGGAATAGTTAGTAAGAGAAGACAGTGGGACTACCATGGACCAAAGGAAGACAGGGTCTAAAGGGTAGATTTAACAAAGAGATAATGCAGACTAGAAGAAGAAGAGCCACTAGGTATGGAAATGAACCACAGAATAATTTAGGTGGGAGAGAGAAAAGGGGGTGAGGGAGAGGGAAGAAAAATAGAATACAAAAGAGGGAAGAAGAGAGTAGAGAAGGCAAACTTGTTTTGCTTTAAAAATATAGACCTAAATAAACTAAGTGCTACAGTTCAATGGTGAGCAAAGGGACAACAATATATCATTTGCTCTAAAGTGTGGCTCAGCAGGCCCTATAAGTTCAGTCTACTTCTTTATGCAGTGACACTGAGACAGATTTACTGAGCACTGGCTGTATTTCAATGAAGAGTCATTCATTCCACATTTTTTTTTGGGGGGGGGTTCTTTTTGAGACAGGGTCTCCCTGTAGCCCCAGCTGTCCTGGAACTCACTATGTAGACCAGGCTGGCCTTGAACTCACAGAGATCCACCTGCCTCTGCCTCCCGAGTGCTGGGATTAAAGGCGTGCAACACCACGCCTGGCCATTCCACATTTTTGCATACAGATCCCTGTTGCACACAGTGGGGATAGAAATAACAAGGGACAGCCCTTGCCTCAAGGAGCTAGCAGCCCCTTGGGGGTGGTAAGATATAAACACAATGTCTATAACCTAAGGCAATAAATACTAGCCAACAGTTTCCAGGTAAACAGAAAGGTAACAAAAAAGTTAAATACCTCCTTCCCATCCTGGTGTGGGTGAGTGGACCAGCTTGCTTCTAATTCCAGCTCTGGAGAAATCTGATGCCTGAAGACATGTTTCCACAATGGAGAGTTCAGGACTGAAGCCATTTTTGCCTGTGGTACTGCCATGTTACTGCCTAACTCTGGAGATAGAAGGTGGCTCATGAGAGTACTATCTTTAATTCAGTACACTAAACTCTTTGCACTAACAAAGAAAAGGTTTGGGAAAAAAAGCAGCTTGGAGGAAATTCACCCATACTTTCCAGAATGGAATTGCACACCTCATAAGCACACACCATGGATCAACCTAAACTCTGTCTTGAATGCTGCTGCTCTGTTACAAAGTGCCTCTGATGTGACTTGTCTGCTTGTGAACTGAAGGCAGGACCTGCACCACCTCTTAGGCCTGACGGGAAGTCACTCAGAAATGCTAATGATGGAAAATACTCAGGATTTATACCCTTAACTTTATGCAAAATAATTAAACACTTACCCTAGATATAAATAACACAGAAATAAAGACAAGGTAGAAATAAATAAATGTGCTAATAATAGTTTTCTCTAGGTGTTAGGATGAAGGGTGTTCCTACTATTCTTTGGGGTTTTTTTCCATACATCATTTTTCTATGACACTTTATTTTTGCAATTGGAAAAACTCAGATACAGAAAGATGATAAGCCAATTTTTTTTTTTCTTTTTGGGACAAGGTCTTACTATGTAGCCTAGAACTCACTATGTAGACCAGGCTGGCCTTGAATTTACAGAGATTCACCTGCTTCTGCCTCACAAGTGCTGGGATTAAAGCCATGTACCACCATTTACAAAAGCAGAAAGATTTATTCTACAAGTCTTGTCAAGAGTTATTACAAGATTTATTCTCTGTCTTTGAAGAACTTAATAACAAGTTAAATTATTTTAAAATAAAACCACATATATATATATATATCTATAGACTACATAAATATCCATTTAGCAGATATACAATTACTAATTCTATATTTCTGCCTTCCAGTTGGAGTATACCTAAATTTATTTACAAAATAAAAGTGCCAGGGGCCCCTCCCAAGCCCATGTGACCCCTGAGGAACAGATCCTCAAATGACCTTAAGAGTAAAAATAAATCGGTTTATCTGGACCAACTGTATGGCTTTAAACACCCAAAAGGAAAGTATAACCAAAGATTAAAGGGGCCAATATAATTTCGTAAGAGTCCATATGTATAACCAAAGGCTATATAACAAGCAACAATGCCAGACAGGAGATACCTTCTTTTGAGTTGTTGGCCAGGGTGGCCAAAGGGATTCCCAGATAGCAACCCAGCATAGAACTGGGAAAATGAACAGCAGACCCCAATCTTATCTAAAGGAATACTGACAACTGATTACCGCTAGAGGAGGTACAGCTGACCCTCCTAAAACAAAGACCTCTAGATAGGCTGACTAGCTTCACCAGAAGGGCAAGTAGTGGGGAATGGCTGGGGGTGCCAACAATACAGCAGGCAGTAGCAGGGATATCAGAGTAGGGCTCTAGTTGGGGGAGGGAGGCTATGGGAGGGTGCTAACTGGGAAGTGGGTATAAAAATAAATAAATAAATTAAATAAATAAATAAATAAATAGGAAGAGAATGTATGTTAAACAGTTTTTAAACAAACTTCTAAATGAAAAAAAAAAAAAGTGATTGTGGTGTTGCTAAAACCCAGCTCCCTCTTGTTTGTCCTCTATGGACAGAGAAGAACTCCACGGTACCCTTTGTGATGAGGGCTAAAGCCCAAGTCAAGAAATTTCTTAACAATGGTGTTAAGGAGGCAGACTCTTCTGGTTTGGTTAAAGGAAACTGATGGAATATTTTTAATACCTTGCTCTGTATAGTGAGGATCACCTGTGAGAACAAGCCCCATCTTGCTCTTAGCATGAGAAGGAGACAGGGCTGTGGACTTACGATGTACTGACTTGAGTGCCATGCACTGGGAAGCAAGGCGCCCCATCAGTCGGGAGACAAGGAGTTGTAAGTCTAACCCCCAAGACACAGCAACATCAGGCAGGCCGTAGGCAGTGACAGTGAACTTGTAGCCCCACTCATTGTTACTACTGTCAGAGTGAAAGAGGAACTGCAGCCGAGGACCATCCTTGAAGGTCACTTTCTAGAAACAAACAAAAGTCATGCAGCCAAAGAGATGGAAGGATGCAGTACTTCAGTAGTCAGTATGCTCTTTGTGCCTTAAAACCTAAGATTAAGGGGCGGGGTCTCTATTTCTACAAGTCCAAACTACTAAAGGAGAAATGTACAGAGGTGTGACCAAACTCCAAAATTTACAGCTTACTCACTAAGAAGCAAAATTGGGAGAAAATAGCTACTCAGCTTTGGGAACTTTTGGTGACCATCTGCCTGCTACCTACTCAGCTAGTGATGATGCTTACTAAGGCCTCTGATCCCAACCAAGATCCCTGACAGCTAGGGGTCAGCAGTCAGAGGCAGCTTTTAATCTCTAACCCAGAGACCAAGCAGATTTAACTGGGAGCTGGATTCTGGGCCTTCTTCTTGGCCTCACTGGCCAACAATGACAGCTCTATTGCTCTGAGGAATGACAAAAGGAAAATTGCTGCAAAACAGGACATTTCACCTCTTTTCTGGAAAGCTACTCACCTTGGGCCATTTATAAGTGCCAACTTTCGTGTCATAGCGGGTCTTCCCACCTCTAGAGTCAGTAAATTCCAGATAATCATACCTATGAAGGCACAGTTGTGTTACTTCCCTCCTCTCATTTTGACCCACTATAGCTTGGGAAAGAACCAGTCAATCTTACCTTTTTTCAGTTTCACACCTCTCATCAAATTCCACCTCAAAATAAGTTGCTCCTGGGCTAACAAAGACAGACACTTCATGGCAGTTATTTTCGTAGTTGTGGGCAGATTCCTTGGTCCACGTATGTAGTACCACAGGCTGTTCCTGCTGCCAGGTCTCCACGTCCAGCTAGGCAGACAAACAAGTCAGGGAAAACCATGCACATCATTCCATCCCAGCCAGAACAACAGGCTGCTTCTCAGTGCTACAGGTACCTGGGTTCTCACAGCTCTGGGGAACCACCCAGGTACACCTGACCTTCTAGTCCATGCAGAGATCAACACATGTCCATCACTCAGAAGTGCACACCTGCTTTTAATCTACTCAAGGAATTCTGTGACCAGCTTTTACTTTTTAGCTATGACAGAACTAGTTCTTGCAAATCATTACTACTATGAATTTTCAATGGAAAAAAAAAATCATCAAATAAGGGAATTCCGGGCCTCACATTCCTATTTGGCATTTTGGTAAATCTGAGGCCTCTCCTCCCACCCTCTAATACCATTTTTTTTGTCTTTTTGAGACAGGGTCTCCCTGTAGCAGAGAGATGGCTCAGTGGTTACGAGTACTGGCCGCTCTTGCAGAAGATACAGGTTTGATTCCCAGCACCCACATGGCAGCTTTCAACTGTCTGTAATGCCAGTTTAAGGGGATTCAACACCCTCTTTTGGTCTCCTTGGGCACTGCACAACACAAGTGCACTTATATACATGTAAGCAAAACACTCATATGCATAAAATAAATAAATAAATATTTAAATGTATATACCTTTTCTACTGCCATAGGGCTATCATGAAATGCAAGCCAGACCATGAAAAACCTTTGTATACTGAAAAATTAAGTAAAAGAGATACTTCTTTTAAATATTAAACCTAATTTTCCTTTGAAGCCTTCAAGCTAAGTATTCACTTATATGAATTTTATGTAATTTCATATGCTATAAAATGTTATTAATTACACAGCTTCCTGCGTGTATTCTTTCTAATGTTATTATGGCAAATCAACTAGGATCAGATTTATTGTCCTTGTTGATAAAGTCACTGAATTACATGTGGAGACATACAGTCAGTGGTGTCTCATTCAGTGTAGTCACTCTCTCCTGAGAGGAAAATGCAGTTCAGAGCCACCCCAAGTTACCTTGTTTGGGCCTCCTTCAGGGTCACTGCAGAGCTTCTTCAACAGCTCTGTGAGGGTACTGAACTCTCTCAGGAGTGTGCAGTGGGAAATGTCTAAAGTGCAGAAGTCTAGCAGGAAGATGACCTACAGAAGGATGAACACAGTGTTTAGAATCTACTTCAGGCTCTCTCTGGGATGACCACCCCTTTCTGCTCATTATGAACAGCTCCCACTTTCTCTTACCAGTTGACGAGCTGCCATGGAAAATACAGAATTACATAATTTTTCTACTATGGTTTTTCCACTATACTGTGACAAAAGGGATTCCAAAATCACTCTCATGCTTGCCAGAAACTGTCCCACATCTGCCAAAACATAAAACAAGTAGTTAATATTTTATACTGTAGAAACATCACTTGCTTAGTTGCCACCAAGGACAAAGTTATAGAGGGATACAGAAGCTTAGGGTTCCACAAGAGAAGACTGTTAAACATCATTTGAAAGCTTTCCTCTGGGAGGGAAAGCAGGGCAGGTTTCAGTAAAAATACTATCACATGAGTGATATTTTTTTTTTCTACTTTTCAAAGAAGTAGAGATAATCACTTCTATAAATGGAGTTCTGCCAGGCTTGGCAGCACATGCCTGCAATCCCAGCACTATGAGGCTGAGGTAGGAGGAGTTTGAAATCAGCCTGGGCTATTCCTCAAAGAGGAAGAAGGAAAAAAGAAAAAAAAAAAATCAACCCACAGAACTAACTGTAATAAAGTCATATGCACACTTGATACATGAATAATTAATTAAGTTACTGAGGAAGAACATTCTCAGAGTCAAACCCAGACGCCTGTCTGTGGTCATGGATTGTTGATACTCACATTTTTCAATAAGATCCATGGCGAGCTCTTTGGCTCCAGAGTCAGTGCTCTTGAGCTGCAGGAAGCACCAGGAAAGCAGGCTGCCTTGGACAGACCAGAACAGGGAGAAGAGCACAGAGCCAGCTTCCCCATGGGCCCTACTGAGCATCAACAGCTCACACTGTAAGGAAGCAGACAAACAAAGAGTCCAAACAAGACTGCTCTCAGGATAGAGCCAGAGGACTTCTCTCTAGGAGCAGCTGTCACTGGCAAAACAAACAACCCATGTGAACAGCTAATCCAGGAGTAAACCAAGAAAGATGGCATTATGAAAACTCCCCTCTACAAATGGCATTTCTTCTACAGAACATCTTTCTCTGTACCTCAGGATACCCACCCTGCTACTGATTCCTTTCTTCTTAATATTTTCATATCTCTTCTCTCTTTATGGTTCTTTCCTCTGAGCATTAATCAAATCTCTCCTACCTTAAAATAATTGTTCAAGCTTCTAGGACTGTCTAACCATCACCTTTGTTCTTAGGATTGTCTTTAAAGGGTCACCTGACTGCTAGAGATAAACTCTTGCACATAAGAATCATGAGATACGTTTATACTGGCACCACTGTGGGATCAACAGTCCTAAACTGGAACCAAATTATCTACTCCTCCAAAGTAAAACAGATAAATTGTGACATGTCATAGGGGCCCTATTCAACACACCTGAAAATAAGTGACAGCACATATATTAACATTAATGAAATTCAAAACATTGTTAGGGGAAACAAATATGTCACAGAAGATTGCATGCATATGATTCTATAAAGGCAAAGCAAACGTGTAGGGATAACGAGACTAAATGAAATGATGGTGGCTATGCCTAGTGAAGAAGGAGAAGGTGAGCCATCAAAGGGCTAGTGGCCGGGAGCCTGGACCTCAGAGAGACCTTAAATGGAGTTGTTTCTCTGAATCATCCATCCATACACACTCTTCTGCATGTGTAGTTCATTTTAAAAGGTGCCTTCATTTACCGTAGTTTTGTTTCTGTCTCTCATTCTGTTGCTTCTATGGATACCGTTCTCCGCAGGCATCAGTTATCATCTGGAAGGCAAAGCTTCTCCCTACACCTCATAGTCAGAACTGTCTGATCACATGCTTTCTGCTCTCAACACTGGGTTTCTCTATTACTGTATCTCCTATGCTTAACATGGAGCCTTGGACACAGCAGGTATGCAGTGGATATAGGTGAAGAATTTCAGGTAAGCAGTTTTGACCATCTTTACATTTTTTCCTAATCCAACTCTACCTCTTTAGTATAACCACCAATAATTCAGGGAACCATGTTAGCAGCTGAGTGATCTCTGCCTGTGAGGTTCAATGGCAGATCTGACTTCCTCTGTGTTACAGATGAGAGAAAGAGAAGACAGGATAAGCACTTGATCTTCAAGTGGTAAGGGTTATGGGAGTCTGGGACAAATACCATCTCCTTTCTCCATTTCCATCTTACAGTAAGTGCAATCTAGTGGATAGAGGACAAGTCAGAGTGGCCTAGATTTCAGTCCTGGCTGGAGCACTTAGCAACTCCCCCATAGGAGACACAATTAGCACCTGCAAAGCCTAGTGGGATCCCTGAAGTTTTCTGCCCAGGAGCCTTGGCTGTGAAGGCAGAGGAAGGACTGGGGAGGGTGGGGAGGAGGAAGAGCTTAGAAAGTCTTCAGGGTTTGAGAAACAGGCAGAACTGAGCTGAGCTCCAGGAGAAAGGGAAGGTGTGGGAAATTGCAGGAGTAGAGGTGGAGATGAGAATGAGCTGCAGCCAATTGGGGTGAAGAGCACACATCATGAGAAGCAGGTTAGAGCGAGCATGTTAGGGAAGCCACAGACATGAGCAGAAGAGTCTGCAAATACAACAGAAAATAAAAAAGAAAAGAAAAAATGAATGCAACAGCAGGAGCAGCACTGACCCCAAAATAAAGACCTAAAAAGGCAATGCTAACGTGAGGCATGCAGACAGGACAGTGAAATACTCTACCAGGACTAAACAGTGACCAGCCTCTGACTGTGGCCACTGACTTAGACTACACAATCTTTTTAAAAAATACTTTTTTTTTTTTTTTTGCTGGGCGCGGTGGCACACACCTTTAATCCCAGCACTTGGGAGGCAGAGCCAGGTGGATCTTTGTGAGTTCAAGGCCAGACTGGTCTACATAGTGAGTTCCAGGACAGCTGGGGCTACAAGGAGACCCTGTCTCAATAAAACAAAAACAAAAACAAAAAAACAACTTTTTTTGTGGATGAATGTTTTGCCTGTACGTACTTAAGTGCTCCATGTTCATGCAATGCCTGCAGAGGCCAGAAGAAGACATGAGATCCCTTGGAACTGGAGATAAGGGCTGTTGTTAGCCTTTATGTGGATGCTGAACATGGGTCCTCTAATTGCTGAGCCATCTCTCCAGTCCTAGACTACATGCTCTTTAAGGGCTACAAGTGAAGTAGGAGAGACTACCTACTACCACAGGTGGCAGGAATAAATAAAATCATGGCTTTATCAATAATTTCAAAATAGGAAAGCATGTAAGAGACTGAGACTGGGTGGGTATGTGGTTCAGTTGGCACACTGCCTGGATTTGAACCCTGATGTGGCATAAAATGGGTGTGGTAGCCCACACCTATAATCTCAACAGTTGGAAGGCAGAGCAGGAGAATCACAAATTTTAAGTCATTCTCAATGGGTTATTCTTTGATGGATGAGATAATATGAAGAACTAATAACCAACCAACCAACCAACCAACCAACCAACCAACCAATCAACCAACCAACCAACCAAAGAGATCTAAAGCCAAGATCAGGGGCTGGAGAGATGGCTCAGTGGTTAAGAGCAATGGCTGTTCTTGCAGAAGACCTAGGTTTGAATCCCAGCACCCAGATGGTGGCTAAAAACTGTCCATAACTCCAGTTCCAGGGGATCCAACACCCTTTTCTGTCCTCTGTGGGCACTGCAGAGGGCCTGGGTTCAAATCCAAACAACTACTTGCAGCTAACAACCATCTTTAACTCCACTTCCAGGGGATCCAACGCCCTCTTCTGATCTCTGTAGGCACTGCACAACATGGGTGCACTTACATACATGCAGGAAAAAAAAATCATACACATAAAATAAAAATAATAAATAACATTAAAAAAAAATAAAATGTTAAAGTAGTTTTCTAAAACCTTCCACTTGTTGGTCTCACTGATCAGTGCTACCAAGGGTATAACCTACCCCTCATGGTTCACAGAACAAGCCTTCGTGTATTTTTACTCCTTGCTGAGTTAAATGAGAGTCCCCTAACTTGTTTGCAGGGGCTGGCCGGGAAACCTCTGTGTTATGTAAAGTAGTCAAGTATGGAAATGCAGTCATGCTGTAAATGAGGGCTAGAGAGAGGGTGACTGTCATATCCTGTGTTCCTGAAAGCGTGAGGTAAAGAAAACAGGAAATCTTGAGATACCTCTCGAGCAGCAACAGAGAGGAGGGTATTCATGACCACCAATACTTCGCTGATGTTCGTGTTGGCCAGGTCACTTTTCTCAGGCAAAAGTAGAAGACCTCCTGGATCTTTATCACTGGAAGGACATAAACTTGTCAGGACACTTGGTTGCAGAAAGGGGATTTCTATGTTTTCTATCTTGAAAGCTTCCAAAAAAGAATCTGGACAGATTTCAGTGTCAGGAAGGTCAGGCGGACAGGCTAGGATTCCAGCTGGGACCACACCATTGTCTGCAAATACATCATTCCACTAGCACAGACTCATAAACTACCACCAAACTGAAATACACCTGATATCATGAGTGGTAGCTGAACAACCCAGGCTAATGAGTCGCATGTCCTCAAAAGCTCTCTTTACATGACAGCCCTATCATCATCCTTGCCACTCGATTCTGAAATAGTTTATGCAAATAGCCTTAACTGACATCCATCAAGGCAGTTGCACAAACTTTTAGTTCCCTCCCTCCTTTAAAGGAGTGTGTACCTCAATTAATGTACCTTTGGTACATTAACACCTTTGGTAAGAATAACCCTCCCCCCAAGTCCTCTGCTCCTGGTACTTTTTTGAAAACTAATATTCTGTGCTTATGCAGAGCTTTTTTTGTTTGTTTTATTTATATATGTGTGTAGAGGCCAAAGAACAACTTTGGGTGTTGTTCCACTTTGTTTATTTGAGGAAGAGTCTCTCTCACATTGGCCTGGAATTTACCAAGTAGACTGGGCATAGGGAGCTGCCTGTTTCTGCCTCCCTAGCACTGGGATTATAAATGCACACCACCAGGGCTGGAGAGATGGCTCAGCGGTGAAGAACATTGACTGCTCTTGCAGAGGACCCAAAATCGATTCCCAGCACCCACATGGCGGCTGTGAACCATCCTTAACTCCAGTTCCAGGGGAATCCAAAGCCCTCTTCTGACCTCTGTGGCATTGCATGACACAGGTGCACTCACATACATGCAGGCAATACACTCATACACATAAAATAAAAATAATAAATAAAATATTTAAAAAAGTAAAATAAACCCAAACCACCATGCCTGGCTTTCTTTCTTTCTCTTTTTAGTGTGGATTCCGGGGATCAAAGTCAGGTCCCCTTGCAAGGCAAACACTTTACCAACCGAGCTATCTCTCCAACCCTTTTTTTTTGTCTTTTTGAGACACGGTCTCCCTGTAGCTCCAGCTGTCCTGGAACTCACTATGTAGACCAGGCTGGCCTTGCAGTCAGAGAGATACCCCTGCCTCTGTGCTGGGATTAAAGGTGTGTGCCACGACGCCCAGCGATCAACCTCCTTTTTTAAATTTTTTTAAGTAGTTAACTTATTTTGTGTGTATGAGTGTTTTTCCTCCATATATGAGTGTATCACATATGTGCAATGCCCACAGAGGCCAAAAGAGGGTGTTGGATCCCCTGAAACCAAAGTTACAGTTGTTAGCTGCCATGTGGGTACTAGGAACCAAACCAGTGTTCTTAACTTCTGAGCCATCTCTCTAGCCCATTTTTGTTTTTGAGACAGGGTTTCACTACAGAGTCTAGGCAGGCTTGGAATTTGCTATGCAGCCCAGGTTGGCCTCAAACTCCCAGAGATCCTCCTGCCTCAGTTTCCTAAGTGCTGGAATTACAGGCATATGCCACCACACTGGGTTGCAGTTTGTTTTAATGTGGTTGGGTTTGCAAACTTGAGTACAGGATCCCAATCTCCTTCGGCTTTAATTTTTACTTTTAAAACTCCCTTAGAAATAGAAATGCTCAAAGAGGTCCTCAATAAGAACCAACTCAAACTTGTCTTATAATGACTGAGACTTGGATTACACTATTGACAAGAGTCAATCACTATTTTAGTCAAACATGTATCTAGTAATAACTCAATCCAGAAACTGAGCTTTCTAGAAGGACAGACAAAGCAGGACTCCTAAAGAGATGAAAAGGGATAAAGAAAACTTTGCAAAGATTTGAGTATTTGACAACTGAAGAGAATCAAACTTACCTAAAATATGTGCATAGTGAATGGAAAGTGAGCTGCAAAGACTGCTTGTGTTCATGTTCAGTAACATTCTTCTAGAAAACCAGAAAATGTACATTTAGAAAACCTATTCCATAACATTTTAGAGATCTTAGAGCAGCACAAAGTATCACCACCCACTGGACCAATTCACAGTACCCAACTAAACCCTAGCTCCAGAGCTAGGAGATAGAATCAGACATCTGCCCAGAAGATGGCAGCTCACTGCCAAAGGTAACATCTGCAAGTGTTCCTGCTAGAAGGGCTGATGCAAATACCGAGGAAGCTGACCTCCAAAGGCAATATTCTTTATCCTGGGCAAGTCTTCTCAAAAACAAGGGACAGTGTCATGCCATCTCCAATGGAGCCCACGTGAGATCCTCCGTGGGTTGAGGCTGGAACTTCAAGGAAGGTTGCCTCTTGGAGTTGGTTGTGTTGAGAAACATGCAGTGCACTTGGCATGCTTTACTTGCTATTATTTTTCTAACTGTCACTGTATCTTGGGCTTTCTGGGGGCCCGGAAAGCACCTGGTACCCTTGGCACCACTATCACCACCTTTATTAAGATGAAATAGTTATGTTTATAAGTCCCATACTTGGAAGGATTTCATGAGAGCTACAGGATTAGAATAGGATATTGATGTAACTTGGGGTTTGGAACATATTAATGAATAAGGAAATATAAAAGACAGATATATAGCAACATTGTTGTGAATCACCTGGAATTCAAATAGAAACATTAATAATTACAGAGCTAGTATTGAAAGTACAATAGTGGTTTGAGGTCAGCTCATCGGGTAACCACAAAACATAAAGGTCTCTAATGTGACTCACCAAGATGAAAAACAGAAACTTTCTGTTTAGTGCTAGTTAATGTTTGACAATGTATTGTTCACCTGTGTTTCACTTTTGTCTCTGGAATCAGAACTCTTAAGAAAAATGATTAAACCGCAAAACAATGGCTTATTGATGTAATCATGTAACTTTGTATTTTATAATCTGAGCTCTGCAGCTGCAAAATTACACTCAGACTTGCACCAACTCCGGTGTGTTTGTCTGTCATTCGCCGAATCCTTGTCCACCCTTTGGGGACCCTGCTCCCGTCGGACTGAACTGCTCCGGTCTGGGCTGGTTTGTCGCAGGTGGCACCTAGAACAGGGACCCTCGGAGGGTAAGCTATCTCTCCCCTTTTTTTCTCTTTTTAACAATTTTCAGGCAAGGATAGGACCTCGTCAGGGCGCTGCAGGCACACTGGTAAAGGATCACCAGGTTAAGACGACGAGAAGGTAAAGTACCATGGGGCATTCACAATCTAAGAATAGAGCCTTGTTTTTGTCAATTTTGAATCATATGTTGGAATCAAGAGGTAGTAAAGTCCCCAAAAAAAGTTTGGCAGAATTTTATGATTTTTTTATTAAAGGTCAGCCCTTGATTTCCTGAAGAGGGCAGTCTCTCATTAGTAGATTGGAAAAAAGTATGTCGGGACATTCGTAGATATTATGAACAGCATGGTCCAGGGGAAGTTCCTGTCCCGGCCTTTCCAATTTGGGTCCAAATTTGGGATCTACTTTCTGATAAAACGGAAATGGAGTTTCTCATCAAATAAGCCCCTTCTGAGGGAGATGAGGCAATTCCAATAAATTGTAAAAAAGATAAGAATAAGACTTACAATACTAACAATGTTGCTGATAAGAGTTATAATAAATCTAGCAGCAGGAGTACCAAGCCAATAACATCAAAATTTGACCCAGATGATGATTGGCTAGAGGATGGTGACCAATGGGATCTAGATAAATCAAGGCGCCCATTATCACGATGATGATGAAGACCCCCCTGAGGAAGATGATCCCTTTGCCTCTGCAATCCCCATTCCTAAAAGAAAACAACCTTTAGGAAAGCACAATATGGATTTTCTGGGGGCCATGCAAGAGGCATGTAGAAACGGGGATCTCTCATTTTGTTACCCATTAACGGTGTTTGATGACGGACCTCCCATGTGGGAACCTTTGTCGCTAAAAACACTTAAGGAATTACAAAGAGCAGTTAAGGATATGGGGTCTTCATCACCATATGCATTACAAATTGTAGAAATGATTGGTAGTATGTGGTTGACACCTTATGATTGGCAGCAAACAGCTAAATCAGTGCTGTCTCCTGGACATTATATACTATGGAGAACTGAATATGAAGATGCCGACCGAGAGCTAGTACAAAAATCAATTTTAAAAAAAGGAGACAAGCCTACAATGGCAATGCTAATGGGAAGAGGTGTGTTTGCGGCACCTCAAGATCAAATTAATATACCAAAAACAGTACTGGAAGATATTTCTAGATTGTCAGTAGCAGCCTGGAGAAAGCTTCCAGGAGCAAGTGGTACAACCACTGTTCTTTCTGAAATTAGACAAAAACAGGAAGAACCTTATGAAGAATTTATTGCGAGGTTGGAGGAAGCTTTACAGAGAATGATGCCTACCTCTGAAGGGTAAGAAATACTATTGAAACAGTTATCTTGGGAAAATGCTAATTCTCTTTATAAGGAATATATTAGACCTATAAAAAAGACAGGTTCTTTACAGGATTATATAAAAGCTTGCATAGATGCCTCACCAGCAGTGGTCCAAGGAATGGCCTATGCTGCAGCAATGAAGGGACAGCATTTTAGCGCCTATATTCAAAATCTTAAAAGCAGACCTCAGACCAATAACGAGGGGGTCTGTTTCTCATGTGGAAAGCCAGGTCACATGAGTAAAGAATGTCCTAGTAAAAACAAAAGGAACAATAATGGAGAGAGAAAACCTGTTAATAAGGGAGGAACTCCTGGGATTTGTCCTAGGTGAAATAAAGGAAAACATTGGAAGAATGAGTGCATATCAAAGTATCATAAAGATGGAACCCCTCTTGTCCAGGAGCCAGAGGAGACAAAAAAAGAGAAAGGGGGCAAGCCCTCAGCCCCCTAAACGAAAGAGGGACCATTGAAGAAAATAGTAAATTGAGTTCCCCTAGTTCCACCTTAAGTCCTTTGGCACAGCCATTTACTATTCATGATTTGCCCAGAGCCACACAAGGAAGTGCCGGCCTGGATAGAGCTTCTAAAAAGGACTATATTTAATCCCAGATGGATGGGATCCAAACCATAGAAACTAATGTGTTTGGCCCTCTGCCTGTTGGCACTGTAGGACTTATATTAGGAAGAAGTTCTAATTACAAGAAAAATTTTGAAGTAATACCGGGAGTCCTTGATTCAGACTCCATGGGGGAGTTTAAGATACAAATTAGGCCATTAAAAGAGACAATTCAAATACATAAAAATCAGAGAATAGCCCAGATTATAATATTAAATTATGTTAACTTACCCAATCCTGTACTTAAGCAAGATAGGGGAACAGGGGGATTTGGATCAACTGACCTAATAGCCTGGAATCAGGAGATAACCTTGGATAGGCCTTATAAGATCATATTGGTCCAAGGAAAGCCTATAAGAGGCATCTTGGATACAGGAGCAGATAGGTCCTGCATAGCAGGAAAAGATTGGCCCACGTCTTGGCCTCTCTCCCATACCTCATCTACACTAATAGGTCTGGGAATGGCTCCAAATGTAGCTCAGAGCTCTATGCTGTTAACCTGGACATGTGAAGATAAGAAGGGAATCTTCCAGCCTTATGTTATTCCTTCATTGCCTTTCTCCTTATGGGGAAGAGATATAATGCAAAATATGAAACTAAGACTTGGTACAATAGAAAACTTTGAGACAAGTTTTTCATAGGGGCCACTGATGAGTTATATGCAGATAAAATCTCCTGGAAATCTGATCAGCCTGTATGGGTGGATCAGTGGCCCCTTACCTCAGAGAAAATACAGGCTGTAGAAGTGATTCCAGGAGTCATAGACTCTGATTTCACCAGAGAAATAAAGATAATGATTAGACCTCTTAAAGAAGTGGTACAGATATATAAAAATCAGAGAGTGGCCCCCTATATCAGAGAAAAAATACAGGCTGTAGAATATTTAGTGAAAGAACAGCTAGATAAAGGGCATTTAGTAGAATCAACCAGTCCCTGGAATACACCTATATTTGTCATTAAGAAAAAATCCGGTAAGTGGAGACTATTGCAAGATTTAAGAGCAATAAATGAAACCATGCATGACATGGGGGCTTTACAGCCTGGTCTGCCTTCACCGGTGGCAATTCCCTTTGACTTATTTATTATCATTATAGACCTGCAAGATTGTTTCTTTACAATACAATTAAGTCCTGAGGATTCTCAGAGATTTGCTTTCAGTGTTCCATCAACTAATTTAAAACAACCTTTTCAAAGGTATCAATGAAAAGTTCTTCCTCAGGGGATGAAAAATAGTCCAACTTTATGTCAAAAATTTGTGGATAAAGCATTGAAAGATATTAGGATTAAATACAAGGATGCTTATATAATACATTATATGGATGATATTCTATTGGCCCATAAAACTAAAGATTCTGCAGAATTAATATTAAAAGACATGATTCGATCATTAACTAAATATGGTCTTATAATAGCTCCAAATAAAATACAATATAATAGGCCTTTACACTATTTAGGAAAGGTCATTGGTGAACAAGGAATCAGCTCACAAAAAATGAGTACTAGGATAGATAAATCGAAAACTTTAAATGATTTTCAAAAACTATTAGCGAATATAAACTGGGTAAGATCTTATTTAAAAATAACTACAGGAGAATTACACCCCCTATTTGAATTATTAAAAGGAGATGCTAATCCTAAATCATAATGCCAATTAACCCCAGAAGCTTTGGAAAAAATAATATTGGTAGAAAATAAACTACAGACAGCTAAGATAAAAAAGTTGATTTTAAAGCACCATGGGAATTAATAATAATAAAGTATACCCCAACTGCATGTTTTTGGCAAGAAGGAATCTTGGAGTGGATACATTTACCCCATACACAAGTTAAAATGGTATCTTCTTATATTTATTTATGTAGCCAATTAATAGTTAAAGGGAGAAATAGATCAAAAGAATTATTTGGTAGAGATGTGCATAATATAATTATCCCTTATAAGAGACAGCAACTAGAGTATTTATTACAAAATGATGATGACTGGGGATTGGCATTAATAAATTATGCAGGGCAAATAAAATATCATCTTCCCCAACATCTTCTTCCCCAACATCCTGTATTAAGATTTGTACAGGAAACAGACATGGTATTTCCCTCAAAGGTTAAAGAAACGCCTATAGAAGATGCTATATTAATTTTCACGGATGGCTCCTCAAATGGAACATCTGTGGTTTATTCGCCAGATAAACCACCTTTAATAAAGAGGTGTGAAAGTTTTTCTGCTCAACAGGCAGAGATCTCTTCAGTTATCATGGCAGCAGAACATTATACTCAACCTTTTAACTTATATACTGACTCTAAGTATGTAGTTAATTTATTTCCAGCTACAGAAACAGCCCTACTCTCAGGAAGCTCAAAGATATTGCCATTGCTACAAAATTAAAACAAACTATTAATAATAAAAAAGAAAAAATGTACATAGGACATATACGAAGTGATACTAATTTACCAAAGCCTTTATCCTTAGGGAATAGGATGGCTGACTTGCTTACTAGGGAAATAACAATTAATAATGTCATAGAATCGGCTCAGCAAAGTCATAAATTACATCACCAGAATGCTCTAGCACTTAAGAGAATGTTTAACATTACTAGAGAACAAGCTAGACAAATAGTAAAAAACTGTAATTGTTGCCCAGAAGCTTATCATCCTCAAAAAATGGGTGTGAATCCTCGAGGGTTAAAACCTCAAGTCCTATGGCAAATGGATGTGACTCATATCTCAGAATTTGGCAAGCTTGCTTTTGTACATGTTACTGTGAATACATGCTCTCATGCTGTTTTTGCCTCGGCAAGAACAGGAGAAGCAGTCAAAGA
>NW_008357921.1:574507-602763 GCF_000622305.1 Nannospalax galili
GGATTCCTGACAGGCTCATTAAGCCCTACAATCAAGCCCAGGAAAAGGAGGAATCAAGGAAGACTGAAATCTGTGATGCATAAACTACAGAAGCTGAGTGTGTCTCCTCCGCAGGCCCGATCAACACAGGAAGCCAGCCTGCCCACCTGGAGACAAGTGAAAAAACTGACACATGAGGCATAAAATACTGTGGTTGCTGCAGGGCGACCTTTGACAAAAGAAAACATGTTTCTTGCAATTCTTGCTGTGCTGACCGTACAAGCGTCAATTGCTTCAGGGGAGATTTATTGGGCGTATGTACCTAACCCGCCTCTTTTACATCCTGTAAGATGGGGAGATGGATCACAAATTAAAATAATGACTAACTATAACCAACTTTTAGGTGGGTCTGAAGATTTTAAAACTTTTCATTTAACTTCTGAAATTGTTAATTATGAGGGAATGCCAGATACCACTCACATTTGTGTAAGTTTAAAAGGGCAAGTGATGCCTGGATGCTTACCCATTAACTATAAAAACTTTTCTACACAGATGCTCCTGCGCAGCTCTGATTCTGGTAAAAGATTAATGTGGGAACTGGGTATGCTAACTTTAGGGTATTATAACTATAATGAAACCTTTCTAGATCCTGATATTAGCATGCCTTTAGAAAACTGTTTTCAAAAGTATCATGATAAAGATCAATTTTGGAATTCCTTTATCACTTATCCAAAATGGTTAAATTGTGGATTTCCTTCTAAAGTATCTAAATATAAGCCTCCAGGGTCTAAAGATTCTATTTATAATTTCTCTATTCCAAATCCTAATTATAATTATATTGAATATCTGTTAAATAACACAAATAAATTTAAAAATTTTGAACTTCAGACTTATGGAGAACCAGTTAAAAGATGGTTTACTCCCGGATGGGTGGCTCCCATATACATGAGTCACTCTCTAGAGCATAATAATACAAATATTCATCCCAGTCTCTTCCGGCTTTTTGTGGCTGCAAACGTGCCGCTGCTTAGGAAAATGAAAGAAAGCACACCTACTGTGTGTTTACTAATTGTCTTATTTCCGCATTGGATGAAGATTATTCTGTAATAGTGCTATTAAAGCAACCTAGTTTTGTTATGCTTCCAGTAGGCTTAGGATCAGATCCTTGGTATGATAATTTAGCTTTACAAACATTGAAGAATTTAAATGAATTAATCAGGCCAAAAAGATTCATTGCAATGCTGATATTGGGCATAGGCGCATTGATTACCATCTTGACTTCACTTACTGTTTCCTCTATTGCTCTAGTGGAAGAAGTCAAAACGACACATTTTGTAAATAATCTTAACAAAAATATTTCATTGGCTTTAGCAGATCAATATAACATTAATCAAAAGCTAGACATGAGGATAAACGCTTTAGAAGAAGTAATTTTAGCTTTAGGACAGAAAGTGCAAAATTTAAAGGTATAGCTCTCTACTAAGTGTCATGCTAGTTTTAAATATATTTGCGTGACTCCTTTGAATTACAATACATCCTTGAATTAGAATGCTACCAAAACCCATTTGTTAGGAGTATAAAAAGACATTAAAATGCCTTAGTTTCCTGTAATATGAGGTGGATGTAGGATCTACCCTGTACCTTACAGAGTTAAATGGTACTAGTGAGTCTTGTTTATAACTGGGTTTTGTTATTGTTTCACACTATGGTAGCAAAAATAACATCTGCTTTAAGCCACTGAAGGGCATGTTATGTATTGAGGTGGCTCACTTAATCCCTGCATCACACCTGAAGATAGGCTTTATCAATATTGCCTTCTGTCACGCCATCTCCAATGGAGCCCACATGAGATACTCCGTGGGTTGAGGCTGGGACTTCAAGGAAGGTTGCCTCTTGGAGTTGGTTGTGTTGAGAAACATGCAGTGTACTTGGCATGCTTTACTTGCTATTATTTGCTAACTGTCACTGTATCTTGGGCTTTTTGGGGGCCCGGGAAACACCTGGTGTCCTTGGCACCGCTATCACCACCTTTATTAAGATGAAATAGTTATGTTTATAAGTCCCATACTTGGAAGGATTTCATGAGAGCTACAGGATTAGAATAGGATATTGATGTAACTTGGGGTTTGGAACATATTAATGAATAAGGAAATATAAAAGACAGATATATAGCAACATTGTTGTGAATCACCTGGAATTCAAATAGAAACATTAATAATTACAGAGCTAGTATTGAAAGTACAATAGTGGTTTGAGGTCAGCTCATCGGGTAACCACAAAACATAAAGGTCTCTAATGTGACTCACCAAGATGAAAAACAGAAACTTTCTGTTTAGTGCTAGTTAATGTTTGACAATGTATTGTTCACCTGTGTTTCACTTTTGTCTCTGGAATCAGAACTCTTAAGAAAAATGATTAAACCGCAAAACAATGGCTTATTGATGTAATCATGTAACTTTGTATTTTATAATCTGAGCTCTGCAGCTGCAAAATTACACTCAGACTTGCACCAACTCCGGTGTGTTTGTCTGTCATTCGCTGAATCCTTGTCCACCCTTTGGGGACCCTGCTCCCGTCGGACTGAACTGCTCTGGTCTGGGCTGGTCCGTCGCAGGACAGAAAATATTTCTTGTGAGCTTTCTGTTTCTAAACAAAGTCAAAGCTTCCCCTTCATCCTGCAAGTTTATAATCTACGATGATAACCATAGGAATAATAATAGCAGGGCTATTGGGCTACTTTGTGGAGGTCAGAGGACAACTTGTGCAAGTACTTTCTCTCCTACCACGTAGGTTCTGGGAACAAACTTGTAGGCACCTTTACCAGCTGTCATCTTGCTAGCCCTTGAACTCCTATTTCTACGCAAGGCATTGAGGGGTATTCCAGGAGATTTAAGATGTAGGACCCTGCTTGGCACAGAAGGGTCGGGGAGGTAAGACATGGTCACAATGACTCTGAGTAACATGGAGAAAGATTAGGTGGGGAAGAACCAACTGAGGATTAAAACCTGGGGCTAGAGAAATGGCTCCGTGGTTAAAAGCATGCCCTGTTTTAGCAGAGAATCCAGGTTTGATTCTCAGACCCCACTTTAGGTGGCTTACAACCAAAACACCTGTAACTGCAGCTCTAGGGATCAGATACCTTTGGCCTCCAAGAATACTAGCACTCACATGCATATAATTTAAAAATCTGGTTTTTTTTTCATAGTCATATACAGAACCATTTATAGTTCTGTATAACCATTTATAATAGGTTAGGGATTTACTTCCAAATGATACTGGGTGGAAAAGGGGATGGAAAATTAGATGAGCTAGGATAGGTGAAACAAGATCAGGTGAGTTTGTCATTGCTGAAGTTAGGTGACGAAGACAACTGGAGGCCAGAAGGATTTACTATATAATTCATTTTAAAATTTCTCCTAATTTGGGAAAGAAAATTTGGTTGTAGGCAAGCCATAAGGATGGAGACTACACTATGACTAAGCAATAGAACAGGTTATGAAATATAGATTGAGCACAGGACATGTCCTTCAAAATCTGTGTCCCACATAAACCTTTGCATAGAGTAAGCATCAGAAAACATCTGTCACATATTCAATGAAAACAAAGTATTAGATCTCATCCTAACTGAAATTCAGCTATGGAATCCACACTTTTGACACAAAATTACCATCATGGTGAAGAGATGGCTCCTCCGGGTCTGTCGATCAGGAAAGAAGATGGCAGCCCCATTGAGAAGGGTGTTCCTGACTTCTTGTTTTAATATCTCCATGGGAATGGAGTCTCCATCAGCTCTATCTATCACTAATGAAAAAGAACAATGGAATCAACTCTAATATATTCCACTGATTCACTAGCTATATACCTGCTATAACTGGGCTACAAATTTACTCCATCTTGTAGTTTGTACCAGAGCAAATAAATATTTTTATATAGGTTAGACAGTATAATTTATTTTGTTTACATTTAACTAAAACAAAGACCATAAACACAAGTTTTTATTTCATTTATTTGTTTTTTTTAAGAGTGTTGTGTGTTTCTGTATAGTTTGTGCATATGAGTACAGGTGCCCTCAGAAGCCAGAAGTGGAGGTCAGATGCCCTGGACCTGGAGTTACAGGCAGTTGTGAGCTGCCTGATGTGGGTGCTGGGCACTGAATTCAGGTCCTCTCCAAGAACAGTGCATTCTCTTCACTGATGAGCCAAGCTCTCTAGCTTCTTCTCTGTTCTTTTCATACAACACTTGGCAAAGCCTTAAAAATACCGTCAGACGGTGACATGTGTTTCATTCTCAATTCATCATTATAGTTTCTCTCTCTCTCTCTCTCAATCTACTGGCCTCATCCCAGTGTCTTTGATGAAGTTAAAGTTAAACAGTGTGACAGTAATTACTCTCAACATAACATAGCTGTATATCTGAAACTACCAGGAAGTCACCCAAAAAAGGAACAAATCCTGAACTCAAAATAGTAATTCAAAAGGCAACAAACAAAAGGCACATGATGTTGGGGCTGCAGCTCAGGTTTCAGGGTGTTTGCCTAGCATTCTGGGTTTGATCCCCAGCACTATATAAAACCAGGTATAGTGGCACTTGCCTGTAATCCTAGTACTTGGGAGGTAGAGGCAGAAGGATCAGAAGTTCAAGGGTCATCCTTGACTACATAGTGAGCTAGAGACCAGCTGGGATATATATAGCCTGTCTCAAGGGGAGGGAGGGAAGGGGGGAGGGAAGGAGGGAGGAGGATGGGGGGAGGAGGAAGAAGAGGAGGAGGAGGAGGAAGAGGAGGAGGAGGAAGAGGAGGAGGAGGGAGGTAGGGAGAACTCATATTCCACAGCAATCTCTTTCTGGCTCACTGGACCCCTCATACTTCTACAGAGCAAGAGGCCTATGGCCACCAGCATACAGTCCCATTCAAGGCACATCCCAACCCCTACCATCACATAAGTGTGTGTAGAGCTCCTTGGCAGCCTGTACTCCCTCAGGGCGCTGGGCTGCAGGCTTCTCCTCAGAGGTAGCTGGTGTGTCTCCCTGCAGCACTGAGAAACAGCTCTGCAAGAGCTGCAGTAGCAGGGTCTGGGCACAGATGCATTCTTCCCTTGGGCTGCAGAAGGACAAAGAATATAAGAAAGCAGAAGGGAAAGTTGCTTTCACCTCCAAAGCCACCGAGCTGTCTAAAAAGGGCTTTCCTTAAGACATCAGGTTCAGTAAAAGGAACACTAAGTAAGAAGCTGGGCAGAGCACAAAGAACACCACCAGAAATCTGAAAACACAGACTCCGTCTAGACTCTGCCCACTGGGGAAAGGAGCTAGTTTTTTTTTTTTTTTCTTTTTGAGACAGGGTCTCCCTGTAGTTCCAGCTGACCTAAACTCACTATGTAGACCAGGCTGGCCTTGAACTCACAAAGAGCCACCTGCTTTTGCCTCCCAAGTGCTGGGACTAAAGGCGTGTGCCACTGCGCCTGGACAGAAGCTAATTTTTTATCCTGCTTCATCATCTCTTCTGTAAAATGAGGAGATAAGTTGTATCCCTTACCCAAAATACTAGGGACTAGAACAGAAGAGTTCCAGATTTTGGAATATCTGTATTTATATAATGAGATCTCTGGGGATGGAACCCAAGTTTAAATATGAAATTCAAGCTGGGCATGGTGTGCAGGGGAGCATTTGGGAGGCAGAGGCAGGCTGATCTCTGGGAGATTGAGGCCAGCCTGGTCTACATAGTGAGTTCCAGGCCATCTGAGGCTACAGAAAGACCCTGTCTCAAAAAACAAAACAAAACAACAAACCACAACCAGCCAAACCAAAAACCAAAAAACTCAACATGAAATTCATGGGGCTGCAGAGATGGCTCAAAGGTTGAATGTTTGCTCTGCAATCACAAGGACTGACAGATTCCAGCATTCATGCAATAAGCCTGGCATCACAGCAAATTTCTATAACCAAGAAAGGCAGGAAGAGGGGGATTGTGGGCTTGCTGGCTTCCACCCTAGTTGAGAAAATGTGAGTTCCTTTGGCCTCAAAGGAAGAGTCGGGAGAATAATAGAGGCCACCCAATGCCCTCTTGTAGCCTCTGCACACACAAAGGGCCACATGTGCACATAAATTTACACAGACACATACGCACATACAAATAGTTTTTTTAAAATCATTAATTTGTTTTGTATACCTTATAGATTCACCCTGAAAGTAATTTTATGTATTTATTTATTTTTAAAATTTTACTATTTTTAATTACATGCATACATGTGAATCTGTGTGGGAGTATGTACACATGAGCACAGGTGCCCACAGAGGACAGAAGAGGGTGTCAGATCCCCTGGAGCTGGAGTTACAGGTGGTTGTGAGCTGCCTGAAGTGTGTGCTGGGAACCAATCTCAGGTCCCCTGGAAGAGCAACAAGTACTCTTAACCACTGAACCATTTCTCTAGCCCCAAAGGTAACTTTAGATAATTTTTTTTTCCTTTTTTGCAGTGCTGGGGATTGAAGCCAGGACCTTATGCATGTTAAGCAAGCACTACGTCACTGAACTATATCTGCAGCCATATTTTAGATGCATTTTTACTGTGATTCACGATACGAGGTGAGATGCAGAACTGCTCATTTGTGGTATTCAAAAAATTTCAGATTTTGTATCATTTTGGATTTTGGATTTTTGGATTAGAAATGCTAAATCTGCACTATTGTAATACTTGATCTATTTATCCTAGAAGCTGTAAGGATAATTGAAGAAGAAACTGTTTGTGAAAATGTTTCTTAAATACGTTATGGAAATCGAGGTGTTATTTTCAAGAATTAAATCTATCAAATCAGAAGAATACATACTAATACAAAGTAAGATTTTCAGAAGAAAAAAATGTCCAATTAGAATAGCAAAACGCAAATCTTTTCAGTACCCTTTATGATTATCATCTTATAACAAATTCTGACCTACTTTTGCTTTAATTTACTGTAAAAAATCCAGAAGATCTGCAAATCAAGACCCGTGAAGTCCAGAAAAGATTTATATTTTAAGCCACTTTCCTTCTGCTGCACCTAAAAAAATATAAAGACCAGAAAAAGTAAAACTGAAAAATACATTTAAAAAATTACTGGAACATCTCATTTATTTGTTACTGTTAAGGAGTGTGATAGTCCTGCCTGAGTGAAATTCTCATACAACCAATAGTTAGTCTGAACTAAGAAATGTAAGTGTGTATATATGTCTAGTATATAAGTACATGCATATATAAATGTATAGAGGTACAAAACACTCCTAACATAGACATATTCACAAAGACTCTCTGGTGGTATAAAACATAAGTCAATCTTTTTTTTTTTTTCTTTTTTTTTGAGACAGGGTCTCCTTGTAGCCCCAGCTGTCCTGGAACTCACTATGTAGACCAGGCTGGCCTTGAACTTGAACTCACAGAGATCCACCTGCCTCTGCCTCCCAAGTGCTGGGATTAAAGGCGTGCGCCACCACGCTGGGCACAACATAATAAGTCAATCTTTACTTGATATTGCTGCTGCCCAAGACTGTACTGAAGTATATCTGACTTTGGTGCCTGTGGGTTGTACTTTTGTTGTAAACTTAGTCACTATTTCTAGGCATCTCCCTCTTTTCTGCTGTGATAGGAGCTCTTGGCAACAAAGACCGCAAAAGGCAATATGTACACTGAGTCACCGCCTCTGAATGTGCAGAGCAGAAAGAAAGCTAAGAGTGGACACTGCTGTACACACATAGAGGGCTCCGCTGAAGTAAGCCATGCACTCCACAGTGACAGCTGTTAGTCTCTCTCTGTTCATGAACTGTTACTGTGTTTTATCAGTGACTATAAAACCAGCATTAAAACCAAAAACAATCTCAAATCCTGATAGTTTAGTCCCTTTAATAAGTTAAATTGACCTAAACTTCATAAACAATACTCAGACTTAAAGAATAAATCCTATGATGCTGCTTTGTTAGCTTCTCAGGCAAACATGAGTAGGGATCTTTACCAGTATCTGCAGATCTAATCCAGGAGAGTTCACAACATACCATTTAGTCTTTCACTGACTAGTGCCATACAGCTCAGCCTCCCCAGACTTTTCACCCAAGCTGATGCCTGTTGTATTCATTCATGCTGCCATGGCTTCAGAGGGACCAGGTTTCCCTGGCTGCTCACTTCTCTGAACATTGTCATTTATTTTTTCCAGAGGAATGCCATATAATAATGGAGGAAACCTTACCAAGTCATGGGCGAGCTGCTGGATGAACTGCAGGGTTCTGAGGAGCAGAGTGGCCCCACAGACACTCTCTGTGTCCTTTCTGCAGTGGGCACAGACGATGCTCAGTTCTGTTTCTGCCCTTGCAGGCCGGAGGTACCCACTGATGCTCAAGCCTTGCACGCCTAAGCGCTCTGCTGACTCCTGACGAGTGCAGAGGAACTTCACCATCAAATACTAGAAAGGATAAGAGAATTCTAAGAGAACGGCTCAGAATTCCCAAATACAATGAAACAGGATAGAGAAGGCCTTTTTAGGAAAATTTAAATATTTTAATAATTAAAAACTATCTTAATAAGTTATTAGGTATCACCATGCCCAGCACTGAAGACACAAAATATAGTAAGTTCAGGATCTACAAAAAACAAAAAATAGATAATATACATGCTGAATGAAGTCAGGTTTTGTAAAGATTACAGTAAAGAAATGATTCTCTTGCAAGGCAAAAACCAGGTAAAAGCAAGAGAAGTAGCCCTTTGAAGAAGCCCTTTGAAATAGTCATTTTGAGGGGGGCTGGAGATGGCTCAGCGGTTAAGAGCACTGGCTGCTCTTGCAGAGGACCTGGGTTTGATTCCCAGCACCCACATGGTGGTTAATAACCATCTGGAGCTCCAGTCCAGGGGATCTGATACCTTCCTCTGACCTCTGCAGGCACTGCATGACACAGGTGCACTTATACACATGCAGGCAACACACTCATACACATAAAATGAAAATAATTAAAAAAAAAGAAATAGTCATTTTGAGAAAAAAATCCAGCTGTGATGAATCAGTTAATGCCCTAAGGAATCACCTCAAGTCCTCTACTGACACATGCAATCCATTTGCTGGGAGCTATAGAAACAGTCTTGGTTATGCAAAGCAAAACCATTTTCAAAGCCCAATTTTTGTGTAAACTCTTTCTTATGAAAATTAAAAGTTCCTTTTGTAGGAAGAAAAGTTCCTTTTGTAAGGAAAGCCTTGATGTCTTTTTTAATTTTTATGTATGTATATATGTATGTATGTATGTATGTATGTATGTATGTGGGGACCTCACACATGTCTCATGGTGTGCTTGTGGAGGTCAGAGGACAAATTTCAGGAATCAGTTCTCTTTATCCACCATGTAGATTCTGAGGATCAAACTCAGGCCATCAGACTTGGCAGCAAGTGCCTTTATCCACTGAGCCATCTTCTTGGTGGAGCCTTTTTGAATCTATTCAACTGCACATACTTTGTACAAACCCTGATGATAGTTCTGAATTCTCTTATTTAGTCTAAGATTTAAACTTGAGGTTAAGAAAATACATGTGGGGCTAAAGAGATGGCTCAGCAGTTAAGAACACTGACTGTTCTTGCAGAAGACCTGGGTTTGAATCCCAGCACCCACATGGCAGCTAACAACTGTCCGTAACTCCGGTTCCAGGGGATCTGACAGCCTCTTCTGTCCTCCATGGGCACTGCATGACACGGATGCACTTACCTATATGCAAGTATAACACTCATACACATAAAATAAAAATAATAAATATTTTTTTTAAAAAAAAGAAAAAGAAAAAGAAAAATACATTGCATAGCCAGTCACTACTTCTCCCAGAGTCAGGGTAACAAGCACATCTCTCTTGCATTTATGCCTATGTGCTTACTACTGTCAGAGGAAAAAACATTATTTCTCTTGAATTGATGTCTTCCATTTCTAGCACTTGGTATGACTTTCTCCTTTCTCTTTCCAATGAAGCCTTCTCTAGTGAATTCCAGGCTGAGTTAAATCTCCCTTTATCACAGTCCATGTCACATTTGTCTTTTCCACTAGACTAGGAACACCTTGGATGCTGACCCTGCTCTGGGGTCCCAGTGTCAGCTCAGGGCTGGTGCACAGTCAGCAGTTATTTATAGAAGAGGAAAGTGGGTGAACATGTTAAGGTCAGACTCATTGGTACTTACTTTGGCAACTCTGCATTGCTGCAATTTGACATCTGCTTCATCCCACTCTTCTTCCAGCTCAAACCAGCCAATTGGATCATCCTCTCCAAGGTCATCAGATGAGCAACCAATCCTGTGAACACAGGATAATCACTATTTCCTATTTCTAGGCTTCTCCAGAATCTGGTAAGCAAGGCCTCATCCAAATGGCATTTAACTCATAAAGAAAGCCTGCTGACTAACACCGGGGACTGGGTGTGGCGCCTGGTACTTCTTGGAACACACAAGGTAGCTGGTGGTAACTGCCTCCCCATTTCCCACACATTCCATTTGTGAATTGGGAACTATGTCAGACCACATAAATTTGGGAACTAAGGAAAAAGTTTACTTCTCTAGATAATGGCTTATTTGAAGAATGAGATCTGAAGTCAGAAAGATACAGGCATGAGGCACCATGGGGGTACTTCTGGAAAGAACCAAAGGAGAAGCAGAACTGGTGTCTCTTCCATATGTCTGGCTAACGTGTCTGACCAGCCTGAGGTGTGGGCCATGTGCAACAGCTGAAGGGTAGAAGCTTGGGGCTTTCAGCCCCTAGAGCTCCAGTTTTTAGGAAGTTCTTCCAAGAAAACATACCAGCCTTGAAGTGGAAGAACAACCATGAACCAATGCTTTTTAAATGCTAGACAGGTGGGGCTGGAGAGATGGCTCAGTGGTTAAGAACACTGGTTGTTCTTGCAGAAGACCCAGGTTCGAATCCCAGCACTCATATGGCAGCTAACAACTGTCCATAACTCCAGTTCCAGGGGATCTGATAGCCTCTTCAGTTCTTCACAGGCATTGCATGACATGGGTGCACTTACCTAAGTGCAGGCAATACATATAAATACACAGGCAATACACATAAAAATAATAAAATATTTTAAAAAGTAAATAAAAAGCTAGACAGGTAAATGCTACCCCCTCTTCAGGAATTAAGTGGTAACGAGGAGAAACAGACACTCTTTTCAAGTACCACGCCTAAAACCTTATCCCACTCAGCCTATGACCCAGCTACGAGCTAGCAGTGCAGACTGCAATCTACAGATATGACAAGCAACCACAGACAACTAAGGGAAGTAGTGGAGACAGTCCAAAGTAGGTTCTGGAACAAAGGAAAGAACTGTTCTCTTCTTCACATAGGCCTTTCTTGGCATAAACCTTTTGGGATACAGTTGGCCTCATCGGGTAAATAGAATTTGTTTAGCTCCAAATGTCAATGAGTCTCATCCATAACGCATGTTTGAGAAATTTTAAATGTATTCTTTGAGGGCTGGGGATATAGTTCAGTGGCATAGGACTTGTCTGGTGTATGCAAGGCCCTGGTTCACTCCTGGTTCAACCTCCAGCTATATAACCCAGGCCAGACTTGAACTCTCAATCTTCCTATCTTCTTGCCACCTGTTTGGCAGAAAATCTACTCTAGTCATCAAGAAAATCTCTGCACTACAGGAAGCTGGCAAAGAGTTAGGGAACATAGAAGCAATCTCACTTGCTCACTGAACCACACTGCATAGTAGACAGGACTTGAATACCATCCTCTTACATATGCCCAAGAGCCAAACAGCTGACCCAGGACACAACAACAAAATAGGCAAGATATTTTTAACTTCCAAACTGGAAAGGAACTGATTATATGCAGGCGAACTAAATAAGGATTTAAGAGACTAGAACTGGGGCTGGAGAGATGGCTCAGCGATTGGGAGCACTGACTGCTCTTGCAGACGACCTGGGTTCGATTCCCAGCATCCACATGGTGGCTATGAACTGTCCTTAACTCCAGTTCCCCTTGCATGACAGGGGTGCACTCACATACATGCAGGCAATACACTCATACACATAAAACAAAAATTATAAATAAAATATTCAAAAAAAACAAATAGAGGTTAAAAAAAGAGAATAGAACCATATCAAAACATTAAAAGAGTTGTGAATAAGTCTGTATTTAGGCTAAAACAAATCCATTCTTGATAAGATATAAAAGACCTTGTTTGAGGGGCTGGAGAAATGGCTCAGCAATTACGAGCACTGGCTGTTCTTGCAGGAGACCCAGGTTTGAATCCCAGCACCCACACGGCAACTAACAACTGTCCACAACTATCTGTAACTCCAGTTCCAGGGGATCTGACACCCTCTTCTGTCCTCTGAGGCACTGCTTGACATGGGTGCACTCACACACATGCCACATAACACTCATACACCTAAAATAAAAATAAATCATAAAAAAATTTAAAAAGAGACCTTGCTTGACAGAAAGTTTAGAGGAAAAAAACCCTATTTTAGTATGTCCCAAGAGTTGAACATGGTTGCTTAAAATTAGGTGTTACCTGTAGTTATTATTCAAAAGAAATCATGCCGGGTATAGTGGCAGACACCTGTAATCCCAGCAATTGGGAGGATGAGGTAGACAGACTGCTACATGTTCAGCCAATCTAGGCTACACAGCAAGTTCTAAGCAATGGAGGCTAGTAAGACCCTGTCTCAACAAGCAAAAGAAAAACAACATGGAGGAGGAGATAGAGGAAAGAATGAAAATAGAAGGAAAAAAAAGGTCTCAGGTTTCCCCCATAACTACTAAATTGGACTTAGACTTTTACAAGATCCCCCAGTGATTCATATACACATTAAAGCCAAAGCAGCACTGTACTGGGTGATTATCTAAAGACTTCTGTTAACTCTAAAACCCAATTTCCTGGGAAATACAGTAATACAGGCAGCAACAAGGCTCTGCTCCATAAGCTCTAACCTACTAGTAGTGATAAGAAGGGTGACACTATCTGAGCAGTCACTAATGACCGCTGTGGTATGTCCACTTTGAGTCTCATCTTACTGACTCCTGGTAACGCTAACACCACACCTCTATTGCCTCTTAAATACTGGTGCCACACACCAAAGTGAACTGTATCTTCCCAGTAGACAGTCTTCTGGAGTCATCTCTTTTATTCCCTCCTATCTGTACTTTTTTGTTTGTTTGAGACAGTCTCACTTAGCATGGGCTGGCTTCAAACTCTTAGCAATCCTACCTGAACCTCCTGAGTGTTGGGACTGAGGGCATGAGTCACCACACCTGGCTCCCACATTTGTAATGACCATTTCAATGACTGTCATGCCTGTCCCTGCAGCATAAGAGTCTCTTCTAGGCTGCTGACCTGTTTGTTCTACTGGCTACTAGCTGTCTCAAAGGCTTTCAGAATGTTCTAGCAGGACCAACATGGAACTTGTCACCTTTCCATTAAACCTGCTTTTCCCTGGGACATTTTCTATTCCAGAGAAAGGCACTACCAAGTTTCCCACCTGCCCAAGCCCTAAACCTCAGACTTGGTGCTGCCCAAGACACCTTTCTTCTCCTGCTTTCTAGTCAGTTGTCCCCAGGACCTGCTGCTTCAGGTCACCTTTCCTGTTCTCTAGTCAGTTGTCCCCAGGACCTGCTGCTTCAGATCACCTTGCTCCACTGTTGCTGATACAGTGTTGAGCTGATCCAGGTTGCTCCCATCTTTGGCTTCCTGGGCAACATGTTAGCCTCCTCCCACTTCCCCCTCCTCTTATGTTTGCTGTCCTCTATTCATGCTGCTATAGCATGAGCCTGGGTAGTTCTTCCAAAAATACACATTTGATGTCCTTCATCTTCCTCTAGAACTTCCACAACATGCTCCACCCTCCTGCGTGCTTGCTTCCTTACCACACACATACGCTTTAAAGAACAAATGAATCAGAGACAGAGACACTTCTATTGACCTGGCCTCTCAGCTCTCCAGTTGCCCCTCACCACTCTTCCTGACACTGTGCCACAGCCACACAACCACCTGCTCCTGCAGTGTGCCATACTTCACCTCTAGGCCCCTGTGCCTGCTCTTCCCTGTTTAGGCCACCCTATTTCTACTTCGTTCAGTGGCTATTCTGAAGAATGAGTTACATTCTTCAGAAACATCACAGCACCACTTGCTGGTTCAGGGATACCTTCCATATCAGGTGAGGTGCTATCTGCTCCCAGAAGCCTCCTACATAGCACTCTTTACACAGTTAACTCAGTCTCCTGGTAGAAAGCTCTCTCTCTACATTAGGGGCTCTACCACTTTCCTCACTGTATGATCTTAATGCATCAGGCTTAGCATATAGTAAGTGTTTAATAAATATCTTTAGTAAAAGCATGAATGGCAGGAAGTGAGTTCGGGATATGGATAAATTCCCAGTGGCCAGGTAAGATGCAGGCTGCCCCTAACTAAGGCATGGATCACTCTCCAGCCATTTTGAAGATGTGTGACTCTAGTGACAGAAAGGGCCAAGTAAAATGCTATGAATAAACTAATATTCATCTTTGTACATTCTGTTAGACAGTAAGGAATGTGTATGGCCCTGCAGTGGTTAGAGCACCTTCTTTATGAAGCAATTTGCCAATAAGAGAACAGATACATTCCTATCGACCACACAGATTTTTGCTCTGCTCTGTACCTGCTTTTTATGAATTGTCTGAGATTGTGAAGCTTCCATTTGTCGTAGTTTTCAAACCGTTTGAAGTGTTCTTCTGCATGAAACTTATCAGAAGGTGAGTTATAGGCAAATACCAGCCCACACTGGGCACCAATGCCACCACGGCGAACCTGGAAACAGAGATTGGATGGAGACCATAAAAGTGGCAGAAGTTCTATAGCTGTTTTATTTTCAATAAATACAGCTTCTGTCAAGATGAAACCAATGAAAAATATTCAAATAGATTAAGTCCTAGAAAAGTAAGGAAGTGACCTCCCAAGAAATGTTCCTTAGCTTCTTCAATCCTCACAGTCCTATGATGCAGAGACTTCAACACGATTCATCTTTGTGATCCTGCCCTCTGCTTGAGGCCTGACACGGAGTAAATAACTGCTGCATACCCAATGAAAATCAGTTACAAGGACCTCTGAAATATAATTCACTTAAAAAAAAAAAAAAAGCAGTACCACTACTTGAAGAAAGTAGCAGAGAAATTACCATAATTCGGATCTGTGTAACTTGGAAGGCAGATTCAGTTCCTGTAGAAAAAATAGTGCTTGCTCTGGTTTTTCCAGTCTCTGTAAGAAAACCTTAAAAAAGGAAAAACAAAGTTAGGATGACTGAGTCATTTTTATAGTCCTTAGAGCTATTATTAACAAAAACCAGGGGTAACCTAGCCTACCTTTGTGATAATTAGACAAAAAATACCCCTTTAGACAGAACTGACCCCTGAAAAAGCCTTAGGCAAGCAGAGAACTGGTTAGGTAGCTCCCCTCATACACACAGGGCACAATCTTCTCACACTGGGATTTTAAATCAAAGAGATAGAAGACTGCATGATCAATCATCTTCCTGCGTCATCCCTAAAACCGTGACTCATGTTTGACTGGGATGATAAAGATAATCAAGTTCAGTGGCTGAGAAAGGGATTGGTTAGCTTCTAGAACATTGTCAGGAAAGATTATGAAAGACATTGAAATAGTGTGGAGGGTGGAATACTAGGTGTCTAAAGCATTCTGAGTTATTTCCATCTTTTCTTGTCTCTAAGCTATGCTATAACTATGTAAGTTGAATACTGATAGTAATGCAAGTGATTCCTGCCTAAAGAATAAGAATTGAATTCTATAGAAATGTAGCTGATTATTCTTTACAGATATTGAACAATTTTGCATCTAATTGCAAATGAATTTTAGCATTCCCATTGGTTTGTGTGTGTCTTATGAATTCTCCTTTGAACTGTTGGTAATATTTTATTGATTCTTTCATTAATTAATTAAAAAGTCTGACATTCACTGATAGTTGTACAAGAGTTGTTATGTAGCTTTTTGTTGCCAATTATCTCTTTGTTTAGTTTGGTTTTCTGCCATTTTTGATTAGACAGGGTCTCAGTCTATAAACCTTGGCTATCCTGGAACTCATTATGTAGACCAGGCTAGCTTCACACTCAAAAGACATCTGCCTGTCTCTGTCTCCGACATGCACTAATTATCTCTTAACTCACAAAAAGGTCTTCTATTAGACCCAAGGCCTCTCTTCTCTTTGGAACCTCTGTGAAGGCTGTAATGCAAGTACATGCTAAACTCAGTGCTAAATCAACTTTCTTCATGGAACTTTGACCTGCTCTCAACCACTCTGCTTGTGAAGGTCAAAACACTGAAATGAAGTTTATGTTCTTATTTAATCATAGACTGAGGCTGTTATATGATCTGATTTTATAAAATAGCAACTCTGTTTACATTTGTAAGAAAGTATAGTAGGGGCTGGAGAGATGGCTCAGGGGTTAGGAGCACTGACTGCTCTTGCAGAGGATCCAGGTTCGATTTCCAGCACCCACATGGCGGCTAACAACTGTTCTTAACTCCAGTTCTAGGGGAATTCAACACCCTCTTCTGACCTCCAAGGGCACTGTATGACATAAGTGCATTTACATACATGTAGACAATATACTCATACACATAAAGTAAAAATAATAAATAAAATTTAAAAAATAAAAAGGAATCTATAGTAAAAGCTGAAAGCCTGTGTGCTTTTTAATTTTAGTCTCCAGGTAGCTGAAGTATCAATCAACAGAATCAGAGAGACTATTTTAATTAGTATTCTAATGTTTTTGGTTTTCTGAGACAAAGTAGTGCAGACTGGCCTAGAATTCACTATGTAGCCCAGGCTGGCTCTAACTCAAGGCAATCCTGTCTCTGCCTCTTCAAATTCTGAGATTATAGGCAAGCACCACCACACTCAGGTGAGAGACTCTTTAACACTTTGTTAGAGCCATATTTAAGTTCCATTTTTGAAAAACTTTATTTTTTATTTTATGTGCATAAGTGCTATGTCTGCATGTTTGTAAGTGCACTCATGTTGTACAATGCCTACGGAGGTCAGAAGAGGTATTGGATCCCCTGGAACTGGAGTTATGGATGGTTGTTAGCCACCCTGTGGGTGCTGGGATTCAAACCTGGGTCTCTTGGAAGAGCAGCCAGTGCTCTTAACAGCTGAGCCATCTCTCTAGTCCCCCCGCCCACCTTTTTAAGAAAAACATTAAAAAAAAAATAAATAAAACCCAGGCAGGGGAGGTGGCTCAGTGGATAAAGTAAGTGCTTGCCCCACAAGTGTGAGGACCAGAGTTCAGATTCTCAGAACACATGCAGTGTCAGATGTCGTAGTGATAGCCTGCATCTGTTATCCCAGTGCTCCTGTGGCAAGATGGGAAACAGAAACAGGAGAATCCTTGGAAGCTCAAAGGCCATGCAATGGCAAATAAGAGACCACTGTTTTTCTTTATTTTTTAAAAAAATATTTTATTTATTATTTTTATTTTATGAGTATTCATGTATTGCCTGCATGTGGGTAAGTGCACCCATGTCATGCAATGTCTGAGGAGGACAGAAGAGGCTGTCAGATCCCCTGGAACTGGAGTTACGACAGTTGTTAGCTGCCATGTGGGTGCTGGGATTCAAACCGGGGTCTTCTGCAAGAACAGTCAGTGTTCTTAACCACTGAGCCATCTCTCCAGTCCTGAGACCACTGTTTTTCAAACAAGGTGGAAGACAAGGACTGACACCCTAGATTGTCCTCTGACTTCTACAGAGCTGCTATGACATACATGCAACTGTACTCACACACTCACACACACACACACACACACACACACACACACACAAAGAAAACAAATAACTTTGTTTCCTTTTCTTGTTGTTTAACAATAATTTTTTTTGAGATAGGCTATCATTATATAAGTAGCGAAAGCTGGCTTTGAAGTCCTGATTCTCTCCTCAGCCAGCTGAATGCAAAGATTATAGGTGTATAGCACCATGTCCAGTCATTTGTGATATTTTAAATCTACAGTTCACACACTGCCCCCAACTTGTCAAAATTTTTTTTATTTTATTTATTTTTATTTTATGTGTATGAGTGTATTGCCTGCATGTATGTGAGTGCACCCGTGTCGTGCAATGCCACAGAGGTCAGAAGAGGGCTTCAGATTCCCCTGAAACTGGAGTTAAGGACAGTTTGTAGCCGCCACATGGGTGCTGGGAATCAAACCTGGGCCCTCTGCAAGAACAGTCAGTGCTTTTAACCACTAAACCAACTCTCCAGCCCCCCAATTTGTCAAATTTAATCTCTTATAATGACAAGGGAAGAAATTAACTAGTCACAGACTTAAAGGACTTAATACATCTATCCTTTCAGTTCTTTAAGACCCCATGATTAGTGGCATCTAGATGTTCAGGAATATCAGTTGTCTCACACGTCAACATTCCTTCTCTGAGCATTCTTGGGTACTATAGTGGCACTCCTCCATAACTTGAACTTCCCTGCAAATGGGGAACTTGAGTGTATCTCTTGAACAGCTTCCACTGCTGTAAGGGGAAGGGGAAAAAAAAACACCCATCCAAACCAGCAGCTATGAGGACTTTCTCTTTCCCTGGCTCTTAAGGCTCATTTTTCAGTTGAGGGAGCAAGAGATAGTGGAACATCCTGGTGAAGCTGACTGCTCCTGCCTACACCCCACCCTCTGAACCACAACCCAAAACAAATCTACCGCACAGCTCAAATCTAAAGATTTATATATCTAATGGGGGGAGAACAGGAAAGGGAGGTGGGTGGAAGAGTCTATCTGATCCCCAGGAACTGGAGTTAAAGGTAGCTGTTAGTCACCATGAGGGTGCTACAAACTGAACCCAGGCCCTCTGCAAAAAGCAACTTTACTACTGAGTCATTTTTCCAGCCCTGAGTTTCTAATTTGTAAGAGTTCAACTTCAAACAGCCTCAGACTCTCAAACACTTACATGCTGTTACAAGTCATTACCACTTAGAAAGATTAAAGCTGAACCAGAGAAAGTATGCTAGGCCCACTGCCAACCTGAAGTGAAGACTAATGTCTTCAGTGGCTAATGCCTGTTGCCCCAACACTTCGGAGGCTGAGGCAGGAGTATTGCCTCGAGTCAGAAGCCAGCCTGGGCTAAACAGTAAGAACTTGTCTCAAAACAACAACAACAAAACACTAACATGAATATTTCCAAGGTCAGAGTGTAAGTTCACACAGCTGCCTGGGCACACTAGCAATGAACCGTGTACTACTCACCATCCCTTGTCCATGGTTCCACAAGGAGATTTTCAGGTCCTGACTTATCTTCTTTTCCTTTGACATCACAAGCCTGAAGAGTCAACTGGAGAGGTTTACCTGATCAAAAAGAGAGAGGAAGCTTTATGCTAGGTCTGCAAAAACTAGCAAGACAAGTGGCCAGACTGACAAAAATTTGCCTGTTTAAAAGATAAAATAGGGACTGGTGAGATGCTGCCAGGTCTGATGGTCTGAGCTGGATCCCAGAGATCCACATAGGGGAAGGAAGAACTGACTCTTTGAGGTATATCTGGCTTCCACATGCACACCATGGTACATACGTGTGTGTGCACACATGTGTGCATACATGTGTTGTGTAAATACACTTAAATACAAATAAGTGTAATTTAAAAAATGGGGGCTGGAGAGATGGCTCAGTGGTTAAGAACACTGGTGGTTCTTGCAGAAGACCTGGGTTCAAATCCCAGCACCCACATGGCAGCTAACAACTGTCCATAACTCCAGTTCCAGGGGATCCAACAGCCTCTTCTGACCTCTGAGGGCACTGAACAACACGGGTGTGCTTACCTACATGCAGGCAATACACGCATACACATAAAATAAAAATAAATAATTTTTTTTAAAGTTTAAAAAAAAGTTGGGCGTGGTGGCGAACGCCTTTAATCCCAGCCCTCGGGAGGCAGAGGCAGGCAGATCTCTGTGAGTTCAAGGCTAGCCTGGTCTACATAGTGAGTTCCAGGACAGCTGGGGCTACAGGGAGACCCTGTCTCAAAAAGACCAAAAAAAAAAAAAGTTAAAAAAAAAAAAAAAGGCAAAATAGGGCAGTAATAGTAGGCAAAAGTTGACACTACGTCTGTGTGCTTTCCTGGAAGGAAAGCAAAGACTAAGTCTCTGAGTTCAATGAGAAGTCTCTAGAACAATCACTGCTCATAAACAAAGCCCATTATAATATATAAACTATAAAATATAAAGATTCCTAAGATACTGTTCTGAAACCAGAAATCAGTTTTATTGGAGTTGTGTTTAAATACATATGTTTTAGACCTTCTTTTTTTAAACTATCTCCAGGGGTCCAGTGAGATGACTCAGTGGGTAAAAGAAAACCTCTTGGTAAACAAGCCTGATGACCTGAGTTCAATCCCTGGAACCCATGGTAGAAGAAAACAACTCCCCAAAATTGTCCTTTGACCCCCCCCATGAACCACTGCATGTGTGTGCCTGTACACACACACACGCATGCATGCATATCACACACACAATAATATATATCTCCATACAAATTTTGAAAGTTTCAAGAATAAAAATAAAATTTTGCTATGACGATCAGCAAACTATTTTTTAAAAATAGTACAGCGGGGCTGGAGAGATGGCTCAGCGGTTAAGAACATTGTTGTTCTTGTAGAAGACCCAGGTTCGAATCCCAGCACCCACATGGCAGCTAACAACTGTCCGTAACTCCAGTTCTAGGGGATCTGACGGCCTCTTCTGTCTTCCGCGGGCATTGCACAACATGGGTGCACTTACCTACATGCAGGCAATACACTCATACACATAAAATAAAAATAATAAAATATTAAAAAATAAAAAATAAAAATAGTATAGCAAATACCCACTAACCTACAACACAGCCCAGAATTACATCACTGTAATTACATCTGTAATTTACCTGCCCCCATTACTCCTTTCTGTCTCAGCAACCAAGTATCTGAATGGTAAATATCTCTGCATAACACTTCAGCTTTTAGATGCCACCTCATCTTCCCATCCAGCCATACCTGCTTATGGCCTGAAGTTCTCCAGAAACTTTCCTAGCGCAGGAAGAAACTGGATTTATAAAACAATTGTCTGGCTTTAAAAGTTAAATATAGAGGGGCTGGAGAGATGGCACAGTGGTTAAGAGCACTGACTGCTCTTGCAGAGGACCCAGGTTTGATTCCCAGCACCCACATGGTGGCCACGAACCGTCCTTAACACCAGTTCCAGGGGAATCTGACAGACTCTTCTGACCTCCACGGCATTGCACGACATGGGTGCACTCACATACGTGCAGGCAATACACTCATACACATAAAATAATAAAATAAAATTTTTTTTAAAAAGTTAAATATAGAGGCCGGGCATGGTGGCGCACATCTTTAATCCCAGCACTCAGGAGGCAGAGGCAGGCAGATCTCTGTGAGTTCAAGGCCAGCCTGGTCTACATAGTGAGTTCCAGGACAGCTGGGGCTACAGGGAGACCCTGTCTCAAAAAGGCCAAAAAAAAAAAAATTTAAATATAGAATAAATCGTATTATTTTGTGCAAACATCATGGCAGAGATATCACAATAATGCCTGCATTATTGAAGAGGGTAAGATTTATCACCAAATTTTGTGAAAGGAAATTTCACCACCAGAGGCCAGGATGGCAAATTTGTTGTCTCTAACATTCCAGGTTGTAGTCACTGGGAACAGCTTTATGGGCTCTGGTATTGAGATGCATGAGGGTCCTACTTTAGGTCAGCAACAAAGTGCTGAAATGGGCCCAGGTAGGGAAAGCAGTGGCAGGCATGTATACACATTTCTGAGCAGCTATGGTAGGGATGTAGAGGGAGACTTTCTGAGGCAAGGATCACCAGGTCTCAGCACCCTCACTCCTGATGAAAAATACTTCAATTACCCAAATCTCTTGACAAATAATGACACATATCTGTACTTTACCAAAGATGGCTGTGCTCAAAATGGCCACCAGACCCAAGTCACTGTGTCAGCAAATCCAAGAGCCACCAGGGGACACTTGGGTATCCTCTTCTGCCAACCTTGTTATAAATGATAGATGAACACTCTCCTTCTCCTACTAATTCTAGTGAAAAGCTGATACTCAGAAGATGTGTTTACCAGGGATCAGGGTACTGCTACCAGTCTACAAACTACCTGGAAAGACCAGAAGATGCCAAGGAGGGTACCCACCAAGGATAGCATTATGATTGTCCACTGCTAGCATTTCTATCCTGCCCAGGTGACATACCATATTTGAGGAGCAGGTTCTGCCTGACAGACGCCATGGATGAGATGAGGGATAAGGCATCATACTGTGTGTCCAGGTGGTCAGTGATGGTACACAGAGAGCTCATCACTTTGGCAATACTTCCTCTTGCTAGTGCAAAAGCCAGAAGAGTCAGCTCTACCTCTGGAGTAGAACAGCAGCTACAAAGAACAAGCAAAACTCTTTATTTACTAAAAACATGAGAAAAGCAGTCAACTCAAACCCATGTAATCAAGTCCCATAGGTGAAATTAACCTGTCACATATTCTCTAGATATTTATCAGAAATGTTTTTCAAAATCCTTAAGATAACCTAAGGAAAAACTAAATCAACCCAGGGGCCAGGGAATTAAACCCTCACCTTTAAAACAATATGAAACAATATATTAAGCCAAAGATAACTGAGTTACTGTAGTCAGCTCTATCAGGAAGCTTTGGGAATGACCTGGGTTGGCCACAAAGTTGAGAACGTATTTCTTGTGGACCATGACAAAATTTTTAGATTCACCCCCTTTCCACTTTTCTGCCTTTTTAAACATACCATATGGAAACTTTTAAAGCTATCTGCTTATCTCAGGGAATGATCTGTCCTTTAATACATTAATGTCCTGAGGGCTCACTGAGGATAGCTGTGTGTCCTTACACACTAAGTGTTCCCTTCCATAAAGCTACCAAAGCTCCTGTATTACTTTTCTGTTGCTGTGATAAATACCAAATCCTGAAACTCCATGTTCAACACCTGGGATTTTAGTTCTAAAGGGTTTAGATGGTTCAGGCCCTCCAACTTTGCTGTCTGCAATACACATCTCTCTTGGGCTGGTACCAATCCCAGTGTACAGGTCTCTTAGCAGAGGTCTCATAGCTCTGGCATCTCCCAACAACTTGGGGTCTCCATTGTCAACCAGGCTTCACCTTCACATCTTCATGAAATGGCCTCTCAGAGCTTCTTGGCCTCCCAGGGCCTGCCTTCTTTATGCAGGGACTCTCCTGCCATATGCTGCTGAGCCTAGGAGGCTCTCTGAAACCATGGAGGAAGAACCAATGACCCTCTCACTCTTGCATCTTTCATCACTCTAAAGCCAGTAGCATGAGAAACTGTCAAGTAGTGCTGACAGCTTGGGATGCGCCAGTTTTTGTATGTTGTTGTTTTCTAGGAGCAGAAAACTCCTTGACTTTTTCCTTTCACAAGCTGGAAACAGGTGGGTGGGTCTTGCCCTGAAGGTACTCTTTACATTGTTCAAGTGCAAATCTGGAGGCCTCTCTTTAAAGGCTCTAATCTCCTTATCAAAGAGAGTCTTGCTTCCAGCATGGGCTTTGGCTGCCTTAGCTCCAAAATTTATAAGTTTCCTAGTGCTCTTTTTCTTTCCAAACTCTACATTTTGTACTTCTTTCTGGCCCACTTGTTCTTTTTCACTGTAGATCTGCATAATATTCACCATTAATAACCATGCTTGAAATTTGCTCCACCAGAGAAATTAGTGCATTACTTTTAAATTTAGCCTCAGGAAAGTTTTTTGGCTTGGCAGACAGTAGCCAGACTCTTTGCCAAAATATCCCACTTGTTCTGAAGAGGAAAAGAAATATATTTATGCATTTAATTCTACTTTTGGGTGTATCTGATATTGTTTGTATCATTTTATGGCTGATTTTATACTTTAGGACATAGTACTCACCTTATAGTAGTTTTATGAATGCTTACTAAAAATTGTGCTGAAAGAGGAGTCAAAACTAAATGATGAACACCAAAGACCCCAAAACAATGGAGAAATACCACAATTATCTAGTGAAACATCTGATTGTAACTACCTTCCTTCCTAAGATGCCTGCAATAAATTCTGTTGTTAAAAAAAAGTCTTAACTCTTCCCCTCAGCATCCGTCTTTGTAAACATGCTTGCAGAAGGAATTTCTCCTCAGTAATCTGAGGGCACATAAGCATCTGTGATGATAACCATGTAGACTATAACTTAACGCCACCAATGTTGTAACAATTAGAAAGAATGATGTGGGGAAATCTATAAAAACTGTGAAGAGGTGCTGGAGAGATGGCTCAGCAGTTAAGAGCACTGACTGCTCTTGCAGAGGACCCAGGTTCGATTCCCAGAACCCACATGGTGGCTACAAACCATCCTTAACTCCAGTTCCAGGGCAATCCGAAGTCCTCTTCTGACCTCCACGGTACTGCATGGCATGGGTGCAATATGGTGGCTAAACCATCCTTAACTCCAGTTCCAGGGCAATCCGAAGTCCTCTTCTGACCTCCACGGTACTGCATGGCATGGGTGCAATCACATACATGCAGACAATACACTCATACACGTAAAATAAAAAAAATAAATAAAATTTTTTTTTTAATTGTGAAGGGGCTTGAGTTTTTCAGAAAACGCCATTCAAGTCCATCAGTGTAAATAAACTTTCCTGATTTCTCCATGTCAGTCTCTTGGGTGGCTTTCTCTATGAATGGCAGGTCCTGCACCTCAGTTTCCTGTAACAGTTTGAGCCCTTGTTTCCATCTCCTTCTGGAACATCTTGAGCCAGGCCTCTATTAGAAAGGCCATTAAGCTCCACTTACAGCATAGCAGCATTTCTAGTCCAAACTTCCAAAGTTGTTAATATGCCTCCAAAAAAAAAAACATGGTCAAGTTCTCCACAGCAACATTCTATTTCTGGTACCAACTTTAATACAATCGTGGAATTGCTAGGAGGTGCAGCCTTGCTGGAGGAAGCATGTCTTTGGAGGTGGGCTTTGAGAGTTCTTAGCCACATTTCCTTTTCTGTTTTCCTATGTGTGCTTGAAGATAAGTGCTCATTTTTCTGCTCTGGCTACCTCCTGTCATGCCTCCCCTACCACAATGGACTCTTACCCCATGAAACAGTAAGCCAATAAACTCTTCTTTCTATAAGTTGCCTTAGCCATGATGCTTTATCACAGCCACAGAAAAGTAACCAATAGAGCTCCCTTTCCCAGTCTCACAGACAACTAGGCTCATTAAACCCTGTGTGAAGTGAGCAGGCTCTGCCTGAGAGTCACAGGCTGAGGAGAGGAGTGAACTGAAAGGTCTGTATCTTGGACTCTGAGCCATCTCTTCTAACTGAATCAAAGGTCAACTTCCTCTCCCCTCAATTCTTGAAGTCATGAGATATTGGAGGTACCCCTGGGATAACGGAATTTAGATGGATGAACTATTATTTCACTTTCTCTTTGGCCAATAAAAATGGATGGTGATTTTTTAAAAAGACTCTTAAATTTTTCTTAACTGAGTAAACACTTTGCCTGGACCCTTTTAGTCACAGATACCTTGGAATTCTTAATATGGAATAGTAAAACTTTGTCAAAAATATCTCATTTTATTCAACTTGCAACTTATGTAAAAAGTAGAAATATAGCTGGGTATGGTGGTGCATGCCTTTAATCCCAGCACTTGGGAGGCAGAGGCAGGCGGATCTCTGTGAGTTCAAGGCTAGCCTGGTCTACATAGTGAGTTCCAGGCCAGCTGGGGCTAAAGGGAGACCCTGTCTCAAAAAAGACCAAAAATAGATAGATAAATAAATAAATAATTTAATTAATTAAAAAGAAAAACTGGGCATGGTGGTGCATGCCTTTAATCCTAGCACTTGGGAGGCAGAGGCAGCTGCTCTTGCAGAGGACCTAAAAACCCCCAAAAACATATATGCCCTGCACCTCACATAAGTTTTTTCATCCTTGATTTTACCTAGTTATCCTTATGAGGAAGCTGTCCACTTCTTCCAGAACATTGGGAGACAGGAAAGTTGAGAAGTCTGTAGACCCTGGTGAGAGGGACAGTGGTGGCATGTGCTGCAGTGCCTTCCTGGAGGAGTAACATGTGAAATCAGAGCAAAGCCAGGCATGACATTAGACAAAAGCACACTTTGAGAAACTTGTGCTGATAAACCCCTTAAGTTAGTAGAGATTATTCCCATGGAGAACTTGATATATAAACTAAATTTCTGTCCTCAGGAGTCATAATCCTAGATAATTTAATAGGGTTTTACTTTTTCCCTTTTTTGCACACGTTCCATCCCCCTGTGTAAAAGTTTCCCCCCTGGAATCTAATAGTCATGTTAAATGGTAAGAACAAGACACAGATTCAGGAAAACTGCCCTGAGGCAGCAGTATTTGGTTCAGTAGAAAGTCTGTTTTAGGGCTGGAGGCACGGCTCACTGGTTAGGAGCACTGGTTGTTCTTCTAGAGGACCTAGGTTTGGTTCCCAGCACCTACATGGCAGCTAGCACCTGACCATATAGCTTCAATTCCAAAGGATCTGACTCTCTCTTATGGCCTCTGTGGAAACCAAGCACACATATGCACTTACATATATATGCAGGCCAAACATTCAACATACATAAAATGGAAATAAATTATTTTTTAAAAAGAATGTTTTATACACAGTATCTTAAGATCTAAGATATCTAAAGAGTTGTCATGAATTTCACTATTTCCTAAGCAGTCCAGCACCATCATGTTTTCTGCTCCTCTTGTCTTTCTTGATCTTTTCACCTTAATGTCTATTTTAAATTTATGCAATAAGCAGTTACTGAACGCTAGCCACCCACTGAGTAAGTGTACTATGAAACACTTGACGGTATTCCAGGAACACACACATAAGCCAAGCATTGTGGCTCAAACCTGTAATCCCAGCACTTGAGAGGCTGAAGCAGGAGAATCAGGAGTTTGATGCCAGCCTGGGATACACAGTGAGACCTTGTCTCAAACAACCCATCCTCAAAATTCCAGAATTGGGGCTGAAGAGATGGCTCAGTGGTTAAGAGCACTGACTGCTCTTGTAGAGGACTTGGGTTCAATTCCCAGCATCTACATGGTGGCTAATGACTATCTGCAACTCTACTTCCATGGAATCCATCACCCTCTTCTGACCTCCACAGGCTTTGCACATAGTGCACTTATATAGATGCAGTCAAAATACTCATACACATAAAATAAAAAATACATTTCAAATTTTTTAATAAAGTAATTTTTATTGTAAATTTTATTATTTAATTTATTTAGGATAGAGGATTTTGCTTGTTTGATTGGTGTTTTGGCAATATTGGAGAATGAACCTAGGATCTCTTCATGCCAGGCAAGTACTCCACTACTGACCTATACCTCAGCTCTCTATTTTATTGTTTTTGAGACGGGGTCTTGCTATGTAGCCCAAGATGGCCTCATACTCACAATGTAGAACAAGCTGGCTTCAACTCATGGCAATCCTCTTGCTTTAGTCTCCTGAGTGTTGAGATTATAGGTGTGTGCCACCATGCCTGTCAATTATCACTGTATGATACCACTAATGAAAGAACTTGAAATAATTTTACAACCTAAATTTTACAGCAACCTAACACTATTCCAACTTCTACTCTACTCTGATTTTTTCCTGTCTGCCTGATGAGTCACTCAGGACTGTGATAGTATGGCAACTATGCTCAGCCAATCAATGCAGTTGAAAGCATACAATCATTTACTGTATTTCTTCTGATACAAGTAAACACTTTGTTCCCCAATACACTTTCACTTATTTTCTCTCATTAATCTTTTACAAAGAAGATTTTAAAATTTTGTAATACTTGTACCTTACTGAACTTTAAGTCAGGCTGCATGACAGTACCACTGCATATGAACTAAGACAACAGAGTGGGAATATTCTGCAACAACTATGTAGAAAGCTCTTCCCCTCCCCTCTCCCTTCCTGAAAACGAAGTCCATGAAAACTTTTACTTAATAATTCTAATTTCAAGAGCTGTCATGAGAACAAAACATTAGAAATCTCTTTTGGGTTGATACTTGTGGAGAGTATCTTAATAGAACATACTGCCATTTATTGAACATACATATAACACACTAACATTTCATTACTACTGAAGCTATTGGATTGTTTTGCTTTTGATTTTAAAAAAAAAATTATTTATTGAATAACCACATACTTATAAAAAGCATTTCATTACAACAGCATTGACATATTCAATAACAATTTCCTGAGCTAAGATGCATGTCTTTCAAAATTGGCTGC
>NW_008357921.1:602954-603321 GCF_000622305.1 Nannospalax galili
TCGAGGCCACCCTGGTCTACAAAGTGAGTGCCAGGCCAGCTGGGGCTACAGGGAGACCCTGTCTCAAAAAGACAAAAAAGAAAAAAATAAATATGTGGCTAGGGGGAAATCCTGTTTCAAAAAAACCAAAAAAAAAAAAAAACAAACATTTTCGGAATTATTTTTTTTAATCATTTTTAAAAATTTTTTAGTAACTATATGATTAGAAGAAGCATTTCACTACAGCTTTAACATATTCAGTAACACACTCCAGAACAAGAGTACATCTCTTTCACAAATGGGTACAGTTTCTAGGTTCACAGTTGAATTAATACAGTTGTACAATATTGAACTCAGTATAAGCCCTGTAAGACATAAAATTGAATGT
>NW_008357921.1:603704-615791 GCF_000622305.1 Nannospalax galili
ATCTGCCCTTCTGGTAAATCTAGTCAGCCAGAGGTCCGTGATCCAGGAGGATCAGCTGTTCCTCATCTACGGCAATCTATTGTCAATATTCTTTTGGATAGAATTAGGGTCTGCTTTTCATTTTTCCAGTAGTATCTTGGAACTGTCTGGAAGAGCCTTTATCCATCCTGTCCAACAACTTGACTGAAGGTTATCGCCTGTCTGGCTTTGCTGTTTGTCAAGTAGCTTTTAGTTATATATATGGACTCTTACGAAATTATATTGGCCCCTTTAATCTTTGGTTATACTTTCCTTTTGGGTGTTTAAGGCCATACAGTTGGCCCAGATTGATTGGATTTTTTTTTGAGACAGGGTCTTGCTAAGTTACCCTGGCTAGCCTGGAACTGGATATGCAAACCAGACTCACTGCAAACTTTCAGTAATCCTCCTCCTCCTCCTGAATGCCAGGACAAACCTGGCAGTTTTGGTTCCACATGTTATTACTTGATTGAGTGGGGTTTATCAAGAGACTAAGTTGGGTATCCTTGAACAAATTTAAAGTGCTCCCAACATAGGAGTCCAAAGACTAGAGTCAGACTGACTCACTTTTGCCTGGTTGTGTGACCCTGGGAATTGTCACTACATCCTCATCTACAGAATGACATTTGAAAATGCTCTATCTAGGGGCTGGAGAGATGGCTCAGCGTTTAAGAGCACTGACTGCTCTTGCAGAGGACCTGGGTTCGATTCCCAGGACCCCATGGTGGCTACAAACCGTCTTTAACTCCAGTTCCAGGGAAATCCAAAGCCTTCTTCTGACCTCTGCAGCATTGCAATGACATGGATGCACTCACACACATGCAGGCAGTACACACAAATACATAAAATAAAAATAATAAAATAATTTAAAAAAAGAAAAAAAATACTCTATTTAATGTTTAGTGCTATATAAAGGTCATTAATTGTTCCCGACGGATAAGGAACAAGGACAGCATGACTGATCTCATACGATAAGGGAACCTGGTGAGCTAATGAAGAAAGACACTGGAGGAATTGTGTGAGTGGGGCAGGAAGGCAGAATTGGCACTTCTTCAAAGCCTACAGAGTGTACCTTGATGGGGTAGAAAACCAAGAGTGACTTACTGGGTATTATGAAGCACTGTCTGTACAAAGGCAGGATTTGTCTCCATAGAAGCTGTCACCAGAGACGTCAGCAGAGACCAATACCATATTGCAGAGGCATCAGAGACTGAGACTCCAGACTTCTTAACTCTCTGAAAGCCAACAGCCCTTAGACCATGAATCCTAGTGTCACATCCATCGCTAAGACAACGCTTTATGTTAATCTGAACATCTGTCAAGCACAAACAACAAATTCAGTATTGGATTACTTCTTTAAAAATCAGCAAATGCTAGGCTCTCAACTAAAAGCAAAATAGAATTGCCATTTCACAAAGAAAATTGCTAAGATACACTTTGATGACAGAAATAATGTGTTCCATGAAATTAGTATATAATAAACTTGTCACGAAAGTATTAATGAATCTAAGAAATCCTAAGAATAATGTGTAAAATTAAGGGTGGTGTATTATAAAACTGTAAAACTTTATGAATCTTGAAAATTACACAGAGATAATTTTATAAATCCTGACTGAATGCATGGTTAGAACATTTCTAGAGTTTGAAGTTTCAGTAGCTGGCTCATAAGCAGTTGTGAGAATGTTTTTTTTTTTTTTTTTTTTGGTCTTTTTGAGACAGGGTCTCCCTGTAGCCCCAGCTGCCCTGGATTCTCTATGTAGACCAGGCTGGCCTCAAACTCACAGAGATCTGTCTGCCTCTGCCTCCCGAGTGCTGGGATTAAAGGCATGTGCTACCATGCCTGGCCATGAGAATGTTGAGACAGGGTCTCCCTGTAGCCACAGCTGTTCTGGAACTCACTATGTAGACCAGGCTGGTCTTGAACTCACAGAGATCCGCCTGCCTCTGCCTCCCAAGTGCTAGGACTACAGGCGTGCACCACCACGCCTGGCAAGAATGTCTTTTTAAGAACCAAGTCTGAATAGATGGTACAGACATAACTCATTTTGACAAGACATCACAATTTCTTATTTGGTTGAGGAAGTAAGAAGTCTAAAAACACATAACTTAGTCAGGCATGGTGGTGCATACCTTTAATCCCAGCACTCAGGAGGCAGAGGCAGGTGGATCTCTGTGAGTTCAAGGCCAGCTGGGGCTACAGGAAGACCCTGTCTCAAAAAAAAACAAAATAAAACAAACAAACAAAAAAACCCACACAACTTAAAGAGCACCACAGTACAAGCCTGGAGCCTCCATTCCACAAGCTTAGCTACTTCTTTGGGTGGAACAACAGACGCTAGTCCCTAGGCCTCTCAGTTCCTTTGAGCAAAAAACACTTCTTTTAGCCCAGGAAAGCCTTAGAAGAAATGAAACAAAATGTGAAGCATTCTGGCTCCCTGAATGAAATAAGCCTGGAAAGAAATCACAGAATTGTGATTATTTCCAAAATGCTATGTGTGAACAAGGTTAAAATATTTAAAAAACTGCAAATAACTTATATGTCCAAGAATAAGGAGTTGATTAGAATTGAAACCTATTTTTTTAAATATATTTTCTTTATTATTTTTATTTTATGTGTACGAGTGTATTGCCTGCATGCATGTGAGTGCACCCGTGTCCTGCAATGCCGTAGAGGCCAGAAGAGGGCTTCGGATTCCCCTGGAACTGGAGTTAAGGACGGTTTGTAGCTGCCATGTGGGTGCTGGGAATCGAACCTGGGTCCTCTGTAAGAGCAGTCAGTGCTCTTAACCATTGAGCAATCTCTCCAGCCCTTGAAACCTATTTTTACAGCACTACAAAAAAGGTATCATGAATACATGAGAAGACAACACATTAAGAATGTGAGCAAAATGCTACACTCTTGTAAAAAGATACGTATAGGATATACATCATATAATACTGTTTTTGAAAAAAGTATATTTCTATGTGAGTGCATATAATAAACACACACACACACACACACAAATTCACATATACAATCTGGAAGGATTTCACACCAAGGTAGCTGTAACTTAACAATCCCTGTGTAGTAGGACTTTGAATAATTTTGGTTTATCCATATTTGCTTATTTTTTCAATAAGAAAATAATATATTTTTAAATATAAAAAGGCTTTACTGTTTTTCCATAATTTTAAAAATTACTTAAGAGATGATGAGTTTTTGTGTTTGTAATGAGAAACAAATCAAATCTCTAACATAAATATCAGATGTCTAAAACAAAAACTTCCCTTCCTCCCCTCTGAGCCCCTTAGTTATGTTCTACTCACAGAGCTGACTGATGTTGGCATTTTCTAGCAGTGTCACATAGCCGGTGACATTGCTAGGGATGTGCACATCTCGGACTTCCTGTAGATCACTGGCACTCCTTCCCACAGCTACTGTCACCTGCTGCGGCATGTAGCTCTGGTCAGTGGCAGCCACTGCAATGGATAGATGCCTAAGCACGACATCTGGCTTCATTTTTAAACTGGAAAACAGCACAGAAACCACCAATGTTCACATGGGCCAAGAACTGATGGGCACAAGTCCCATCTCAAAGGTCTTATATTTGGTATAAGCAAAGATCCATTTCCAAACAGCAACTAACTTGAAATGCTAGCTATGTGTTTCAAAGTCTGTCTGACCTTCATAGGTCTCTAAAAAGTCTTTCAGTTCCAGATCAATCTTAAATTTCCTTTTTAGCTTAACAGTTATGCTAATATAGGTAGGTGTACCAATATAAACTTTCTAACGCAATCCCTTTAGTTGGCAAGAAGCAAATTCAAAGCTGTATCCAAAACACTGAGTACACGCCCTCATCTGTAAATTAGCTAAAGGTCAAACGTGTCTGCTAAGAGAAAACAAGACCATTATTTCCACTTGTATCTACAGAAATCAGCCCATTTTCTGAAGAGAATGGTGAAAATTTAGACAGCAACTCCAAGACTTCTAGAGATACAACAATTTACTGTCATCAATCCCACTCCAGAACTCCTGGTCATCCCATTCTTTCTTCTAACCAGACCAACTCATACAGTGGGTTCTTTCATTTGTACAAGAAGGACTTTAATTAGTACCATAAAATATTGGTCAAACACTACTTCTCCCTTTAAAATAAATTTTGTTTATGAAAATATGAACCAGGTTATGATTTCTCATGATTCCTTTTACTTGATTCACAAATCATCTTCACAGATAATGACTCAAGATAAGAAAAAAACTAAGTAAAGAGCATTCCAAGTTTTATATTTATTTGTGTGCATGGGTGCACATGCAAGTATGTAAATGTATATGGCTGCATGTGCAAGAGTGTGTGAGTGTATACTTGGAGGAATAGAAGTCAACCCAAGGCCATTCTACAGGAGTCATCCACCTTGATTTCTCTTCCCTCTTAAGTTGTTGTTTATTGGCAGTAGGCTGGAAGGGATGATAACATTTAAAGACAATACCACACACCAAAGTCACAAAGGTGGCAAGAATGATGAGAAAGAGCCTGGAGGTCCCCTCTTCAAGAGCAAGTGGGTAGACAGGGGCCTGGAATGTTGATGGGGCAACTTCAGGTCACCTTAGCTTAGTAGGCATGGTTAGAGACAAGAGGGATTCACTAGCTGCGGCTCCAGCTTGACCACTTGAGGTGTACTTTCCTTGACAAGCAAGGCTGTTAGACAGGGCTTGCCTAATGTACTCCTCTTGGGCAGCCTTCAGGTTCACCATCTTCCTGCCCCAGGCCTTTAGGGCAGAGGCCTGCAGGGTTTGGCCACAGGAAAAAGTCAAGGCCCATGACTTTAGCAGGGCACTTGTTTTGAGGTTAATGGATACCTCTTCCTCACTCTGCCCTCCAGACAGGAAAGTGACCCCATTGACAGCAGGAGGCACTGTGCAATGCAGTGCTATGACAATTGCCATGGCAATCTCCTTATCTGAAAACTTCTGGGTGCAAGCACGGCCTGGGGAGGTGCCTTCCAAGTAGATATGGTGGTCGCTCAGAGCCCTGTAGACAGTAGCCAGTATTTTCTCACTTACAAACTGATAGCACTTCAAGTCGTGGTCCCCATGAGGGAGGATTTTGGGCTCCACAATGGGCAAAATACCATTCTGCTGGCAGATCCTGGCATAACGGGCCAGAACATTGGTATTTTCCATGATGGCAGGGCTGAGGGGTATGTTCTCCAATCTTCAGCACACGATGCCACTTGGCAAAGTCGGCCCCATCCTTCTTGTACTGGGCACAGCATTCGGACAGCTTATCCAGCCCTTGGGTGGTGGTCTTGTCATTGGTTCCTGCCAGGGGAACCTTGCCTATCTTGATGCCTACAACACTACCCTTAGATTTGATAACTTGGAGGAAGGGATGTCCATCATCCACCTTCTGGTACAGTGTCTCATGGAAGAGGATCACCCCTCCAATTCAGGGATTCACATGGTCAGCAGTCAGCAGTAAGTGACAGTAGAAGCACCGGTTCTCCTCTGTTCTTGGTGCCAATGGACTGCAGCCACTTGACAATGCTTCATCTGCAGTGGACCCATCTGCAGCCAGGATGCCCTTATCCAGAGCCACTATGCAGTGAGCAATGTCAGACAGCTCCTTCTTCTGCTCTGGGGTCAGTGCTGGGTATGGGTAGGGCACGGTGCCAGTGGCAACATGTTCCTGGGAGAAGAGGGGGTTGGGTCTGCGGGGTGTGCCTGCTAGACACAAGGACTGAGGAGCAAATGTGGCAGTGCGCACCAGAACTCTGGTTCTGCAGTACGTTCCAAGAGAACGCAGCCTATTCAGCTCCTGGGGGCTGGCAGATACCGACCTTAATTTTTGAAACAGGGTCCCTCACTGGCCTAGAGTTCACTAATTGGTCAGACTGGATAGTCAGTGAATCTCCAGGATCCACTTGTCTCTGCTTCCCCAGAGGTGGGATTACAAACACTCACTATCATGCCAGCTTTTTTCAAAAACATAGGTTCTGGCGGGACGTGATGGCACATGCCTTTAATCCCAGCACTCAGGAGGCAAAAGTAGGTGGACTGCTATGAATTCAAAGCCAGCCTGGTCTACATAGGGAGTTCCAGGCTAGCTGGGGCTACAGGGAGAGCCTGTCTCAAAAAGACCAACAAAACAAAACAAAAAAGAATAAAAAACATAGGTTCTGGGGATTCAGCTCAGGTCCTTATGTTTGCATGACAAGCACTTAACCAACTGTGCTATCTCCACAGCCCACATTCTAACTTTTAAAAGAATAAAACATTGTACTACCCACCGAATCCAATGTGAGCGGGCACTGCCATCTGACTGCCAGTAGGATGAGGTTTCTCCATTTGTCATTCTGTAGATGTCTGCAGGATTGGAGGATGTTTCTATATATGCATAGCACTTTGTTATGGACTTAAACTTATCCATCTCTGGGCTTCTGGCTAGATCTCCAGGGCTTTCTGTAGGAAAAAACCAGAGTTTATCTATTTCACAAAGTGAAAAAGAAAATGCTCAGTTAAAAGATCTAACAGAGCCGGGCATGGTGGCGCACGCCTTTAATCCCAGCACTCAGGAGGCAGAGGCAGGCAGATCTCTGTGAGTTCAAGGCCACATAGTGAGCTCCAGGACAGTTGGGGCTACAGGGAGACCCTGTCTCAAAAAGACCAAAAAAAAAAAAAAAAAAAAAGATCTAACAGAGGCGCTAGAGAGATGGCTCAGTGGTTAAGAATACTGACTGTTCTTGTAGAAGACCTGGGTTCAAATCCCAGCACCCATGTGGCAGCTAACAACTGTCTGTAACTCCAGTTTCAGGGGATCCGACAGCCTCTTTTGTTCATGGGCATTGCACGACATGGGCGCACTTTGACACTAGAAACTAATGTTGCTTAAAATCTCCTTCCCAAGAACCCATTGGCCAATTATTGCCCCTTATCTCATTATACTGTAATACTTAAGTCATTAGCATATTTATAAAGCCATGCCAAGAGAAGAAAATGGTATCAAATACTTTGAATTTTCATTCCTTTAATTAGGGTTTTATTTTTAAATTAAAAAAAAATTGTGTATGAGTGTATTGTCTACATGTCTGTAAGTGCACCTGTGTTGTGCAATGCCTGTGGAGGACAGAAGAAGGTATCATAGCCCCTGGAACTGGAGTTACAGTCAGTTGTTAACCACCAAGTGGGTGCTGGGAATTGAACCCGGGTCCTCTGCAAGAGCAGTCAGTGTTCTTAACTGCTGAGCCACCTCTCCAGCCCCCAGGGTTTTATTTTGTAAAATTACATTTATTCATGTATATATGAATGGATGTATCAGTGTGTATGCGCTAGTGCAATAGAGACAGAGAGCAAGAGTGCACCAGCGCATATACTATGGTGCAGGTGAGGAGGTCAGAAGATAACTTGCAGGAGCTCATTCTTTCTTCTACCCCATGTGGGTATGTGGGTTCCAAGGACTGAACTCAGGTCCTGCCCTCTCCTATTTTCTTCTGGGTTAATAGTCTTTTTAAAAATTAATTAAGGCCCAGGCGTGGTGGCGGACGCATTTAGTCACAGCACTTGGGAGGTAGGGGCAGGCGGATCTGTTTGAGTTCAAGGCTAGCCTGGTCTACACAGCAAGTTCCAGGCCAGCAGGGGCTACAGGAAGACCCTGTTTCGAAAACACCAAAATAATAATAATAATAATTATTATTATTTATGGGGCTGGAGAGATGGTTCAGTGTAAGAGCACAGGCTGCTCTTGCAGAGGACCGGAGTTCAATTCCCAGCACCCACATAGTGGCTAACAACTGTCTCTAACTCCAGTTCTCAGGGAATCCAATGGCCTCTTCTGACTTCCACAGACATTGCATGACATGGGTGCACTTACATACATGCAGGCAATACACTCGTATACAAAATATAACAAATAAAATATTTAAAAAAGAATAGGGTTATTAAAAACACTCAGCCAAACACATCAATAACAGAACAGAAAATATATTTTGTTCCCTGGAATGTCTGTTTTGACTGCTCATATTTTTTGCTATCAAAAACTTTACATTTTAATATGGTCTAATTTTTTTTTATGTGTATAAGTGTATATGTGTGCATGCATGTGTGAAGGGTAGAGAGCAAATTTCGAGAATCAGTTCTTGCCTTCCACCTAAGGCAGGGCTTGTTTCTCCTGCTGTGTTGCATATGCCAGGCTAGCTGGCCTGACAGCTGCCATCTGATTCTCCCATCTCTGCCTCCCATCTCACCAATGGAATGCTGGGGTTACAGATGTGTACCACTGCATCTGGCTTTTTTAGTGCGTTCTGGAGATCAAACTCAGGTTATCAGGCTGTAGGTTCTGGTTTTCATGCCTTACTTAGAAAATTTACTTTATAAAATGGAACTATTTCCTGTTGTTTGTTTTGGACATAGGGTCAAACTATATGCAGCCAAGACAGCCCCATGTCTTAGTCTCCTGAATGCTGGGATTACAGGCATGTGTCACCACACCTGGCTCTTTCAGTACTCTTATTTTCTTTTTCTTCTAGTTGAACTTTTGATCCATCTAAAATTTACTTTACTGACTGGAATATAGTAAGAATCAAGTTTTGTTTTTTCTCCAAATGCCCAACCATTTGTTCTAACCCTGCTTGTTGGCAATTCTCCACCCAATCCTGATCAGTGTGGCTGACTTTACCTTGTTCTATATTGCCACATGTACTTAGCTCTGTTTCAGGATTCCATTATGTTCCAAGACCTGTCTAGACATATACATCATCACCTCTGCTACCATCACTAAGTAAATCTGTAGGGCTTCCCCCAGTTAGTCCACAAATACTCCTTGAGTACCTAGAGTATGAGATGCAGTCCTAGGCACTAAGTATAAGGAAGCAAAAAGAACAGGTAAAAAACAAGTAAATAACACCATGTCTTCAGATAAGACCCTCAAATCTGCAAAGGTGATAGTTACCAGAAGGAAGGGGATGAAGGAAAGTAGGGAGGGGTGCTAATTAGGTAGAATGAGGAAAGGCATTCCCAAAGTCACATATGAGTAAAAACCTGAATGAGAAATTGTCATGAAGGGGGAGAACAAGGTAGTGAGGACATTTTTATGCTACAAACTAGTTATATATTTTCAGAAATATAGGCACAGAGAATTGGCTCATCCTATTTCTAAATCTTAGGTTTAGAAGAAGACTATTTTCTGGGGCTGGAGAGATGGTTCAGCAGTTAAGAACACTGGTTGTTCTTGCAGAAGACCCGGGTTCAAATCCCAGCACCCACATGGAAGCTATCAACTGTCTATAACTCCAGCTCCAGGGGATCTGGCAGCTTCTTCTGTTCTCCATGGGCATTGCATGACATGGGTGCAACTTACTCACATCTGGGCAATACGTGCATACACATAATAAAATAAAAATAATTTAAAAAAAAAAAAGAAGAGTATTTTCAAGAAAACCTCTCAAGCACATACCCTTTTCTTTCTGTACCAGCTGATCCAGAGACTCCTTCAGAACTGATGATCGCATGGTGCACATGTTATTGCAGTGGTCTAACATCGGGTAGGGAATCACCATGCTAGAGATCCGATTGCGATGCAGGAAGCGTAGTATCATTGATGAGTGAACACCGAGGCCCTCCTTTGACTCTGAAAATATGTCTATGAAACCTAAAGAAACAAAATCCATTTTTGGTGTTTTGGGGAAGCCATCACAATAGTCCCCACATCCCATGCATGGTGGCCCCTCAGAACTGGGAGAATTAAGAGCTGCCATTAACTTTTACTAATATTTTTGAGCTTCAAGCATTAAAAAAAAAAAAACCTAAATAAGTTTTAAAGAAAAGAATCGGTGGCAATCTCAATTTAAGGACTCATTTTAGGGGCTGGAGAGATGGCTGGGCAGTTAAGAACATGTGCTGCTCTTCCAGAGGACCCAGGTCCAGTTCCCAGGACCCACATTAGAAGGCTTATAACCACCTGTAATTCCAGCACCAGGGGCTCAGAATCTGTCTTCTGGTCTCTCAGGGCACCTGTACCCATATGCACAAACCCATGCATGGACATTCACACATATACATAAATAAAAATAAAATAAAAATCTTGGGGCTGGAGAGATGGCTCTGTAGTTAAAAGCATTGGCTACTCTTTAGAGAGGACCTAGGTTCAGTTCCCAGCATCCACATGGCAGCTAACAACTGACCCTAACTGCAGTGCCAGGAGATCTGATGCCCTCTTCTGCCCTCTATGGACAATGTATGTACAGGTACACTTACATACATGCAGGCAAAACACTCATACACATAAGATAAAAATACAAGTAAAAAATTTTGAAAAATAAAAAAAATCTTTTAAGAAATATTTTATTTTGTTTTTATGTGTTATATGTTAGCTAAATGAAATTCAAAGTACAACTTTAACTGCAATAAAACTAGAAAAAAATATCACTGTGTATAGCCTATTTCATAGCTCTATAAAAATTACACAAGGAAATAAAACATGATGAGAAATGGAAACATTCATTCTCTATTAAGATACAGACATTGGACTGGAGAGATGGCTCGGTGGTTAAGAATACTGGGTGTTCTTGCAGAAGACCCGGGTTTGAATTCCAGCACCCACATGGCAGCTAAGAACTGTCCATAACTCCAGTCCCAGGGGATCCAACAGCCTCTTCTGACCTCCATAGGCAATGCATGACACAGGTGCACTTACCTACATGCAGGCAGTACACACATACACATAAAATAAAAATAAAATCACCTCCCTCTACTTCCCTGGGCTGCACAACCCGCCAGCCTCTTTCCTAGACACCAGGGCTGACCTCTTGGCCCCCGAACCACCACTGCTTCCTGATCCCTTGCAGCCAGATGAACAAACTTCTTTCTCACGGTTCCCAGGCACCCTCTGGGCCTGGTCCCGCCATCACCTCCCTCTGCTTCTCTGGGCTGCACAACCCAGACACTGGGGCTGACTTCTCGGCTTCCTGATCCTTTGCATCCAGACCAACCCACTTCCTCCCTGCATTCCCTAGGAGCCCCTGGGGCCTCTTCCCGCCCCCATCTCCCTTTGCATCTCTGGGTGGCATGGCCACCAGCTGCCCAAGACCAGCATCTTTCCTGGGCCCTGCTCCCAGGCCAATCCAACCCCAAAATTTCTGAGCACAACATCTTTCCTGGAGGGATCCAGACCTTAGAAGAAAGCCTGAGAGCCTCTGATCCTCATCTGACTTGGGCCTCTGTGGGAACTCCTGAAGACAAAAGCAATCTGACCACTCCAATATAAAATCAAAAGAGAGAACTGGAAGCTTAGACAGGGCTGACCTTTCCGCTTCCTGATCCTTTGCATCCAGACCAACTCAGTTCTTCAATGCAGTCCCCAGGAGCCCTTGGGGCCTCTTCCCGCCCCGATCTCGCTTTGCATCTCTGGGTGGGACCTCTACCACCTGCCTGAGACCAGCATCTTTCCTGGGTCCTGCTCCCAGTCCAGTGCAACCCCCAAATTCCTGAGGCCAAAATCTTTCCTGGAGGGATCCAGATCTTAGGAGAAAGCCTGAAAGTATCTGATCCTCATCAGACTTGGGCCTCTGTGGGAACTCCTGAAGACAAAAGCAATCTGGCCACTCCAATATAAAATCATTGATGACTACTCAGGCTGAAATGAAGAAGGAAGTGAAACACTCAGGAAATGATAGGAGAAAGCCTCATCAATAGGATGAATGAAATGGAAAACAGAATATCAAGACTGGAAGATAAAGTGGACAAACTAGACCGCACAAGCAAAGATTATGAAAAATTTAAGAAAGCACAAGAACGGAGTATGCAGGAATTGTGTGACACCATAAAAAGACCAAACTTATGAATCATAGGCATACGGGGAGGAGAAGAATCCCAATGTAATGGCATGGACCAGATCCTCAAATGAATCGTAGAAGAAAATTTCCCCAAATTAAAGAAAGACGTGCCCATACAAATAGAGGAAGCATATAGAACACCAAATAGACAGGACCAGAAAAGAAACTCTCCACGGCACATCATAGTAAAAACACTAAAGATATAGAACAAAGAGACAATACTGAAAGCTGCAAAAGAAAAACAACAAGTCACATATAAAGGAA
>NW_008357921.1:616592-617033 GCF_000622305.1 Nannospalax galili
TATCAAACAGACCTAACAGACAACTACCGAATATCCCTCCCAAGCACCAAAGAATAGACTTTGTATTCAGCGCCCCATGGAACCTTCTCCAAAATCGACCATATACCGGGGCACAAAACAAACTTCAACAAATACAAAAAGTTTGAAATAACTCCATGCATTCTATCAGACCACAATGCAATAAAGCTTAAAATCAACACCAGAAGACGCCCTAGTCGCCACATGAACAAATGGATATTAAACAACACACTCCAAACAATGAATGGGTCAAAAGATAAATTAAGAAAGAAATAAAAATATTCCTGGAATTAAATGAAATAGACAATACAACACAACAAAACCTCTGGGACATGCTGAAAGCAGTCCTTAGAAGGAAGTTTATAGCTCTAAGTGCCTACATCAAAAAATCGGAAAGAACACAAATAAATGACTTAACACTGC
>NW_008357921.1:618476-619392 GCF_000622305.1 Nannospalax galili
GCCTCCCATCCTCACGGATTGGAAGAATTAATATTGTGAAAATGACCATCCTACCAAAAGCCATTTATAGATTCAATGCAATGCCAATCAAAATCCCCATGACATTTTCCACAGAATTAGAAAAAAACATCCTAAGATTCATATGGAAGCACAAAAGACCTTGGATAGCCAAAGCAAAACTCAGCACCAAGAGCAATGTTGGGGGGATCACTATACCAGATTTTAAGCTGTACTACAGAGCTATAGTCATAGAAACAACATGGTACTGTCACAAAAAATAGACCTATAGATCAATGGAACAAAACTAAAGACCCAAATATGAGTACATGCAATTTCAGCCACTTGATATTTGACAAAGGGGCCAAGAACATTCACTGGAGGAAAGACAGCATGTTCAGGAAATGGTGCTCACAAAAGTGGATCTCCACCTGTAGAAGAAGGAAACTAAACCCCTATCTTTCACCTTGCACAAAAGTCAATTCAAAATGGATCAAAGACCTCAATGTAAAGCCTGAAACTCTGAAACTGTTAGAAAAAAACATTGGCAAAAACCTACAAGATATAGGGGTAGGAAAAGATTTTCTAAAACGGACATCACTTGCTCAGGAAACAAGGTCAAGAATCAACAAATGGGACCTCATTAAACTAAGCTTCTGTACATCAAAGGAGGCAACCAGGGAAGTGACCAGAAGACCCACAGAATGGGAGAAAATCTTCACCAGCGACACATCTGACAGAGGTTTATCATCCAGACTAGATAACTAACTCAAAAAACAGAGAAACAAGACAAGAAGCAACCCAATTAAAAGATGGGGCTAAGGAGCTGAACAGAGAATTCTCAAAAGAAGTAAAGATGGCTAAGAAGCATCTTAAAAGATGTTCAACATCACTAATAATTAGGGAAATGCAAATTAAA
>NW_008357921.1:619463-619783 GCF_000622305.1 Nannospalax galili
TGCGACCTCCGACTGCCTGTACAGGTGTAGACAAAAGACCTCTATCTATATATCTTTCTAATATAAAAAATCTGGTGACACATAGGCCACTTAAGAGTCATTAGGACGGCCGCCAGCCTCTTAAATTTGCGCGAAGGCCTGTGCTGGGAACCAAGCAAAATCCCCTGAGATTTCGATTTCAGGCACGTTTTCTTGAGAACCATCACTTCACCCCACTTTTTCTATCTTAAAACTGCTAGAAAAATCCCCAAAGTTCCAGGGATCTTCACGTAAGCCTTGGAGTCAGTTTCTAAGGTAAACTTCCCTAATCGTTTTTGTCA
>NW_008357921.1:624209-702019 GCF_000622305.1 Nannospalax galili
GTCAATATTGAAAACCTTACTTTTGAATTTCATAACTGGGAAACCTTAAACAAGATGAGTGTACTGCAATTTGTTCACAATTTTCTATTCATACTTGGGTTTTTGGAATACTTAAAATTTTTACTATTATAAACTGCTGTAACAAATATATTTAGATACCTAGCTTATAAGGCTATTCTTGGGGACCCGTGTTGTGTAAAGTAGCAGTCTCTCCATGTCCGGATAGCCTATGGGCTCAGCTTCATATGCAGAGACTCCTTTTATCAGCAGGGTGCCTTCCCAGCATCTTCCTGTCTCATCTTTTGAAGTTGCTGTCACAGAAACATGGCCTCCGGCTCTGAAACTGTCAGGTTTTCCTGTGTGATTTTCAGGCACTGTCTGACAGCCTGGCAGGAGCCCACCACCACATGTAAATGGGGCATCCTGAAAGCACTTATCCACCAAGGCTTTTGCCACTGCCCCCACAGTATAAATGTCCTGGTTTCCCCTAATTAATCAGAGCTGAATCACTAAGACGTGGAGCCGAGCTGAGTCACTGAATAAAGGGGCTGTACCACTGACTGAGCTGAGTTCTGTGTCTTACTGCCTACGATCCAGCCTCCCCGGGGGGCGCTATCCTTCTGTCATCGACTCACAGAAATCCAGCTTTAGCCGCCCCGCACCTCTCCTCGTGACCCGGCAGCTGACGGGCCCCGAACTTAGAGAGAGAGAGTGCACGGGTGAAATTGGGGCGGAACTCGACCGGGCCAGCCTCGGTAGCAGAGACCCACAGAGACTGGAGAAGCACCCGCCGCTTCCTAGGTGTGCGCAGGAGACCGGCGCCATGCTAGCAGCTGGCGCCCCGAGATCCCCACACCCCATAGTGGGGCTGCAAACTTGTTCAACCCCTATGGAAAGCAGTGTGGAGAACTCTTAGAAAACTACAAATGGGGGCTGGAGAAATGGCCCAGTGGTTAAAAACACTGGCTGTTCTTTCAGAAGACCCGGGTTTGAATCCCAGCACCCACATGGCAGCTAACAACTATTCTTAACTCCAGTTCCAGGAGATCTGATAGCCCCTTCTGTCCTTCATGGGCATTGCACAACATGGGTACACTTACCTACACGCAGGCAATACACACATACACATAAAATAAAAATAATAAATTTAAAAAAAAACCCAAAAAACAAAAAAACTACAAATGAACCTACCATTCGACCCAGTTATACCACTCCTTGCCATATACCCAAAGAACTCATCCTATTGCAGAGACACTTGTACATCCATGTTTGTTGCTGCTCTTTTCACAATAGACAATAGAGTGCAAGTCCATCCACTGAGTCTAGTCAGTCTATCTAGAGTCACTTGTTTTAGGAAGATCAGCCCTTCTTCATCTGGCAGCAATCAGTTCCCAATATTCCTTTAGATAAGATTGGGGTCTGCTGTTCATTATCCCAGGTCTATGCTGGGTTATTGTCTGCCTGAGTTTAAATGGGACTTGTATATGCTGACACCTATTGCCATTGAATATACGAGCAGGTTCCCAGGGGCTTGAAGGACTCTGTTTCCATATGGTCATGCATATCCTCCCTGGTTGTTAACAATCTTTCTGCCCTCTCTTCTGAGATGGTCCCTGAGCCTTGGATGGGTGAAGTTTAATAAAGGAGATATGGATTAAAATGGGGTTATTTAAATGGAGGGTAGAAGGAAGGTTCTACAAGGAACCTAGGGGATAAAGGGAAAGAAGGAGCTCAAGAGATGTGGGACCATAGGAGAAGGGTGTTATTAAGGGAGAAATGGAAAAAATGGGGGCACCTTAATTGGGGAAACCATGGTGGAAGCATTAGACAATGTGAGAGATAAACAATGCCTAGCTAGTTTTAGAAAACCAGAGGGAACCACATTAGGCTAACAACCTACTGACAAATTAACCAGATCAAAGAATATAATATATGCCTAGGCAAGGTTGATCTGAGAGCGTTTGGTCTTTGCTCAAGCTCTATCTACATGGCATATGGTAATTAAAAGTACCAGACTGGTGGAACTAACCTTCTTGGACGTTTAACAGCCATACTTTAAGGCCTATACTAATTTGGGCAGGGAGACATAAATGACAGTTTTGCTCCTTGCTCTCCTAGGTTGACTAAGTTCCAGGAGACTATGAGCATCTCTCAAAATGTCCTGTAACCATGGTTGAGTCACCTGTCCTCTTGAACAAGGAGGCCATGGAGACCCCACTTGAACTACTGTCCAGTTTACAAAGAGGAGGGTTAACACAGAGGAATCATTTCCTCCATGCTTCCAAGTGAAGCCAGGCATGGTCAAGCAGGACCTTTGACTTATCTTCACATAGAACTGGTAAAAGAAAGGAGCTAGGGGCTCCTCCCAAGCCCATGTGACCCCTGAGGAACAGATCCTCAAATGACCTTAAGAGTAAAAATAACTTGTTTTATCTGGACCAACTGTAGGGTCTTAAATACCCAAAAGGAAAGTATAACCAAAGATTAATAGGGTCAATATAATTTTTAAGAGTCCATATGTATAGCTAAAGGCTATATAACAAGAAACAATGCCAGACAGGTGATACCTTCCTTTGAGTTATTGGCCAAGGTGGCGCAAATGACTCCCAGACAATAACCCAGTATAGAACTGGGAAAATGAACAGCAGAACCCCAATCTCATATAAAGGAATATTGACAACTGATTGCTGCTAGATGAGGAACAGCTGATTTTCCTAAAACAAGGCTCTCTAGATAGGCTGATTAGATTCAGCAGACAGACAAGCACAGGAGAATGGCCGGGGGTGTCAACAACACAGAGGACAGTAACAGGGATGACAGAGTATATGGGGTCCAGTATGTGGGAGGGGAGGCTTTGGGAGGGTGCCATTTGGAAGGTGGGTATATGGATGAATAAGACTGTGTGGGATGTTCTGTATGATATACACACAGAAAAATCAACAAATTTTAAAAAAGACATATTTGAGGAGGAAACATAAAAATTTACCTCATGTTAAATAGTAGAGGTAATAAACATTACCAGTAAAATCTACCTGATGACTTTATATCCATACTCAGGTACTAAGGATCCAAGTATAACCGACTGTGACTAGTAATCATCAGATACATAGAGATTAAAGACGCATGTGCAAACATCTAAGCATTAGTAGCATTAAAAATGTAGGAAACAGCATATTTTAAAATAAAATGGAGATCTTCTTTAAAGGGTTAAAACTCATTCAACTTTATATCTTACAGGATATACACTGGAGTGTAACTGAATACATTAAAGCTGTAATGAAATGCTTCTTCTAATCATGTGGTTATTAAATTTTAGAACAAATTTAAAAAATAATAATTCTTCAAAGCATAAAAATTTGCTCCTTAATAATTAGTAGATGTGAAAAACATTACCGTTGAAATCTACCTGATGACTTTATATCCATGCGCAGATGCCAAGGAGTTCAGAAAGTAACCGACTGTGGCTAGTAATAATCAGATATATAGAGATTAAAAACTCATGTGCAAACACTTTAGTGTTAATTGCATTAAAAATGAAGTTTTCTGTATGAAACTGCATATTTTAATAATGAAATAGAGATCTTTTTTAAAGGTTAAAACGTCATTTAATTTTATGTCTTATATGGTTTATACTGAGTACAATATTGTATAACTGTATTAATTCAACTACTGTAATAATTCAACTGTAAACCTAAAAATTTACAGCTAATTTTGAAACAGATGCATCTCAGCTCTGGAAATTGTTATTGAATATGTTAATGCTGTTGTAATGAAACGCTTCTTCTAAGTATGTGGTTATTAGGTTCAACTGCGAACCTAAAAATTTTATAGCCACTTTTGAATGAGCTGTATCTTTGCTCTGGAAACTGTTATTGAGTATGTTAAAGCTGTAATGAACTGCTTCTTCTAAACAAATTTTATAGTAAATAAAAATAAAAGATACATTATCCTTCCATAACTCAATATATCAGTCAGCACTTTGTCAGAGGGGTCAAGAGCAATCAGATTTACACTGCCCACCAAAATCCATCCTGCTCTTCTGCTCTGACAGTGCTAAGTATTGTATCATTTAGTGTACAGAACAGGAAAAGTTTTAGGTCAAATGATGTGCAATGTCTTCAACTGTCTTCTCACTGGAAAAAAATCAAAGGTAATTTTATTCTGTCTTTACATAAGTCTGAGTCACCAAGAAAATCATAAGAACACAGGCTAGGTTGGGAAATAATATAGCATGTACAAGGCCCTGGGTTCAATCTTCCGTACTACAAGAGAGAAAAAAAATAAACAAAATAAAAACAAACAAGCAAAACATTAAAAAGCCAAGTTTTTTCCAAATGTACAACACAGAAGCAACATTACTTTTGTTTTTTTTTTGGGGGGGGGTTGTTTCCTTTTATTTTGGTTTTGGTTTTCTGAGACAGGGCCTCACTGTAGCCCCAGCTGTCCTGGGACTGGTTATGTAGACCAGACTGGCCCTTGATCTCACAGAGATCTACCTGCCTCTATCTCTCAAGTGCTGGGATTAAAGGCATGTGCCACTATGTCAGCAAAGAGCATTTTTTTTTGGATTTATTTATTTTTACTTTATGTATATGAGTATTTTGCCTGCATGTATGTAAGTGCATCATATGCATACAATGCCAATGGAGCCCAGCAGAACAGCAGCAAGTACTCTCAACCACTGAGCCATCTCTCCAGCCCCTTCAGAATAATAGTTTTATAAAACAACAAAATGCTTACCATATGCCAAAACAATACGAGAAGACACAACAAAAATAAGAGAAGATCCCTGCTCTCAAGGAGCTCACAGTATAGGAATGAAGACAGACCTTTAATGACAGATTAATTAATTAAACAGTAATGCATTTAAAAATAAAAGAAATGTAGTGGATGCGGTATTTAAACACAGCACTTGGGAAGCAGAGGCAGTCAGATCTCTGAGTTCAAGGCCAGCCTGGCTTACAATAGTGAGTTCCAGATCAGCTAGGGCTCCATAGTGAGACCCTGCCTCAACAGAAAAAAGAAAGAAAAAAATAAGAAATTGGGCCAAAGATGGCTTCTTAAGGGCTGGAGAGATGGCTCAGCAGTTAAGAGCACTGACTGTTCTTGCAGAGGACCTGGGTTAGGCTCCCAGCACCCACATGGTGGCTAACAACCATCTGTAACTCCAGTTTCAGGGGATCTCATACCTTCTTCTGACCTCTGTGGGCACCGCATAACACTGGTACACTTATATACATGTAGGCAATATACTCATACCCATACGTATAAAAAATAATATATTTTTTAATAAAGAAAAAAAGGTGGCTTCTTAAGAGAGTGAAAAAGCAGATTAACCAAGGAAGGCAGCCTCCTGACAAAGGGGCAGAAAAACAGTGAACAACCCAGCCATCACTACTGAGACATGAAAGCAATGAATGACTATATATATATATCAGGTTCAGATCATGTATCTATGAATGCTTTGGGGGTAGTTTATGGTGTCACAAGTTTGTATAATCTGTCTACAGTACAGCAAAGTTCATTTTGGTTCTAGGCTTTGTGTACTGGTAGCATTGTAGTCAGTGATGTTTATCCAAAGTGTGATTACTGCTAATTGAAAACACCTTGGTTCTAGGAAGGCATCTTGGGCCTTTAGCAGTCACATGAGAGCCTACCTGGAACAAGAGAGCAGGCTTGTAGCTGTCTGATGACGTGACTCAGCTCCCCCTGAAGATTGGCTCCACTGGAGTTCTTGAGGGCCTCCAACATGTTCTCAGCATCAACTGTCCCATCACCCTCAGCATCAAACTGGGCAAAGGCCTATAAGATACGTAAGTACTGTGACATCCAGTTTTTGAGTTGTAGAACAAATAATAGTAACTCACTGTGCTTTATAAGACATATCACAATTTTATAATCTCCTTTCTCTTCCAAGGCAGTAATTCCTCCACCTCGCTAAATAATTTCAGAAGAAAGCATGCATTACAAAATTTTTCAGTAATTGAAAATTGCTGTAGTTTGAATATAAAATGTCCCCATATAGGCTTGCATATCTGAACACTTGGTCCCCAACTGGTCGTACTATTTTGGAAAGTTGTAGAACTTTTAGGAGGTTGAGCCTAGCTGGAGGAAGTTTTGGGACATTACGTGCAGGACCTGAGGTTTTATTTTATAGCCTGGCCCCACTTCCTGTCCACTCTCTGCTTCCTGACCACAGACATAATGTGACCAACTACCTTGTACTTCTGCTGCTGTATCTTCCTGGCCATGATGGACTGCATTCTTTCTTAGACTGTGAGCCAAAATCAACTCTTCTACCCTTAAGCTGATTCTTGTCAGGTATTCTTGTCAGGTATTCAGTTTTAGCTGGGCTTTTTCTTTTCTTTTCTCTCTCTCTCTCTCTCTCTCCTTTTTTTTTGGTCTTTTTGGGACAGGGTCTCCCTATAGCCCCAGCTGGCCTGGAACTCGCTATGTAGACTGGGCTGGTCTCAAACACAGAAGTCTGCCTGCCTCTGCCTCCCAAGTGCTGGGATTAAAGGCGTGCTCCAACACGCCTACCCTCGGCTTTTTCTTTTACACAGTCTTTGGACACAAGAGCTGCCTTGGTTTACCTGCTTCACTGCCCAGTTTTCACTAACCTTTAATCATTGTCTCACCATGCTCCTTCCCCATATTGGGCTATTTAGGAAACCTGGCTCATCATGGGACTTGGTTTTAATACTAGTTAGTCTATCAGCTAGCTGTGGGACCTTAAATGAGCTTCTGTATCTGCATAAGCATTAGCTTCTTGTTCTGAAAGATGAAGCAAGGATGAAACAAGTGTTCCCAACAAGCTGCTGCCTGGATAAGGAACAGGTAAAGCCACTAGCAGAGTGGGGTTCCATTTTTCCAATCTATAACCTCTGTCCCCCTGCTCCCTGTCATGGCCATGTCCTACTAGGCCTTCCTCACAGAACTGCATCCTTTCTCCCAATCTTGGTCCCTCCTCATCCTGGCTTCTGTCCTGTTGCTGATCTATATACACACAGACTTCTTCACCATGAACAACTTGAGTCATTTGCCCTCCTTTCCAAGTAAGCCTCTCTTCCTTAAAACTCCTGTCTCTTTTCCTTATTCCTCTGCTTCATGAGACAGGGAAATAACCCACTGAGGCTTCATGGTGAAAACAATACTATTTCCATCCCATCACAGATATATCAGTATTCAAAAGGAACAAATGCCAAATGCAGATTCCTGTGTTTTGGCCCAAAAACCATAGGCACAAATGTAGAAACTTAGATGTGACATGCTTGCTCTGTTCTGACGTTTTTCTATTTCCCTGTCTAGAACTTGTAATGCTAATTACTCTTGCTTTTACTTCTCCTTCACATCTCCTATTCATGATTCAAGGACTTTCTTTTCCCCTTAGAGACAAGAGTTATGCAATTTTGGTCTTTTATATAGACCCAATGAAGGGGTACTCCAATTGCCTCACCCTGCGTCCCTGTTTAGCATGGTTCAGAAGCCAGAGCGGTCTGGGTCCTAATTCCCTATTGGTAATTTGGGTAACTCCTTCAGAGGATGGCATAAGAATAGGAGGTAGGAACTGGCTAGGCAGTTAGGGTAAAAAGACCCCAAAGAAAAGTAGCCAGTTTCTTGGCTAAAATTCAAAATGTCCTTGGGCCCCTTAGCAACATACTCTGTTCCAAAGGCCAAAAATGTCAAAAGTATTTTGGAGCTTGTATCTAATCCTTAAAAAATTGGGAATGTTAGAGCAGCCAAATGCCCCATAAAAAAATAAATCAAAGAAGAAGAAAGAGTACATGAAGTTATCAGGAAAAAGTGATGGGGAGATATGGGAGGTGTTGGAGGGGAGGGAGTGGGCATGGATTTTATCAAAACACCGTATATGCATGTATGAAATTCTCAATAAGGTTTTTGTAAAAGTTAAAAAAAAAGATGTGGCATGCTAAGGAAAAATCACAGCATTCTTTTTGCTTCTATTCAACTTGACACGATTATCCCAAAAGTTAGTAGGATCAAAGACTACACGAATCAGAGTACCATGGAACAAAAGGAGATACCTTGTTGTACTATGGATTAGAGCTGATCAAGAAGGCTGAATGAAGCTATACACCAAAGTTAGAAGATGGAGACCAAGATGGAAAAACAACTAGAAACTGGGCTCTGCGGAGAACAGCTAAAGGACAGTAGAATCTCAAATACTAACATTTTCTCCTTCCCTCTCTCCCTCCTTCCTTTCCTTCCTTTCCTTCCCTTGTGTGCATGCATGGTGCTAGGATCAAACTGAGGACCTTTATACACAAGGCAAGTGCCTTACCACTGAGCTACACCTAGAGACCATGGAATCTTCACAGTGGAAAAGTGGTAACAGGGAGTGACAATCCTCTAAATATGATGACTGTAGTAGGAAGGAGGGAAGCAGCAGCTAACATTAATGTCATTCAATAGAAGTCCAAGGGCAATGCTCATCATAAAGATGCACTTTTCTGGGCTGGAGAGATGGCTCAGCAGTTAAAAGCACGGGCTGCTCTTGAGGAGGACCTGGGTTTGATTCCCAGCACCCACATGGCAGCTAACAACTATCAGTAACTTCAGTTCCAGGGGGAATTCAACACCCTCTTCTGACCTCTGCAGGCATTGCATGACACGGGTGCACTTATATACATGCAGGCAATACACTCATACACATAAAATAAAAATAATAAAATGGTTTTTTTTAAAAAAGATGCCCTTTTCTGTTGTCAGTAGGGTTTAAGGGTAGATTAGGAAGTTTTGAGAAGGAATAGCCACTCCATCTCTCAGGACTTAACAGCAACAGCTAGACAACTGTCTATCTGCAACATTCAAAGAAGTTGCAACAAATGTACCTGTTTCAGTTTCCTTCCCAAACCTCACTAAGACAGTATTATAAACAGGCTCATTGTTTTTTTTTTTTTTTTTTTTTTTTTTTTTTTTTTTTGTTTTTTTTAAAAAAAAAGAGGACGATAAATCTTTCACTGTGATATATCAAAATAAGGCTTTGACCTCACAGAGATCCACCTGCCTCTTCCTCCCAAGTGCTGGGATTAAAGGCGTGGATCAACACACCTGGCTCATTCTTGTTTTTTTTAAGATATTTTATTCATTATTTTTATTTTATGTGTATAAGTGTATTGCTTGTATGTATGTGAGTGCACCCATGTTGTGCAATGCCACAGAGGTCAGAAGAGGACTTCGGATTCCCCTGGAACTGGAGTTAAGGAAGGTTTGTAGCCGCCATGTGGGTACTGGGACTTGAACCCAGGTCCTCTGCAAGAGCAGTTAGTGCTCTTAACTGCTGAGCCATCTCTCCAGCCCCTCATTCTTGTTTTGAAACATAAAAACAAAGCAAAGAAACAGGCAACAACCACATAATTTTAAAAACTGAGAAACAGATGGATGGGTTGTACTGGGTAGGCTGACCCAAGAAAGTGGAATCTGAGTTAGGAGTGGGTAACACTGAGAAGCAAACTGTTTTGCACTGAAGAACTCTTTTATTTCTTTTTTCATTGTGGGGGGAGAGAGAGAGAGAAAGAGAGAGAGAATGAATGAATGAATGAATGAATGAATGAATGAATCTAAATGAATGTAGATGCCACAGCATGCATGTGGAGGTCATAGAACAACTTCTGGGAGTCAGTTCTTTCTTTTTACCATGGGATCCCAGGGATCAAACTTATGTCCATCAGACTCGGCAGCAAGCACTTTCATCTGCTGAGTTATCTTGCTGGCCCTACACTGCAGAACTCTTGAAGCCTTTGGACATGGTAGCAACAGGTAGTGCTGAAAGTAGAGAGGACTACTGCAAAGAGCATTTAGAAAGCAGTTAGAAAATATCAGGTCAGCATTGATATTGAGGTGTCATTATTTTTCTTTTGTGCTGTTTTTCATTTGCTTGTCTGTTTTTTGAGACAGGGTCTCTCACTATGTAGCCCTGGGCTGGCCTGGAACTCGCCATGTAACTCAAGCTAGTATAAAACTTGTAGCAGTTTTCTTGCCTCTGCCTCAAGAATGTTGGGTCTAGTCTCTCATTCTCTGGTGAGTGGATACCTAGAACCACTAGACACTTAAGAAAGCCTACTGTGAAACACAGAGAACAACCAGAGGACTGTACAGGGAAAAGAAAACCTCAAAAAAGTGATTAATATCTTCATAGAAATGTTTAAAAAGCTGTATTTAATACTAGCTTTACTGAGATGCATAATTCACCCCCATAAAATTCACCCCATTAAAATGAACTATTCAGTGGGGATCAGAGTTGTACAATCACCACCCCGTATCTGACAAAAGATATTGCAACCATGAAAAATCTATTACTAATAATGGTAGACTGAGAATACTCTTAAAATTTTTTTGTTATATTTTATATATTCTTATTTTATGTGTATGTTTGCCTACATGTATGTAAATATACCATGTAAGGTGCATGCAGAGGTCAGAAGAGGGCACTGGATTCCATGGAACTGGAGTTACAAATGGTAATCAGTCATTATGTGGGTGCTGGGAACTGAACCCCAGTCCTCTGCAAGAGTAGCCAGTGTTCTTAACCATTGATTCATTGCTCTAGTCCCTCACTAAGAACATTCTAAAACATTTCTGAAAATTTGTATATTTTCTGGATGTGGTGACAAATTCCTGTAATCCCAGCACTCAAGTGCTGAGGCAGAAGAATCTAGAGTTCAAGCCTGACCTCAAGCCCCAGGCTTCCAGAGATAGAAAGGCATTTTACCTGGGCATGGTAATGCAACTGTAACTTCAACATTTTGGAGGCTGAGGTCAGGCTGGGGTCACATACACTACAGCAAGCCCCTGTCTCCAAACACCAAGAGGAAAAGAAGAGCATCACTAAAGAAATAAAAATGAAACTCTCATTAGAGTCCTGAAAGGGTGGACAGGGCAGGGTGGTATGTGCCTTTGATCTCAGTACTTTGGAGGCAGAGGAGGAGGATCTCTGTGAGTTTGAGGCCAGAGTGGTCTACATAGGGAGTTCTAGGCCAGCCCAGGCTACATAGTAAGACCCTGTCTCAAACAAACAAACAAACAAACAAACAAACAAACAATGTTGAAAGGTAAAGTGAAAAGACTTGAAAGTAGAGCAGAAAGGCAAATGACAGAAACTGGGAGGGACAAAAGAAAGAAATACAAGAAGACTGATTTAGCTGATTCAGAAGGTCAGATGGAACACAGAATGCAGAGGAGGAAATCACAACAGAGATGACTCACCATGACTTTTTTCCATACCAAAGTACATGAATTCGGAGACTGAAGGGGTAGAATACCCTGCATCAATGCCTATAATCCCAGCACTCACGAGATAGAGGCAGGAGGATTCCAAGTTTAAGTCTAGCCCGGGCTCCAAAGTGAGACTCAAAAAAAAAAAAAAGAAATTTCATAGTAGTGAGGAGAAAGAGAAGTCCCTGTTTCCAAGGAGAAGAAATGGTTTCTTGACAAGAGCTCAAGAATGAGGATAAAACTGATCAGCAGACGCAGTGGACAGAAGGTGAACAGAAGCAAACAGTGGCTTCAGCATCCTTGGAGGAGCCTATCTAAGTCATAAGTCAACACTCTACCACAGTCAAAATACTGTGATAGCAGAATAAAAACATTCTTGCATATACAAGGTTCTTTAAAAGAAAAAGAAGGAACTACTTAATGCTCCCTTTCCAGAAAGTCCCTCGAGGACTGGTCACCAGAATAAAGGAACATCCCAAGAAAAGAGAATCCAGGTGTGCTGGCACACACTTTAATCCCAGCTCTTGGGAGTCAGAGGCAGGTAGATCTCTGTGAGATAGAGGTCAGCCTGGTCTACATAGTGAATTCTAGGTGAGCTGTGGCAACAGAGACCTTGTTTCAAAAAACAAACACTAGTATTTTCTCTACCCTCTGTTCTGCTATGTTCCATGAGTCTTAGATGTAGAGGTTCTACTGTAGATATGTCACCTAGGGCTAGGCATCTCTCAGACATATAGTCTTTGTGTGTGGCCAGTTGTGGAACTCTGCAGTAGCCTCCATCTGTTGCAAAAAGAAGCTTCTTTGATGAGTGGTGTACGGTATACTTGTCTGTAAATAAAAGGATTCATATTTAGCATATGGGAAGAAATTTCATTTGTGTAGAGATAAGACAGAGATAGAAAGGAAAGATGAATGGAGCTTGGGTGGCATGGGAAGCCAGAGGGAAATGAGCTGGCTTGGGAACCCCCTGAGAAGAAATACACATACAGTGTCTGAACATATGCATGTGGATATCTGGGGGTTGTATGGCAAGGAGCACAGTGCCAGACAGGAGAGACCTCCCTTTAAGTGGTTAGTCAGAGTAGTCCAAGAGATTCCCAAAATAATATGGGCTACTGTCATAGTCCTTGGGTATCTCCCAGAACTTGATGATAAGACCCTATTGCTGAAGACAGGACATACTTCAGACACAGGACCTGGAGCAATGGAGTAGGAACTAAACTGGAAGCTTCTTCCCTGAAGCTTAGCTCTCATAGTTCTAGAGGACACTATGCAAGCTGCTAAGCGAGAAAAATCAATGAATGGGCCAACCCAGTCCTAAAGCCTAATAACCATAATGATTGGCATAACAAACTACGTCTATTGGTGCAGTAGTGGCACTGTTATCTGGGGGGTAATAAATAGCTATCTAATTGGACTTAAAGCCCTCTCAATGGGCGTGAACTCATGGGTGGCACTGTAATTCAGCCAAATATATATGGCTGGAGAGGTCATAGATCCTAGAGAAAACCCTCAATTCTTACCAGCAAAACTTCCTTATACAACAGGGTGTGATACACACAGAAGGCCACAGCTAGCTAAGTTTTAGAGAATAAGAGACTGCAAAGTGTGTGTCCCCAGATAGGACTCCTATATTAAACCTCACCCACCCACAGGTCAGGGACCATTTTGGAAGAGGGGGTGGAAAGATTTTAAGAGAAGGGTTTCTCCATGAGTATAGAGAAACAGAGGGTTTTAGGTCACTGGAAGCTTGCCCATGTGAATTTGCAGCAATGGTGGCATCAAGAACGAGACTCATGCCAACTCAATCAGACAAGGGCCCAGAGTGGAGCAATGGAAATGGGTGGTGGGCTGACCCTAGTCTGGGAACTGTTGGAGACTGATTACTGCTGGGTGAGGGGAAAGTAAACCTTCCTTAAGCTCTCTAGATAGGCTGACTAGACTCCAGAGAATGAATTTGCACCAAAGGACATCTGAGTACAAATGCTTGACCAGCTAGGACTTAACATGCATGGTGGAATGCATGAGGTTCGGGGCGGGGGGGCATTGATTAAGAACTGTTGTATGAAATGTGCAAAAGCTCAATAAAAAAAATACTAAAAACAGAGGCAGGCGGATCTTTGTGAGTTCAAGGCCAGCCCGGTCTACATAGTGAGTTCCAGGACAGCTGGGGCTACCCGGAGACCCTGTCTCAAAAAGACCAAAAAAAAAAAAAAAAAAACCCAAAAAACAAAAAACAAAAAGGAATGGGATTCAACCAAGGCAGAATGCATCCTCAGGATAATGGAGACTCTAAAACACCAGCACAGCAGTCTAGAGGACAACAACTTCAGCTTACAGCATATCAGAAGACTCTAGGGACTCTTCCTTTAAGAAGATGAAGCTGGAGCTGGAGAGATGGATATTCTCTTCTGGCCTCCACAGGCACCTGTACTCATGTGGCACATATTTGTTTACACAAATGCATGTATACACATAAACAAAATAAAAATTTTAAAGAAAGAAGATGAAGCTGACAGAATATCCATGAGTTCAAACATACTGACCGTTTATGTTTCAGAACATTTTGACAACTGGTAGAGAATTCAGGACTAAACTATTAATAAAAGACCTAAAAATTAAGGAAAATCAAAGTATCAGGAGCTGCATTTGGGTCTCAGTGGCAGAGTGCTTGGCTACCATGAAGAAGGCTGATCCCTAGCACTGACAAAAAAATTTTTTTAGTTCTTTTTTAAGATATTATTTTTATTTATGTATATGAGTGTATCACATGCATGCCTGGTACCCTCAGAGACCAGAAGAGGGCATCTGGTGTTACAGATGGTTGTGAGCTGCCCTGTGGATGATGGGAACCAAACCTGGGTCCTCTGTAAGAACAGTAAGTACTCTTAACTGCTTAACCATCTCTCCAGCCTTGGCAAAAGTTTTTTTTTTTTTAAGTACTAATTTAATTGTTAACTCAGAGGAAATAAAAAAGATGAAGGGGAAATAATAATGGGAAACTACAGGACTCAGCTCTGAAAAGAATTTACATAATCTTTGTTACATAAACATCAAAGGGTGGTCTAAACAAATCTTAAGAGAACCAAGGATGTACATGCATAGGCAGGAAGGTGAAAGGCGACATCTTACCTCCTATGGTGGGAATAAAATAGTTAAAGTACTGCAAAATCTCAAAGAAGTGATATAAATGTATTATTTGGTGAAACCAAGATGAATACCCAAGAAACAGTCAAAGAGCTGTAAAGCAACTGTGCTTGGGAAATGAGACACGGGGGCAGGAGAGTAGAGTCATTATTTGAGGCTGCCGGACTCTACACTTTGTGCATGTACAACCGATAGAGATAAAAACCAAAAATTTAAAGTATCTATTTCAAGCGTGGAATGAAAGAACAACTTTGTAAAATTCATTATTTTTTAATTAATTTTTTAAATTTCATTTTATTTTATGTGAATGAGTGTTTTGTCTGCCTGTATCTCAGTGCACCACATGCAAGCAATGATCTTGGGGGCCAGAAGAGGGCATTGGATCCTCTGGAACTGGAGTTATGGATGGCTATTAGCCACCATGTAGGTGTTGGGAAAAGAACCCAGGTGCTCTGCAAGAGCAGCTAGTGCTCTTAACTGTTGAGCCATCTTTCCAGTCCCTAAAAATTTATTATCATTATTATTAGTGTGTGTGTATGTGTGTGTGTGTGTGTGTGTGTGTGTGTGTGGTGTGCAGGCATGCACATGCCACAGCACACATGTAAAGGTCAGGGGACAACTTTTGGGAGTTGGCTCTCTCTTTCACTGTGGGTTCTGGGGATCAAACTCAGGCTTGAGTGATCAGGCTTGAGCAGCAGGCGGTTTTACCCAATGAGCCATCTTAACAGCCTTTTTAAAAAAGCAATATAATATCTCATTTCCTTTAGTTAAAATTTTATATACACTGGAGACATCTATCATGAATAATTTTGGGGGAACAATTGTACAGATTTGAATATTTGCTGGGTATTAGATTAAACAGAAATGTACTGACAAGGAAAACTGAAGATCATTAATCTCAAAACATAGATGGGTTAGAGAGATGACCCAGCAGATAAAGGCACCTGCTGCCAAGCCTAATGAGCTGAGTCTGATCTCTGGGACCCACATGGTAGATGGAGAGAACTGACTCTCACATTTGTCCTCTGACCTCCTGTAGGACACATATACCCCGCCCCCCCATACACGCACAAAAGAAAAAAGTAATTTAAATAAAGCAGGTTACAAAAGAATATTGTTTAAAGAAAAAGCATTCATTTGGGGGAGAGCGGAAGTGGGAGGCGCACACCTTTAATCCCAGCACTTTGGGAGGCAGAGGCAGGCCAATCTCTGTGAGTTCGAGGCCAGCCTGGTCTCCATAGTGAATCCAGGCCAGCTGTGGCTACAGGGATACCTTGTCTCAAAAAAAAAAAAAAAAAAAGAAAAGAAAAAGCATTTGCGCACTTCATGTATTAGTAAAAAAATTAATTTACATGTATGTGTTAAAAAGATCAGAATACTAAAATGTTAATAGTGATAATGTTTTATATTTTCCTAGTTTCATTTAGTTGTATTTTCAGTCTTCTGCGATCTACACACAGTGCTTTTGTAAAATTTTTAAATATTGGGAAATGTTAAGGGTTGAGAGTATAACACATTTGTCCACTTATCTGGCATGCATGAAGTCCTGGGTTCTAGTGTCAGCTCCACAAACATTTTAAGCACATCCTAAATATAAAAAGTGGACCTGGAGAGTAAGGAGAGAGGTGGCACAGATCACAGCCTCCATGTACCCTAAGCCCCTAGGTGTGGCTACAACAGGACCAGGTGATAGTTACTTTCCAACTTCCTAACATGGTGTACTAAGAAGGTATTGGTATCACTCAAAGTCTAAAGGGTTTAACATAGCTATAACACATTCATTTGGGAATGACGCATGGATTGGGAAACTAACTTTGAGCACTTGCTAAATCCACACACTGTTCAAAACACATCATAGTCATAATATCATTAATTCTTCCTAAGAGTAATGATACTATTCACCTCTCCACAACTATAGAAGAGAGATCAGGAAACCTATCCAAGGTCACACAGCTGCACTGACTCAACACCACTCTTTCTTTGACCAGATGACCTGGGGGTTCCTTGCAGTTTGGGGTCATGTACTTAAGTGCTAACCCTGTCCTTCATCCATGCTCTATAGAGCTTGCTCTCTGTACCTGCTGCCCAGGTTAACACCCATCAACCCTGCCAGTGGGCCTTGCACTCTTAAAATCTCTCAAAGCAGTGATTAAGTCCTATTCTACCCACACTTCATACTTCATGTGCTGTCTGCAGCTACTGCTACATGGCTTGCCACTTCACACACAACTCCTACCATACACTGCTAGTAAAAGTCCTACCCAAGCAAAACTAGAAATAGTGGAATTTTTTGCTATTTTAACAATTCTATTGATCTTTCAATAGTTAATGAATAAAGAACTTTTAAACAAAAAAAATGGCTGAGAAAAAAATCAGAACAGCTTTGTTAACAGCTTCTTCAAATTAATACATAATTTCCTAACACTCAGGAGTTGCCCTTAAAGAAGTGTTCAGATTCCTTAGTGCCTAGCATGTTTTACAGGACTTTGGAGTCTATACATGAACACTCTCAGTAAAGCCTGATAAACACCCATTATACATATACCTGACCCTGTGCTAGACTTTGTAGATATCATCAACAGGACATAGTCCTTGTCCTCTAAAACCCTTTAAGTCTAGAAGACAGATCTGTAAACCAACAGTAGCAATGTCATAGGTGTGATCATTATAACAAAAGAGGTAATAACATTAACCACTGTAACAGCTCATATGTACAGAATTTTACTACCCACCAGCAAGAGTTCTAAGTACTTCACACAGACCAATTCAACTTGTCTCAATAACCCTCCAAGCAGATATTTTTTCAGAGGTGAGGAACAAAGAGAATATTTTGTTCAAGGCCACATGGTTACTAATGGTAAATAATGGCTTAGATTTGAATACTGCTCTATTTGATTCTGAATCCCCCACACTACCGACCACTACCTCAGACAAGCCAACCAATACTCCAGAGATTAGAAGCTCAGGAGGGGGTTGGGCATTTAAGAAAATGCCCAGAGAAATTAACCCCTGTATGAACTTTAATGGGTAACTAGGGGTTGGAAAGTCTATGAAGGGGCAGAAGCTATTCCAGATAGAGAAGACAGAATGTGAGCATAGAAACAGAGTACATGGTAGGCTGTATGGTAACCTACCTTGTGTGGCTGGGAAGGAAGTAGGGAAGAAATGAAGAGATGGGCAAAGATCAGAATAAATAGGTGGTACAACTGCTGAAAAGACCAAGTATTATGTAAGTGCACCATAAAGTCATTGCAGAGTGTTAAGGGCAGAGAGGACTGGCCAGCCCATATCTATAGAAGCCCTCCTATTGGGATAGACCTATAAAGTTTTTAAAGTAGGTGCCTTGGGGCTGTAGCTCAGCGGTAGAGCGCTTGCCTTGCATACATTAGGTCCTAGGTTCAATTCCCAGTATTACCTGGCCCCCCCTCAAAAAGAAGCATGTGCCTTTGTACTGCCTGAACCCTTATCCAGTGTCTCTGTGAGTAGTCAGTGATGGGGCAGCTCATTCCTCTGAGTCAGGAGGTCCTACCTTGTAATGAATGGGAATTTCCCTCCATAAGTTACCCCATGGAGGGGCCATTCAGAACACACCTGCTCCTTCTCCAAGGTGGCCTACAGATGGGTGAGCAGCAATCTCGTCTTTTAAGTTCCACCTATTACACCTCCTTTCCTTTGGCCAGTTCTCCATTTGGAAAGGCTTAGCCTTGTTCCCATAATGGTCATCCCCTTCGGTAACTCTACATTTTGCCAATAAAACTCATAGAAATTTTTATTAGCTGATCCATCAAAACAAATACATTTAATTGTACTATAAAATATTCAGGATGAATATAATTGATATAAGAATTTTGTGAAATAATGCAACACTTTCCTCTACTAGATATGATGTACTCTGATATTTTCTATTCCATTCTATTGTTTCATTTTTAGACAGATAGGATAAGAGTCACTAAGTAGATTTCCAACATATTGAAGGGACAATTTAATTAATTAATCAATTAATTTTAGATAGGTCTTACTATGTAGCCCTCGCTGTACTGATCATGCTGGCTTCAAACACACAGAGATCTGCCTGCCTCTGCCTCTTGAGTGCTGGGATTAAATGCCTGCAGCACAAAGCCTGGCTGAAAGGGCAATTTCAAACGCATTAGTGGCTTGGACAGAAAGGCCCAAAACTCAACTCAGTGCTCTAGTCTGTACTGCAAGATATAGCAAGTCCCATCCTATGCCTCTCTAACAAAGCAATGAGGTCAATGCCCATTTGTATGTATGTAGACTGTAACCTGGCCCCGTACTCTTTTCTCTTCCTTCTTAACTCAGGCCTCTTTTTTTTGTTTGTTTTTCATTTTGAGACAGGGTCTCCAGTTGGCCTGGAACTCACTATGTAGACCAAACTGGCCTTGAACTCACAGAGATCTACCTACCTGTGCCTCCTGAGTACTGGGACTAAAGGTGTGCGCCACCACACCTGGTTCAGGTCTTAAATTCTCTTTTTTCCTCACTGGGGATGAAACCCATGGTCTCATGCATGCAAAGCAAGCACTCTACCAACCTATCAACTGAAGGTCTCAGTTTGCTCATCTGTAGGATTGCCTCACTTTCCTTATCTAAACAAAGCATTTAAATGGCTGTTACATACAGCTGGAGAAAAACCCACAAACACCATGATCCATCACCTTCTGAATATCTAGCAGTCTAGGCACTCTTCCAGGTGCTTTACATGACTTCCAGGTGCTTTACTAACTCACTTAATCCCCATACCAATCACATAAGGCAGATACCATGATTCTGCTTATTTAACCACTACAGCAGCTAAGTGGTCAAGTGAGGTAATCAAGATCACCTGGCTTGTGAATGGTGGCATGTGGCTCTGCCCAGAAGCAGGCTGGCTCCAGGCCCAATTCTCACTAAGCCTAAAGAGGTGGCATTGAGAGGTGACTCAGACTCCTGATGAGCCTATGTTCTAAAGGAGAATCAGTCCCAACTTCTGCTCTCTCACCTCAACATATTTGTGCATGCTGTACCTTTTAACTGAAATATCTCTTCCTATGCCAGGAAAATTACTTTTGCCTCTCATGTCTCAGGTTTCGTGAGGTCTTTCTCAAATTTCATGCTCCTATGCTGCTATTTCATGCACTCAGCTATGTGGTCCGTGAAAGTGGACAGGGTGAAGTTAGCATGGAGTGAAAAGCCATCGGAATCACATCTTTCAATGTCTCAGTGCTAATCAGATCTGCCAAGATGGGAAACCTTGAAGAGTTAAAGGTCCACACACAGGACAAAGCAGTTGTCCCACGAGCTGGTTAGACACAGGGCTTAGATATTGGGGCAGAGATAGATGAGGTCAGAGACAGGTTGGCCTTGGGGTGCCAACCCATTCAGAGGAGTACGAATTCGGTTCCTTAAGGCAGTGGGAGCTGAGGGCTCTGAACTGAGAGTAGCTATGCTTGTAGTCTGCTACTTTATGATACACATACACATCTTGTGTAAGGACAGAGAATTGTATCTGCCTGATCCTTTTAATGGGGGTGGCTTTTTGAGACAGGGTCTACCTGTAGCCCCAGCTGGCCTGGAACTCACTATGTAGACCAGACTAGCCTTGAACTCACAGCGATCCAACAGCCTCTGCCTCCCGAGTGCTGGGATTAAAGGTGTGTGCCACCACACTCAGCCACATCTTTGTGGTTCTATGTACACAGTTATTACGCTCAATGCCATTCTAAATTAGTCAGCTAATGCTTTGACATGATAATACCAAAGTGGGCTTTAGAATTTTTCTCCAAAACCCAACAGTGACTGTTTTTGGTTTTCACTAAAGCTGTATTTAACTTTTTCCTCCAATGCCAAGAAATATCTTCCTAGTAAAAAGCTACAGGTTGAATATGAAACACAAGTTGCACTGTAACAACTGTGTCTTAATCAGTTTGCTCAATTGCACAGAGAGCACCACCGGTGGAACAGTTACCATACACTGGCTATTGAGCCAGAACTGTGCCAAGACCACGAACAGAGGTGAATCAAAATGGCCCTTCCAAAGCCAGGCGAGATAGCACTCGGGGTACTCAGGCAGGAGAATTGTTTTGAATTTGACCTGGGCTACACAGACAGACTTTCAAAACCAAAGAAATATACCCCAAATGGCTCTCCCTTAGAATTTCACAACAGCAAATTAAGAAAAGTGAGACATCTTAAATTTTTGCCTTAAAGTCATCTGCTATCAAGGGACATGGTGGTACATGCCTTTAATCCCAGCACTTGTGATGCAGAGGCAGGTAGCTCTGTGAGTTCCAGGCCAGCAAAGACTACAAAGTGAGACCCTGTCTCAAAAAAAAAAAAAAAAAAAAAAAAAAATCTGCTATCACCATCTTGTGCTGAGTACTTTGTCCTGCCCTAAAGCCTCCATGATTTTCTAGAAGCACGCTCATGTTAAGGGCAGAAATATCTAATCTCTGTTGTCAAGGAAGAATTTAAACTCTCTTCTACATAGAAGACCCTTGCTTGGACCACACCCAATATAAGAAAAGGTGTGTTGTATTATAAAATGATAACCTCACAGACTTTGGTCCATCACACACTCAAGAACTTCTTTATGATACCACCTCAAACCACTAAGGTCAACGGAATGAAGTAAGACTGGCAGGTGGGCATGGATAGCAAAGCAAAGCAAGAGGTCAAGGAATGAATATGCTGTACTTGGAAATCCTTACACTACAATGTTGTCATGCACTGCAGTGATAATTTGCTCTACCATGCTAGCTCTGACAAAAAGAAATGAAGGGAACCAACTTGTCATCTTAGTGGCTACTACTTAGACATTTTATTATTTCACTAAACCTTTAAACATACCAAATGTCCCAATACAGTTTCAAAACTAAAATGCCTAAGTATACACAGAAGTATATATACTTCCTTAAGTCTAAGGTAGGGTGATTTTGAAAGCACAGAATCAAACATATGGCTAATACTAACTTTCTCTAGATAGTCCTTCCTAATATAATTACTCCTCATTCAGACAGGATAACCACAGTGAGATTATCGCCATTCCATTTTTATTTTTTAAATTAATTTGTTTTTATTTTATGTATGAGTGTATTGCCTACAAGTGTGCGAGTGTACCCACGTTGTGCAGTGCCTGTGAAGGTCAGAAGGTGGTATCGGATTGCCAGGAACTGGAATTATGGACAGTTGTTAGGTGCCATGTGGGTGCTGGGAATCAAACCTGGATCCTCTGCAAGCGCAGTCAGTGCTCTTAACCACTGAGCCATCTCTCCAGCCCCTGCCATTCCATTTTTAAACCTTGGTTGGCTTCACTTTGAGCTAGAACTGCCCTTTTCAACTAACCAGTGAAGGTCACCAAATTTTGGTCATCAACCCAAGCCCCAATTCCTCCATCCAAATCTGAAAATGGTAAATAGACTTCAAGAAAAATATTTGATTTTTTTTTCTCTAATTTTGATTGTAACAGTCTGGCCTCCTGTAACATGAGGAAAAAATAAGGATTTTATTATCTACTCTTGAGACTGAAGAATTACAGAGAACCAGCTTCTTACGAGGAAAGGGAAGTGATTCTGGGGTCAGAAGGCCCATATTTGAGAGTTAGTGCTGAAACTGAATTTTTAACATTTTTTTAGATAGGGTCTTATGTGGGAGGGTGATCTGGCTGTGATATCTGTCATCCTACTGAACACCAGGGTGGATTCAGCTGATCTGGCTGGCTCCGTATGTGTCACTCTAGGAGCTGTATACTCAAAGAGGATGATTTTCCCTCGGGGAAGAGGACTGAAGTAGCTGAGCTCCCTTGCTAGAACGTCCAAACAAGTTCTCATGACAGGCTCCCAATCTAACCCAGGCTGGCCTCAAACTTGCAGCAATTCTGCTTCAACTTCTCAAGTGAGGGATAACAAGCGTGAAGCACCACACCTAGTCCCAAACTGAATTTCTTATCTTAGGTGAGTCACTGAATCTTGCTGGGTTCTCAGTTTGGTCCTCAAGTTTCCTACTCAGTCTGGTGGCTGCTTTCATCCACCTGCCTGACAGAGTAGACTGGTCAGTCATCAGATACCATATATGTGAACATGTTATAAAGAGGGGGGTAAGATAATGGTACAATTGTGAAGAATGACTTTCCAGTGTGCCCTTTGGGAGTTCGATGTACAGATTCTTAGGACCCCATGACAGCTCTAGATCGCCACAGGGATTTTTACACAACTAAAATAGCAATATCTAACATTTTAAATCATCAGTTCTTAGTGCTGAGTTGAGGGTACCTTAATGTTCATTTTTATCATATATGTGATTCTATGATTTTGAGTTTCTTAATTAGAAGGCACAGCTATTCACAACTTTCTATTCCCATGTGGTTCTTTAGTTACAGAAGGCGAATGGCCTCTAGGATTTGACTATGTTAGATAATGTATGACCCACATCTGAAAGACTCAAGTTCTTACTGAGCATAATTTTTTTTTTTTTTTTTTTTTGGTCTTTTTGAGACAGGGTCTCCCTGTAGCCCCAGCTGTCCTGGAACTCACTATATAGACCAGGCTGGCCTTGAACTCACAGAGATCTGCCTGCCTTTGCCTCCCAAATGCTGGGATTAAAGGCGTGCACCACCATGCCCAACTGAGCATAATCTTTTTTTTTTTTTTGGTCTTTTTGAGACAGGGTTTTCCTGTAGCCCCAGCTGTCCTGGGACTCACTATGTAGACCAGGCTGGTCTCGAACTCACAGAGATCCACCTGCCTCTGCCTCCCAAGTGCTGGGATTATAGGCGTGCGCCACCACACGCAGCGAGCATAATCTTTTTAATCTTGGTCAAAACAAAAACCCCATCTGAATATGCAGAAACAATACGGCTATTTTCTGGTTGCTCCTAAGTCCCCACCCAATGTGCAAGTAGATGACTACACAGTACATAGCCTTCTCTAAGTTCCAGACCCACAGGCCCAGGCAAAGAGACATCTCTACTTAGCACAGCTAAAACTAGACTCATCTTCCTGCTCCAGATCTGACCTCCAAATGCTTCCTTTCTTAATAAAACAGCACAACCATCTTTCCAATTAGTCAAGTCAGTAATATAGGAGCTATCTTTGATTTCTTTTCCTTCTATTCTGCCCATACCAGGTATGTCTTCAAGAAGTGTGCATGCTACCTTCTAAACTGCTTCCACAGCTGTGTACTTCATGTTATTTCACTGCTACCATCCTAGTCAGGCCACCAAATCTCTATGACAGCATGCCCTTCTCTCATCTCTTTGGATCGACTCTGGCCCTTTTCCTTTCATTCTCTGCAAGGCAGTCAGAAACATCATGTCCAACTTGTGTTTTTAAAACTCCAATTTTGGGCTGGGAGTGGGGGTGCACACCTTTAATCTCAGCACTCGGCAGGCAGGGGCATGGAGATCTCTGTGAGATCAAGTCAGCTTGGTCTACAAAGCAAGTTCCAGGCCAGCTGGGGCAACACGGAGACCCTGTCTGAAAAAAAACAAAAAAATTAAAGCAACACACCCCCAATTTCCAAATTCAAAGGGCTCGAATGCTGGTCCCTTCTATGCTGGTCCCTTCTCTTCTTTGGCCTCATCTTTCTCCTGCATCCTCTATCTAGTCAAAACTGTAACCCAGTGTTTGCACTCCTCTTCCTCAGTAATTAAAGCTTGATTTTTAACTAAATATAAGGCCTTGAAATGAAGATCTATCTATCTCTCTACCTACCTACCTACCTACCTACCTACCTACCTACCTACCTGTGTGGGTATGTGCGTGTGTGTGAGTACCCTCAGAGGCCAGAAGAGGGCACTGGATCCCCTGGTGTTGGAGTTACAGCCAGTTGTGAGTTGCCCAACATGGATGCTAGGAACTGAACTCCAATCCTCTAAAACAACAGCACAAACTCTTAACCACTGAGCCATCTCTCCAGCCCCTCTAAGCAGCTTTTTCCAACCTAATACACCATTCTGTACTACCAGATTCCTCATTTGGTGGACTTTTGTAGATGTAATTACCTGTTGCTTGTCTTCTTACACCTTTCAAATCTCCACTGAAATGTTTTGTTAGTCCCTCTTGAGTCCTTAGGTGAGGTTAAATACACTTGCTATTTAATTTTATGCTTTCTCTTGGATAACAGTGACCACACCTTTAATTACTGGCTAATAGCTATCTTTCCTACCACACTACAAACTCTTTAAAAGCAAGAATCTGATTGGTGAACTGTCATCCATTGGGCTGGTGTGCAGTTAGGTCCTGAATAAATGAATAATTACACAAACTTTGAGGGATTTTTCTGGACCCTGCTCTGAGGATTTCTTGGCCTTGTATTATAGGCTATAAACCCCATGGATAATTCTGTTCCTGTCAAACACTCTCACAGTGTAAAAACTGAAACTGTTTCTCTCCATTTGCCTTAAGACAAATCCGAAAAGTGCCAGCTTGAGCAAATATGCATAGTTCTTCCCACCAAGGCTTCATATTCTCTTAATACATGTAGGTACCAGAATGAAAGTATGAATATTCTAGAACTTCTTTTTGAGTCAGGATCTTGCTATATAACCCAGACTGGCCTTGATCTCAAGACATTCCTGCCTTAGCCTCTCAAGTAATTATAATCACATGTATGTGCTCACCATGAACAGCTATAGAATTTTATTTTAATGGAGACCTCTAACATGACTGATACGCATATATGTGCTTAAAACATATGTATATATGTATACATACATATATGTTTTTGAGCTTTTGAGACAGTATCTTTTCATGTAGCCTACACTTTCTTCAAACTCACTATATAGCCAAAGATGACCTTGAACTGAGCTACCTGCCTCCACTTTACAAGTGCTGGTATTATAAGCTTGCACCACCACACCCAGTATGACAAAAATTTTTGAGAGTCAGAATGCATTACAGGTATCTTAAGAGGAAAACATATGAAACATACTAACTAAATTATCTGACTAGTCTCATGTGCAGGCCATCCTTGAAATATTTCAAAAGTCTCTGGTTTAGAATAAATAGAACTTTTTAATGATGTACATGTTGGTTTCTTGCTTTATGCACTAACGATTCACTGACTGATGGTTTTACATAATTTACTCATTTTTACAAGTTAAACACCTTTTTGTCCTAATGTTGTGGAATTGAAATAAAACCTCTGGAAGCTGGGTAGTAGGGGCATGAAAAAAAATATCAAGAGATCTGTGTGATCTGTGTTTTGAAAGCAAAATGATTTACTAGGTAATTCTGGGTCAGTCTTTTTCTAACTCTAAGACAACGTGTTCAGTACAGATATGAGGGAAAACTATATAATTACCAGAAATCTGATACTTACCTATCAACTTTAGGTCCTATAAAGATTTAAATGAGTCTGGAACAGGTTCTTTAAAGTTCTAAAATCAAGTGTGTACTTTGGAAAACTAGTACTTTATATAAATGAGAATGGCTCATAGAGTCTTTTCAGTTCAGTATAGGTTACCCTCCTTCCACACTGGATTCTGAAGGTTCTCTGCAAAATCATGCACAGGCCAGTAAAACAGAATGGTTTTCACTGCCACTCCCTTGATCCCTGCACATCCTTTCTCGTACGTTATTATACCTTCCTAAGGAAGTTCCAAAGAGCAGCTAAGCCAGTGTCTGACAACTGCACAAATGCCCACCAACCACATGCAGAGACTTTTTGGCTTGTTTCTCTCTTCAGAGCAAGGACAGCCTAGTCGAGACTTTCCACACCCCTATAAATGTTAGAGACGTATCAAAACTCGGAAGTGATGCATCCCGAATGAGTCCGGGCAATCCCAGGCCTCCATTCTAAGAACCTGCGGACCAACGGGTTCCGGCCTAGAGTCAGCAAAGCAACCGCCCACCTCTTCACGTCCTTAGGGGCGATCGCCCAGCCCCCGCCCCGCAGTCGCCACCTGGCCCTGACCTCCTCGAACTGCTCGCCAGAGCAGCCAGCGCCGCGAGCCTCCAGCAACTCCCGGAACTGCTCCAGAGTGACAGCCTCTTCACCGCGGCCCAGCCGCTCTTCCAGCCAGCGCAATAGCGCGCCGTGGTGCCTCGACACCAGGGACTCGCAGGGTGGTGCCGGCCGCAAGGCAGCCGCTGCCTCCCGCAGCCGAGCGGGTTCCAGCAGCGCAGCGGCGGACGGCAGCGTCGCGGCCGCAGGGCCGGGGCCTGGGTTCGTGCCCGAGTCGGCGGCCCAATCCTGGTGTGGGCCCCAGCCTTCAGCCCCGGCTGCTGCCGCCTCGTCTTCGCTGCTGTTACTCGGAGCGTTCCCCATGGGGCCTCCGTCTTGGGTGCTCTGAGGTGCTGCCGCCGCCGCCTCCCTACCACGACCTGTCAACCTCCGACAGCTCCCCGCAGGCGGGGACGGGGAGGGAACGACGGCGGCGGCAGCGGCGGCTTCCGGCTTCCTGGCAGTCAAGCGAGGACTGATGTCGCAACGGTACCGTCAAGCGGACACTACCAGCTCACGACAGCTAGCTGACCGAGCACACCCGGAACGAAGGGTGGAACCCGGATTTCCAAGAGCAAGCCTATCATGACGTCTATGTCAGGTCGTAGCCGCCTTTGCCGCCATCTTTGTTGAGGGCGGATAGCCTGAAAGCAGAGAAGGTTTTTCACTACTGTTCCATTTTCTCTGCATCGCTTCCCTTTCTCAAGGCAGGCACGAAAAGTATGAGAAAGAGTCGGAGCCGAAGTGTGAACTTTTCTCCAAGGCTTTTGAGTGTGAGAGTCGCGCTGATGACGTCACGGCCGGCGTCTCCGCCCTCTTAGTTGTGGCTTCAGGGCCGGCAACTTCTGATGCGCGGCTTGGGTGCGACTGTGTAGGTGCTGAGGCCGTGCGGATGCTGAGGCCGTGCGGTCGTGGCCTGGTGCTGAGCCTGGCCGTGGCGGCGGCGGCGGCGGTAACCGTGTGGCTGGCCGACTGGTGGGGTTCTCGCGCTGGCTTTCGCCTTTTCGTACCCGAGGATCTGGCACGCTACCGCGGCGGCCCAGGGGATCCGGGCCTCTACTTGGCAGTGCTCGGCCGTGTCTACGATGTGTCCTCTGGCCGGAGGCACTACGAGCCTGGGGCACACTATAGCGGCTTCGCAGGTATCAGCGAGACCCGCACATCTTTTCCTGTGGCACGCGCCGTTCTTTCGTTCTTTAGTTCATTCTGCGTCCCGCTATCGCACATTCCTCAGACTACTGAGGCGGGGAGGACGCGGCTGCACAGTCCTGGTCTCCAGCTCAAGCGCGACTGTGCCAGTTGTGCACCCGCACCCTCTCTCTCAACCGCTGTGTGTGATGTTCGAGAAACGTGTGTCTTATTAGCTACCCTTTATAATTCAAAAGTCCCTCTGCTCTCAACAGCTGCCCTAATTCCAGTCACTTTAGGCTCTGATCTGAAATAACTTTTTGTCCTCCCACCCCGTTTCCCGTAAAATCGTATTGAATTCGTTTGGGGGTTCTAATAGATGTGCTTGTCTGCTTTTCTTAAAAGAAAATGAAAAGGAAGTGAGTGTGACGTTAGAGCACAGGGAAGCAAATCACATTTATAAGTCCTTTTAATACAGTAAGTGGGAAGTGGTGATCTGTTCCTGAAGTCCAGCTGTTGGGAGTGGTTGAGGTTCCTTGAGCCAGGAATTTGTGGCCATTTGGGCAACATAGCAAGACCCTGACTCAAAACCAAGCGGAAACAAATCAGAATAAAATTGCGTGTTAGTCCTCTTAAGAACATTTGTCAAATTAACTACTTACTGTCTTGCCCCCCCCCCTTTTTGAGACAGGGTCTCCCTGTAGCCCCAGCTGTCCTGGAACTCACTATGTAGACCAGGCTGGCCTTGAACTCACAGAGATCTGCCTGCCTTTGCCTCCGGAGTGCTGGGATCAAAGGCGTGGACCACCACGCCTGGCCTCCTGCCCCTTAAAAAAAAAAAAAAAAAAAAAAAGACTGAGGGGATTGAAGAATGTATTTGACTAAAGTTCACAGGAGATGGGCCAGAGCCATCAGCCAAATAATTTTAAAGATGTTGCTTTACTAGCCAAAGAGACTACCTCCCTGTTTTAAGGGAAGAAATATGCAGGCCAAGCCCAAGGCTAGTGACTAGGTTGATATAAAATTTAGCTCTGTCTGCATGGTGTTGTCTCTGGGGAATTATTAAGCTGCATTTAAATACAAATCACTTCCTTCTCTCCAATCTTTTCAAACAGTCCAAGAGCAAACGGACCTGCCCAGGGTCACATTGAGTTAGAAACAGAGCCAGACTGGAATGATGTCACTTGGTGGCATTTTAGTACACTGTTCCACTGATGGCTGATCAAGCTGTCATGGATGCATGCATAAGCGTGGGCACAGACACTTCCATTTCTGGAATGATCCTTTACAATCTGCTTTAATGTCTGCTGAGTTCTGTATATTCAATATTTGACCTCAGTTTATATTGGTTTATATTCAATATTTGACCACTACCATGGATTCCTATGTCAGGTGCTGACTGAGGAATCTAAGGTGTCTTTGACATGCTCTTCCCCACTGCCCACATAGTCTGTTAGGGAAGCAGATGTGTTTGCTTTTTCAGTCAATGTTTATTTTTACTGGGGTATCATTCACAGAAAATATTTTTAAGGTTTATTTTTATTTTATGTGTTTAAGTGTTTTGCCTGCATGTATGGCACAGTGCCCACAGATGCCAGAAGAGGGTGATGGAGCAGCCATGCCACTGCTGTGAACCTAACCTGGGTCCTCTGCAAGAGCAACAAATGCTCTTAATCGCTGAACCATCTCTCCAAACCCCTGCCTCACCCTTTTTTTGAGATAGGGCCTATGTAGAACTCACAGTGTAGATCAGGCTGGCCTTGAGCTCACAGAGATCTGTCTGCTTCTGCCTCTTGAGTACTGAGATTAAAGACTTGTGCCACTACACATGGCCTAAAGAAATCTTATATTTGGACGTTTACATGTGTTTTTATATATATGTACATATAGTTAGAAATTTAGCAAACATTACCACTATCTAATTCCAGAACATTTTGATAATCCCAAAAGGAAACTATCCATTAGCAATCCCTCCCACCTCCCTCCTCCTCTGAGCCCCTGGCAATGCCTCTTTACTTCCTGTTTTTATTTGTGACTACTGAGCATTTCATGTTAATAGAATCACACACCTAGCCTTTTTAGTCTGGCTTTTATTCAGCATAAAGTTTTCAAGGTTCATGAATAGTGTCAGCAAGTAGCCATACTTTATTCTTTTTATGACCAAATAATATAGCATATGTAAATACTACATTCTATTTATCTGTAGATGGGCTTTTGGCTATTTCCACTTTTAAAATTTTGAGTGTGTGTGTGTATGAGTATATATGAGTGTAGGTACATGTGTATGGCAGCACGGGCAGAGATCAGAGGACAACTTTTGGGAGTTGGTTCTCTCCTTCCACCTTGTTCTTGTTTCTGCCTAGCTTTGTACTCCAGGCTAGCTAACCTGCAGGCTTATAGACAATTCTCCTGTTTCTGCCTCCTATCTTAGCATAGTGTGCTGAGATAACTGATGCTCACTCACCATCGCATCCAGCTTTTTTACATAGATTCCAGGAATCAAACTCAGATTGCCAGTATTGTGCAGCAAGCACTTTTCTCTGCTAAGCCATCTTGCTGGCCTACTTTTCACCTCTTAGAGATACTGCTGCTATGAACATAAGTAAGTTTTGTGTGAACATATGCTGTCAATTCTTAGTATATATCTACATGTAGATTTACTGGATCACATGGTAATTGTTTAACTTTGGGGAAATGGCAAGTTGTTCCCTAAAGTCCCTGTATCATTCTATATTCCCACCAGGAATGTATTTGTTTCAGTTTCACCACACATCCTCACCAAAACTTGTGAACTTGTTGTTTTTGCTGGTGCTAGCATTGAACCCAGAACAACTGGACATGCTAGGCAAGTGTTTTTATCACTGAACTATATCCTCAGTCCTCCTTGCCCCTCCTTTTTTTTTTTGAAGCAGGGTCTCCTGGTAGCCCCAGCTGTCCTGGAACTTACTATGTAGACCAGGCTGGCCTCGAACTCACAAAGATCCGCCTGCCTGCCTCTGCCTCCCAAGTGCTGGGATTAAAGGCGTGCGCCACCACACCTGGCGCCCACCCCCTTTTTTAGGAGACAAAGTCTCACTGTGTAGCCCAGATTGACCTTAAACACACAGCAGTCCTCCTGCCTCAGCATCCCAAGTGCTGGAATTATAGGACTGAGCCACCATTCCTGGTTCTTAATGCCTTTTGTATCGTAGCCCTCCTAGTGGGTTTAAAGTGCTGTGTCATTGTGGTCTTGGTTATTTACTCTTTGCTAATGCCTAATGGAATTAATGGTACTGAGCATTTTTTTCATGTACCCAATGTCCATTTGTATATCTTCTTTGGAAATTCATCTATTCAAGTTCTTTGTCCTTTTTTTTTTTTTTTTTTTTTTTTTTTTTTTAAAAAAAAAAAAAAAAAAAAAAAAAAAAAGAGGACGATAAATCTTTCACTGTGATATATCAAAATAACACAGAGATCCACCTGCCTCTGCCTCCCAAGTGCTGGGATTAAAGGTGTGTGCCACCATGCCCAGCTAAAAATTCTTTATATACTTGAGATACAAAACCTATATCAGATACATACTTTTCAAATATTTTCTGCCATTCTAGAGGTTGTCTTTTCACTTTCTTGATCATGTCTTGTGATATACACAAGTTTTAAATTTTGAAAAAAATCCAATTTATTATTTGCCTTTGGTTGTGATATGTTTTAAAAGGAAAAAGTAACAGTTTTACAGAGCCTCTAACAGTTAGTGGGGAGGAGAGAGGTGAGCACAGTGAACAATGGAAAAAGTGGCCAGGCAGGGTTGGTGGCAGCTGCTCCTGAACTAAGGATTTTGGATATTGTCATAAGACAAAGGGAAGCACTGAGGATTGTTTTGGCAGGAAACGACATGATGATTTTTGAATTTAAAATATCAGTCTAAGTGTTACGTGGAGAATAGTTTAGCAGGAGAGAATGTGGGAGACCCTGTCAGAGTCCTCTGTAGTAGATCACATGAGAGATGATGGCAGCCTGATAGTGCCTGGTCGTAGGAAGAGACAGGTGGACACATACAAAACTATTAAGAAGAAAAGTAAGTCTTGGGTACTAATTGATCCCTAGGGATAAGTAGACAATGAGGAGCTGGGGGGCCGGGGGTGATGAAACCAGGTGCTGGAAGCCGAAGTTATCAGCTGTGTTCAGGACTGCTAAAAGTAAATGAAAGCAAATGGCAGATGCCAGAGATGATATGTGTATGTATGTCACAGGTTCAGGAGTCTCAGTCTCTCTCTCTCTCGCTCTCTCTCTCTTGCTCTCTCTCTCTCCTCTCCCCTCTCATGTGCATGTGTGTGTAATATTTCCCTGGGGATGACTGTTAGGGCATAATTTTCAGAAAGCAAATTTTTGACTTAGTAAAATATTAGTTATTTACAACCAAATATTTGGAAACTTATTTCCTGCAGGCCGAGATGCATCTAGAGCGTTTGTGACAGGAGACTACTCTGAAGCTGGCCTTGTGGATGATGTATCTAGCTTGTCCTTCTCTGAGATGCTGATTCTTCACAATTGGCTTTCCTTCTATGAGAAGAATTATGTGTTTGTTGGTATGTAGTCCTCTGCCAGCTCCAACGATTTCACTTGGTCATTTTGGGATGTTTTCCAGGGGGCCAGGATTCTTTAGGTATTGGGCTCAAGATGAAAACTAGCCCTCAGTTTTTCATGTGAATTCTTGCTGTTAGCTCAGGAGTAAGCCCCAGAAAGAGAAGGATTTATGGGACAATCTTGGGAGAGGATTGCCAAGCCTTTTGCTTTGGCTTTAGGTCCCCAAAGTCAGTGGTCACCTGTGTTACAGTGAATAGCCAGCTCTAGGGGGGCAGTTCTCTGTCTTCTGTATTCTAGGTATGTAGCTCCAACACATAACCAGGAAGGCTTAAAGCCTAAATTCTACATTTCTGAAAGTTCCCTTTCATTTTTCTCTCTAATTAAGCAAACATCCTGAGTAACCTGTCTCTGAGGTAGAAGTTATTCTAACCACACATTGATCGATCCATCCATCCATCCATCCATCCGTCCATCCGTCCATCCGTCCATCCGTCCATCCGTCCATCCAGGCAGGGTTTTGTGTATCCCAGGCTGGCCTCAAACTCTATGTAGACCAAGCTAGCATTAAGCTCCTGAACCTCCTGCCTCCACCTCCCAGGTGCTCAAATATGTATTAATGCTAGTTGTATGGGGTCTAGAATATGCTGCTTATTGGTGATACAAGAAGGAACTGAACTCTAAATTGGGAAGACAGCTGACAGTGTCCTAAGGCACTGTTACAAACACTGATCACTACAGTCTTTCCCAGGCACTGAAAGCTGGGGTGGCTGGGGTCCTTTATTTCATCTGTCTGAAGCCCCACTTCTCATGGAGACCCACATAGACATTGCTGACTTCCTGGGATACCAGAGTCCCTTTACCACAGGAACAGGTCTAAGTTTAGACTTTTGTTTCTCTGCCCTAATGCCTTTGCATATCTGCTTTTATCATTGCTGCTTGAGCTTCCTGTTCTGTCATTTTTACTAATGCATCTGTTCCCTACACATCCAACTGTATAAGGCTTTTTTTTTTTTAATAAGATCTAAAGTGTGTGCCTTTCCTTTCTGTTCCCCTCCCCTCCTCATCCCTTGTTGGCCTTCATCCCACCATGCAGCATATTCTTCTTGTTTTCCCTCAGTCGTTCCTGAGGTCACAACCATGTCTGTCATGGACGGTGATCACCTCTGTCCATTCGTGCTTCAGATAGCTTGTTTCTTCCTGTCCTCTACCACAATGATGCCAAGTGATAGCTGAAATGTTCCTGACCTAATCAAGAAAGTAACCAGAAGAGTAACAATAGAGGGGCTGGAGAGATGGCTCAGCGGTTAAGAGCACTGGCTGCTCTTGCAGAGGACCAGGGTTTGGTTCCCAGCACCTACATGGTGGCTATCAACCATCCATAATTCCAGTTCCAGGGGATCCAATGCACTCTTCTAACCTCCTCAGGCACTGCATGACATGGGTATACTTATATACATGTAGGCAATACACTCATGCACATAAACAATTAAAAATAATAAGAATGGAGCCCTATGAGTAAAAAGAGGTGCCATAAAGAACACCTCAAACTGATATTGGGGGAGCAAACTAGAAGCATTCCTGATGTACTTGGGAAACCAGTTCATTGCTGGAACAATGTGTAAAATGTTGAGGGGGGCACATGATTGGAAAGGCCTTAGAAGAATTTTAGTTACATAACATGTATTTGAACGTCTATAACAGATGTTATGATTTTGATCCTGAAGGGGATCAGGAGGAGCAAGTTCATTGCAGTTCCTACCTAGGTGATGGGATGGAGACCATGTGAGGCTCTTTTAGGGACATCAGAGGATGAAGGTAAATGTCAAGGTGACTTGAACATAGTGAGGAAGCCATCATGGCAGCAGCACAGCTGGGCCTTAGGGGAAAAAGGAGACAGATTTTGTTGTGCTTTGGATGTAGAACACATTTATAGAGCCAGTCAGTGAGCCTGTTCTCATAGCACAGCTTCTAAAACTCTGTCTGTCTCTATTCCTACTATTCTCTGTCTGGATGCCATGTCTAAAACCAAGTCAGGTTCATCCCATGCAACATGGAGCCATCTGTACCCAAAAGTTTGGTGTCAAGCTACCAAAAGGCTATATACCTGGCACTACGGTCCTATCCATCTAGTAAATATTCATCTAGTAATTCATCTAGTAAACATTTATAGCCAGTGCTGTGTAGGAAGCTGTTTTGAATGCTAGGCCTCACAGGTGGGGAAGAGACAACATTCTAAACAAGAAAACTGAGCAGATACTTCTTCATAGGCCTATGAATAAAAGCATGGAATGCATGCTTGGGGGTATGAGGCACCTCAGGAGTAGGTGGCCAAGGGAGGCTTCTTGGAGGAGATGGCAACTAATGAGAGCTAGTGGTGAGTAGTGAGAGGAGGTGGCCATAATGAGATCTGGGAAGTGTTGCAGGCTCGGGGAGGGGTGGGGATCAGCACACCCTGGTCAGAGAATGGAGAAACCAGTATGCTGGAGTTCAAAGGAAATGGGGGAACAAGTGGTTTGAGAAGAGGCTGAATAAGCAAACAGAAGCCAAATGGCTTTTGGAACGTACAGGCCTACATAAGTTTGTATTTTATTTTGTGCTTTGAGAAGCTATTAGAGTTTTAACCAAGCACACAAGTTGCATGATAATGATTCATGTTTAAAAAGAGCACCCAGGGGCTAGAGAGATGGCTCAGCAGTCAAGAGCACTGGCTGTTCTTGCAGAAGACTTGGGTTTGAATCCCAGCACCCACATGGCAGCTAACAACCATCCCTAACTCCAGTTCCAGAGGATCTGATGCCCTCTTCTGACCTCTGTGGGCATTGTACAACATGGGCATACTTATACATATGCAGGCATAACACTCATACACATAAAAAAAAAAAAAATTTAAGAAGAGCACCCAAACTAAGCCTCTAATCAATCCTAACACTTGGCAGACTGAGGCAGGATTCTCACAAGTTCTAGGTTAATGAGGCCCTGTGTCAGAAAAGAAGGGAGTAAGGTGGGAATGCAGCTCAGTGGCAGAGTACTTACCTAGCATGTACGAAGCCCTAGTTCTGATCTGAGCACTGGAGTGGGGATGTGGGGTCCGGGTAGGTGGGGGTGCTTCATGGAGAAATAACTAGGAAAGCTTGAGCTGTGCGGAGACCAATTGGGAGGCTGTTGTCATATCTGTGGTTTGGATTCAGTGGTAGTGGAAATTGACAAGAATAGATAGAATCAGGATAGATTTCAGAGGTAGAACTGAAAAGATTGGTTAATTAGCCATGAATGAAAGGACATGCATATTTGAATGTGAAGAGGAGTCAGGAAAGATGCACTGTTCCTCCAGAGGTGACATAGATGGATATGGGAAGTTGGGAGCATAAGCCAAATCCTGGGCCTGGTGAATGACTGTGACACTGGAATCTAAGCTCAGCTCAGTGCCTGAGGACTGACTACACACAGCTGGGGGCAAGGGGCCATACTACCTCCTACTTGACCAAACCTCCTAGAAGTGTTTTCTGGGGCTTCCCTCACCTGGTAAGGTGCTTCCCATTGTCAACACAAGCATAATGCTCACCTCAAAGGGGATAAGAGAGTTTATTCTGGAGCCAAGTATGAGTGACCATGGCCCAGAACATAGATTCAAATTACCCCAATTCCATGTTCTGGTGTGGAAGCAGTTTCATAGAAAAACACAAGGCCTGGGGAGATGGCTCAGTGGTTAAGACTGCTCTTGCAGAGGACCCGGGTTCAATTCCCAGCACCCACATGGCGTCTATGAACTGTCTGAAGCCCTCTTCTGACCTCTGCAGCATTGCATGGCACAGGTGTACTCACTCACATGCAGGCAATACATGCATACACATAAAAAATAAATATTTTTAAAAAAGAAAAACCCCATGTAACATAACAAAGAAAAGTCATAAATCAAGACACTTCAAATACATTGGTGGATACATTATAGGTTGTAGCAAAGCCAGGGGATTCTACTATGGGTCTCAGATGCTATCTGATGACATTCTTAGCTTTTTGATTGGTGGGATTTGGTAGTCTGCTAAGTTAACACATTCCAAAAGGTTTTTATTGGTTAGTCATGGGATGCTAGGTCAGAAACAGAAGTGGGCAAAGAACTGGCTATTTAGGGGCTAATGGTAGCAAATGGTAGTTAGGCTCTGGACCTGCAACATTCCAGACTGTCCATAATCTCTTATCCGTTAATCAGCCTTGCAGAAGAAAGTCCAGTTTGAAGATGTAAGGTTTATCTGGGAACTTTGGTTCACACCATGAAGACTGTTTTGCACCTCAGAACTTGGGCACAGCAGGCTATGGTGTCCAAGTTAAAAAGAACCTTTTTTTTGTGCTGGCCTGTAGGCTGCAACCACTTAGTAGCTGCTGCCATAGTGTAGATGTTAAGAAATTGTGACAGCATCTTTTTTTTTGGTCCAAGACACATTCTCCCTGTAGCCCCAGCTGTCCTGGAACTCACTATGTAGACCAGATTGGCCTTGAACTCAGAGAGATCTGTCTGCCTCTGCCTCCCAAATGCTGGGATTAAATGTGTGCGCTACTACACCCGGCCTAGAAATTTTGACAGCATCTTAACAAAAACTAGTTTCCACTCACTTATCTCACTGAGGACTGAGACAGAAGAAAGTGGTAGAGGGAAAAGCATGGGCTTTGAGCTAGTCTCCCTGACTAGCTGTAGAGGATCCTGCAATCTCTCCTACAAATACAGGAAAAATTTTTCTTTCAAATAGGTTTACTCTGAGGATTAGAAATTTTGGTAAAGGGCTGGGGATATAGTATAGTGGTAGAATACTTACCTAACTTGTGAAAGGTCCTGGGTTAAAGCCATAGTGCCACACGCACACATGCACACTCACACAAAATGTTGGCAAAGTGTTTTCATAGTGCCTGGCACTTAATAAATGTTCAATAAATGACTTAGTTATAATTCTTTAAGGCAAAATAATTTGACATGGACTCACAAACGTGGGCTAATAAGCTATGCATTCACCTAACATTTACTAGATACCTACTGTGTGCCCCCAAGCGCTTCAAATCATCAATAAATGTGTCACATGTGATTTCTCAGAGAACTGATATCGGGAGGTGAGAACAATTTGATCATTTCCATACTGGCAGACTCTACAGCTAGATCAGGGATGCTTTTATTTGGGGGGTTTGAAGCATGTTGAGGGAGGCTAGGATCAAAGATACAAAAAGTCCCTTCAGGGCTGGTAAAATATAGCTCAGTGATACAACACTTGTCTAGCAGGCTCAAGGTTCTGAGTTCCACCCCACCCCTTGGGGGGAAAAGTCATTCAGTGTGAGTTCTTATTGAGTATCCAGCAGACTGTTGTAAAACCCTGAAGTCCAAATTCTAAACCCTCAGGAAAGAGAGCTCAATTTTCAACTACTTATAAAACTGAGCATCTGCTCATGCCTCATTTCCATTGTTACTCTGATGTTAGCTCCCCTGTTATCCCAGGAAGGGTGACTGGAAGGTTCTACAGAGATAATGGGCTGCCTACTGCAGAACTAACCAAGATAGAAGCTATGATAACCAAAGGCTTGGAGGCAAATAAACAGGAACAGAAAGACAAGCAGAAGTTCCCACCATGCAATGCTGAGTGGAGCATCACTAAGGGCAGCCGGTTCTGGTGTTCCCAAAAAAGGTAAGTAGATTTGCCTTCTGCTCCTTCACCTCTCCTGAATCCAAATTTTTCTATACCACCCTGCCTGTATTATTCAGGGATTTCATGAACTGACTGCTAACCTAGAGGAGCTTACATGTGCTGTGGTCACTATTATTTAAAAAAAAAAAAAAAATACCCAACAGGCTGGGCATAGTGGCGCATTGCCTGTAGTCACAGCACTTGGGAGGCAGAGGCAGGCAGATCTCTGAGTTCAAGGCCAGCTTGGTCTACATAGTATGTTCCAGGACAGCTGAGGCTACAGGGAGGCCCTGTCTCAAAAAAGGCCAAAAAAAAAAACCTGACAGAGGCAATTTAAGGGAGGAAGGACTTCATCTGTTTTATGGTTTTAGGGGATGCAGTCCATCACAGTGGGGAAGAGTGGGGAAGGCATGGCAGAGCAGCTCTCTGACCATGGCAGTGGATGTGTGCAGCTGCCACTTCTCAGATTGTAGCAGGAAAAGCAGAGCTCGGGCTAGGACCAGAAGCAGATATAACCTTTATGGCCTGCCCCACTGACCTCACTTCTTCTAGCTAGGATTCAGACCCCAAAGGTACTACAAGCTCCCATAACTGTACTGACAAGTGGGGATTAAGTGTTCAAATGCATGAGGCTATAGTGGACATGTGAGAGTTCAAACCATTAAAGAAAATTCTTCCTTCTCCCAGGGAGCCATCCACTGAATGGACAGGCCAAACACAGGCACCACTTTCTCTAGATGTAGTCACTGTACCCATCACCCAGTCCCTCTGCTTTAATTTGGGGGGATCAAGGTGAAGGCTCGAGAAAGCAAACCCCATCTCTCTTGGCTTCTAGTTTCAGAGATGCAGTTTCTGTGGTGTCATCAGAACCTGGCCTGTCCACTTCAAGAGGAGGGTCTGGGACTTGGGTGGCCCTTCTGGGACATGAAGCTAGATGCTGATGTCCTCAGAGAGCACTGGTATTGTGAGAGGTGCCAGAAGCCTGAGGTGTGCAATGAGATACTGCCTCTTCCTCTTGAGAGCATACCCCTCCCCCCAGATCCCTCTGTCTGATTAACCACACCCTTGCATTCAGGACTCAGTTACTCAGGTCCTGCCTTCCCACAGAGCCCTTTCAGACCCATTCTTGACCCTCAACCCAATGCTGTTTTCTACTCACCTGTAGGCCTCTGAGAGAGAGGAGCTCTGTAGGCAAGGACCCGGTGGAGAGTAAGGATCACTGGTGGAATGGATGGCAGACAGGGGAGGGAGGGAGGCATTTTGGTGCCTTAGCAGCCCTATTGTTAAGATAAAAGTGGAGTGGTTTCTAACTGGGTGACAGTTTCCCTGCCAGTGAATCTGGTCCTAAGCACTGGGGCCTCTATGAGGGTCAATTCCATGAACTTCACTTTCCTTTTGTAAGGCCTCTGAGTCTACCAGACACCAAACATGGTACCCCAAGATGGATTAGGTCCTTCTGCCTAAGATGGGAAGTTACAAGGCTATGCTGAGCCTGAAGTCTGGCAACATCCAGAGCTGAACCCATGCAGAACCAGCATGGCTTACAGCTACCCCAATGCTAAGGCCCACCCAGTTTCCCCCTCCCACCAAGTGCCCCAGGCCCTAAGGTCAAGATGCTGCTCAGCACTGTGATGTAATGGGAAGAGGAACAGAGAAGCTCACAGACTAGTGGGGAAGACTCCCAGCCACCAACACAAGCTCAGGGAAATTGTACTCCTGCTTGAAAAGGAACAAGGAGGGCCGAGGGCACAGGGAAATGGGACATGGAGTCTGCCTCGTTCTGGAAAAGGTAGCATTGGCACTGTGTGGGGAAGGCAGAAGTTGGGAGAGCTTGTGGTTGAGATGCAAAGTGGGGTGCATGGCTGCTTTTCAGAAGCCCTCAGAGTATTTACTCCTTGTCCCAGAGACTTGTAAGTTCATGCTTCTAAGTCTCCTTTCTTTCTGTCTTAGTGGAGGTGTGAACAGAGACTGGATTGGTGTCCCCAGGAAACTGTATAAGCCAGGGGCCAAGGATCCTCACTGTGTGTGTGTGAGAACAACTGGCCCCCCTAGTGACCAGCGGGACAACCCTAGACACTCAAATCGTGGGGACTTGGACGACCCCAACTTGGAGGAATACATAGGCTGTCCACCTCTGGCCACCACATGCTCCCTCCCACTCTTAACATGACATCTTGTGTGCTGATGACACATGGAAAACCTTACCTAGAATCTCTAGGAAGCCCCTGACAGTTGTGTTCTACAGTGACATGAAACAGGAGAGTCGAGAAGGACTCAGCCTCACTCTGCCAATGTGTATCACCATTGGCTCACCATTCTGGAGACTGAAGCAGCCTGCCTGGGGTGGTCAACTGGTTTTGACCTTAATTCCCCTCAGTCCCTCTGCCATCTTCCTTTAGAGCCATCAGACATTGAGCACAGTACAATCAACTCGGAAAAAACTGGACAAAATCTCTGAGTTCCAACAGCATCCTTCGCATGAACTCCCACGTAGCCTGGATCAGAGTGTGGACTCTGCCCATGCCAGCTCTCTTGGTACTTGGAAGGGGACTGTAGCTCTCAGCAGAGAAAAAGGCACTTCCCAAGAAACTCTGCGTCTTAGCAGAAGCACGGTAACTTAGATTCCTCACTGGCTTAAGCTTGTGATCTCTTGACATTTATGACCATTCTTCTAAATATCCCAAGGCAAACTTGAGTTTATAGTGTAAAGCCCAGTGACTTGATCAGAGCTGAACCAGTACAGTGAGATATGATAAAATGAGATACCTTTTACTTATACAGATGGAACACATGCAGATCTTCCTTCTTCTCTTCTGGCCTCTGGCTCAAGTGTGCATTAAAAAACTCACTTCTAGCCAGGCATGGTGGCGCATGCCTTTAATCCTAGCACTGAGGAGGCAGAGGCAGGTGGATCTCTGTGAGTTCAAGGTCAGCTTGGTCTACATAGTGAATTCCAGGCCAGTTGGGGCTATAGGGAGACCCTGTCTCAAAAAGACCAAAAAGAAAAAAAAAACTCCTGACATCATAAATAAAAACTTGTCCCTCCACTTTGTAAGTGTGTAACTGCCATGCATTATGGGAAGGACTTCTGCTCAAAGTTTCTCAAGCCTATTCACTGCCGCAGCAGGACTAGTTCTTATCTACCTTGATCTCTGTTGATTTTTTTCTTTCATTTCTCATTTTTTTCTTTAATTTTTTGAGAAAGGTTCTCATGTATCCCAGGCTAGCCTTGGACTCAGCATGTAGGTTTGTTTAGGTTTATGCGGTACTAGGGATTGAACCCAGGGCTATATGCATTCTGTATACCAAGTACTCTACCAACTGAGCTACATCCTTATCCCCTTGATCTTTCATTCTTTTTAAAATAAAAATTGTTTTAAATTGTATGTATGAGTGGTTTGCCTACATGTAAGTGCACCTGTGTCATGCAATACCTGCAGAGGTCTGAAGAGGGCATTGGATCCCTTGGAACTGGAGTTAGTAGACTGTTGTTAGCCACATTGTGAGTACTGGGAATCAAACCTGGGTCCTCTGCAAGAGCAGCCAGTGCTCTTAACTACTGAGCCATTTCTCCAGCCCACAAAACTCCACCTTTCTAAGACCTAGTCTTCATTCTGTTACCAGGTGATCAGCACTGCTATTTATACCCTTGCCTTAGGCCCAGCAGTTGGTCTCAACTCTTTCCTCCTTCCCCCTTGCCAATCTGCAGACTGCTGTCTGCCTCTTAACCCTTCTTTCCATTCCTCTCCCAGTCCCCTCTGGTTTAGGCTGGTGGGTATCTCTGCTCCAACTCCTTGTGGCAGGTCACCTTTCTTCATGATGACCAGGCATTCTCCACTTAAGCCTCTTAGGGGCTCCCCATATCTCTGATCATTAGCACTGTGACAAGAGGGGGCTTCTGCATGGCCTGTATGACTTCACTCTGGCACCACTTCTCCCCTCCCATGTGCCTTGCCTTACTCTCCAGTTTTCCTCTGTCTGCATAGTCTACAGTGCCTCCACACAAACCATTCCTTCTGGTGCAAACATCTCTCCTTCCCTTTATTAGGCTGCCTCATATTTCTTAAAAGCCCTGCTCATACAGGCCCTTTTTGGGTACCTTCATTAAACATGGGCCTCAGGAGTAATTTCAACACTTTGCCTAGTCTCCATAGCAGCCTGTACTCACTATTAAGAATATGTACCAGGGGGCTAGAGAGATGGCCCGGTGGTTAAGAGCAATGGCTGTTCTTTCACAGAACCTGGGTTCAATTCCCAGCACCCACATGATGGTTAACAACCATCTATAACTCCAGTTTCAGGGGACCCGATGTTCTCTTTTGACCTCTGCAGGCACTGCATGACATGGGTGCACTTACACATATGCAGGCAGTACATTCATACACATAAAAGATATTTTTATTTTTTAAAAAAATTTATTTTTATTTTTTAGAAAATATTTTATTTTTATGTGTATGAGTGTACTGCCTGCATGTGTGTAAGTGCACCTGTGTTATGCAATATCAGCAGAGATCAAAAGAGGGAGTCTGATTCTGTGGAACTGAAGTTAGGGATGGTTGTTAGCTGCCATGTGGGTGCTGGAAATCGAACCCAGGTCCCCTGTAAGACCAGCCAGTGCTCTTAGCCACTGAACTATTTCTCCAACCCCCCCAAATAAATATTTTTTTAGAGTATCTACCACAGTGGGGTTTAACCATGGCTTTCCCATTAGCCCCTCACACTGCACTTGGTTCAGTGTCATTTCCACTCCTGCACATTCATGCCCATATTCTTCTCAGGGCAGGAGCAGAGAGGAAAGCTGGTTTGAGGACCTTGTTCTGAATTCCAGGCAGCCCTGAGCCCGATTCCTAAGGCTTCTGCATTCGCCAGAAACAGTCCTCATCCCCAGTCTAACCGGTAGCTTTGTCCTCTGGTCACATGAAAATATTACCAAGCACCTGCAGGAGGTGGGACAAGCACTCTTAGGGTCTCACAGTTGGGTAGGAAAAGCCCCAACTGGAAAGAGAAAACAAGGTTTACTGTCACAGCAGCCAGATGTGTGCCTGACCAGTGTCCATGCCCAGAACAAGGTGGCCAGCTCAGGTGCCTGTGGGAGAACTCATTTCTGGGTATGGGGAGATGGTTCAGTGAGTAAAAGCTGTGCATGGCAGACCTTACCTATGGGAAGCTTAGCATGGGCCATCAGAGGAGAGGAAATCTAGCATGTTGGGGAGCTAATGCTGGGCTTGACTTCATTTAAAGCGCTTCCTTCTCAAATTTATCTCCCCATTTCCTCTCTTAGAGGCAAAATTCCTATAGCTACCACACCTGTATCCTGTCATAAACTGCTCTAGGAAAAGCTGGGATCCGCCCCATGAGGCAGGTTGGGACTATGCTCCTCAGAGAACAAAGATCCTAGGGATGGACACCCTGTCCCAGGTTCCACTCCCAGAACTTCGAGATTCAAGTGAGCAGCAGACACTGTCACCAACTTCCCTAGAGAAGCCCTGATGTATACACACCAGAATCTGCATATTCGGAAGGACGGACAAACAGATCACTTGTAATTGGGAACCCTGAGAGCCAGGAAAGAAGGGAAAACACACATAGAAATTGTGAAACTTAGCTAGGCGTGGTAGCACACATCTTTAATCTCAGCACTTGGGAGGCAGAGGCAGGCGGATCTCTGTGAATTCAAGACCACCCTGGTCTACATAGTGAGTTCCAGGACAGCTGGGGCTACAGAGAGACCCTGTCTCAAAAAGACCAAAAAAAAACCCACACATACATAATTTATTTATGTGTTTAAGTGTATTGCCTGCATGTGTGTAAGTGCACCCAGTTGTGTAATGCCCATAGAGGTCTAAAGAAGGTGTCGGATCTCCTGAAACTGGAATTATGGACAGTTTCTAGCTGCCACGTGGGTGCTGGGAATCGAATCTGGGTCCTCTGGAGGAGCAGTCGGTGCTCTTAACCTCTGAGCCATCTCTCCAGCCCCCCCCCCTTTAAAATTATTTTTGTTTTATGTGTATGCGTGTATTGCCTGCATGTAGGTAAGTGCACCCGTGTTGTGCAATGCCTGTGGAGGTCAGAAGAAGCTGTCAGATCCCCTGGGACTGGAGTTAAGGACAGTTGTTAGCTACCATGTGGGTGCTGGGATTCAAACCCGGGTCTTCTCCAAGAACAACCAGTGTTCTTAACTACTGAGCCATCCCTCCAGCCCCCTCTTAACTGCTTTGAAATAATGGAGATGGAGGGGAATGTCCAGGGGTCTTTGGGCAAATTCATGGGGCCAGCTGAATGAAATTGCATCTGTGACCACATACATCATCCTAAACTGACGTTTGGGCCAAGAAGGCATTAAGTTCAGGTAGTTGCTTGCTCTGCCAAAGGTATCTACTTTCTGACATCTGTCAACTAGGGAATTAGAATTTAAAATATAGAGGGTAGCTGTTTAAGACATTTGGGTTTTTTTTGGGGGGGGGGTCTTTTTGAGACAGGGTCTCCTAGTAGCCCCAGCTGGCCTCGAACTCACAGAGATCCGCCTGCCTCTGCCTCCCAAGTGCTGGGATTAAAGGTGCCACCATGCCCCGCTGAAGACATTTGTTTATTCATGTGTCTAGAGGTTTTAAAAAGAAATTTGTTCTGTTTATTGGTGCTTCTGTGTTAGTAGCCACAAATGTCTTTAAAGTTTCCATTTTAAATGCACAATTTTACCTCATTTTTATTATAAGGAATTGTTACAGAAAATGCAAGTATCAGTATTTGAAAAAATACATTCCATTACACAGACTCCAAAGAAACAATGCTGATAAGCGCCATGGTCCTAGATGATGCTGTCATTCCCACACTGAGCACCACCGGAATGGCTTGGAAGCCAAGGTGATCTACCCAAACATGTGCCTGCAGTTTCCGCCCAGCTGCTGCCCTTGCCCTTGCTACCACAGGGATGTCATGGAGAATACCCAGCTCCATACATCTGCCAAACAGGCAAGTCAGTAAGTCCAGCAGTCCTAACCCAAGACTCCCTCACTACAGAAAACCAGTGTTGTCGGTTGTTAACAGGTCAATATATTATTTATGCCACACAAAAGAGGAACAATCCTCCAATGAAAGTCTTTAAGGCATCTACAATTCTGGGAATTTTAGTGTTTAGTTTACAACTGGTCAAACACTCAGCTCTTCAACAGATCCCTTCCACAGAGAGTGAGCGAGGCTTGGTGAGCTGCTTCCTTCCTCTCTGCTGGGCTGGCAGGGGAGCTCTGGTGCTTCGGGTGACTCTCCAAGGCTGATCCTGAGGGAAGCCAGTGTGTCTGTGAGGGAGGCATACATTTACTTGTGCAAGCTACTGTCACTGCCTCTCGGGTCTAAGCATTTGGAGGTTCAGCCATGTTCTTTTTTTCCATGTAAAGAAAACCTAGATGGAAGCCAGTACTCTTCCCTGTCCTAAGCCTTCCCTCTACCCCTTCCCTGTGAACAACACTAGTGCAGGAACAGTTGGATATGTCACGGGGGACACACAACGACATGAAGTAGGAAAGATGGTGTGACTACACATACCCAGCTCCTCATGAGACCCGTTCAGGGGCAGGGAGGAAGCAGGCAGATGGTCAGAAACAACTCAGGGCTCTGAGGTAGAGGATGAATAGGTCACATGGACCCCACTCCTTGGAGAGAATGTGGCAGGTGAACTGAGCAATCTAATCTTCAGCCTTGACTGAACTGGTAATTGGGGTTGACAGTGCAATAGGCCTGAAACTCCAAAGAGAACATGTGTGCTAATACATTACTGAGTGAGACACCAATGAAAAGAAAACTGGAAACAAAAGTCCTCAGTGTAGGCACTTCAGTTTATGGGATGTTTCTGTGTTAGAGGATCATAGCAAATTAGTTTCAGCTATTCTATTTTTATACATAGCACATGGTCTGTACCTCTGTCTTAAAAAAAAATGTGCTGTACATAAGTCCTATGACGAGCAAGAGGCAGGTAAAAAGCTGAGCGTAACAATATTGACTAATGCAGCAATTATGCTTCAGTAAAATTCATTCTTCCTGCTCTACTCATTCACAACTGGCAACTTTTTGAATAAATAAAAGTAACTTCTGCTATGAGTTCTGAAGCTACTGATTAAAATTGAACAAGAACAGCTAGACAGTTCCCAAGTGAAGTCTTGTCAGCATGGTAAGCACAGGCGAGACAAAAAATGAGTCTGGCCCTGGCCAGGGCAGTGCAGCATGAGTGTAGCCTGGTGAGCACACAGTTGTCAGGGAGGTCTAGGACTGCAGAAGGATACTTGGTCTACATCCACAGCACAGAGTTACTGTGCAACTAAGACTGTTCCCCTCCCATGGCTGCTCATACCCTGGCTTCTGAAGAAATAAAAGCTTGAATCCACACATTTTAAACAAGATCTAAACATGATTAAGTGCAGTTATAGGCAAGACTGTTACTGAAACTGGTGTGGTAAGGCAAGGACAGAACAATCAGTTTCAGTCCTGATTTCCATCCTCCCCTCTCCACTGTGAACACTGAAAGAACAAGAAAGTATATGTGTACCAGCCACCTCAGTTCCTATCTGAACCATAATTACTTTCCTCACTAAAGACATGGTATCTACTAAGCTGTATGGCCTTATAGCCATTTTTTGGCAATAAAAAATGGAAACTGACCACATGCTTCATATAGCTGTTGGCCAAGACTCGTCAAGTGTTTCCATAAAAATTGTATGAAATCTGTTACAGACTGGGGGGCAGTGGAACTCCTCTAAATAACTTTTCCTATTAAACATTGTATACTGGGTAATGTTACCATAAAAAGCATGTATCTTAAAAATCACAGAAATATTTCTTAAAGTAGCATTCTGGCTTATCAGTGCATTTTATACACATATTTAGGCAATAAAATATATAAACCTATAGCAACCTAGAGGACATGTACTAGCCAAAGAAGAAAGAGATACAAAAAAAGAGTCCCTTTTACACATATACTGTAGTGGCTATTAAATATCTGAAAAAAAATCAGTATGTATGATTGAGATTGTTAATTTGATTATCACTATATAGTAGATATTGTTCATCTCAGAGTTGTGTTTCTTTAAAAAAAAAACAAAACTGGTAGAAGTTTCTCTTTCAATGTACATTAAAACAAAACAAAACAAAAAATCCCTTAAACTGGCCAAACCTTTAAAAGACATTCAACATCTCATGGTTAATAGGTACCAGCAGTAACCAAAGTCCTTCCTGCTCTGGAGGCCTTGCTCAGCATTCAAGCCACAGCCTTCCAAAACAGGTTGTTTACACTTGGCTAGGGACTTTGGCTACTGGCTTTTATGGGGCAGGGCATGCTAGTCAGAACTAGGACCAAGAGTACTCAGCATGCCAGGGACGGTTTCAACAGGAAGGGCTCATGTTAAGGAGAGAGGGCCTGTGGGACCAAGGCTGGAGATGGGCCCTGGGGCTGAAGCCTCCATCTCCTTTCTCATCAGTATGAATTTCTTCCTCCTTGGCAGTTTTCCCTATAAGACTAGTGCTGGCTGAGGTTCAGTTGAAGCTGGCCATCAGAATCACTGATGCAAGGATGTGGGGTATTTCTGAACATGGATTTTTAAACTGGGAATTACCAATGATGCAACTCTAGAAAAAGTGCAGCACAGCCAAAGTGCATTTCCTCCACCACTCTCAAGTGGTAATGACTGAGGACTCCACAGACAGGACGCAGCAAGACGAGAGAATGAGACGGCTGCTAGGTGTCAAGCTGCTGCTGCACTCTTGACACCCAGCAGCATGAACACTGGTAAAGCTTTCGGTTGTTAAGGCCACGATTTTTCAGCTCTCATCTTTGAACCCTGTTTAGAAAGATTTCACCTTTTTAAAAGGGGCAGTTCACTGAAAATATAGCTTAGCTTTAAAAAAAAAAAAAGAAAGAAAGAAAGAAAGAAAAGACTTCAGGGCAAGAGGATCCTATTATCTTTATGAAAAGACACTGTGCAGTGAAGTCCATAGCCACTTACCCTAGAGTACAACCAGCTCTCATCAAGCAGCTGCTTTCTACTCTGTCAGGCTCTGCCTCATTTGTCAGCCCAGGCAGGAAGACTTGGTGAATTCTCTGAGATGGACACTAAGCTACTGGAAGGGAAAATTGTTTCCAAGTGTCCTTTGTGTGTTGTTAGCAGATGGGGTCTGATTCCTATCACATTTACCACTTAGGCTAAATGGCCTGGTCCAATTAGACATCTAGTGCAATAGATCACAGTCTGACACACTGACAATCATACAGAATCATCTGGAATGGGATCACACTGTGGTCCTTAATTGTTCAGTCTTCTGCCACAGGAAGACAACTGCTAGCTCCTGCTCTTGGTAGGGGGCAGGCTGGTGAGCAGAGCAGTTGCTGGGTAGGTGCCTGGGGATGTTGACTTGGACATTCCTGGGGGCTCACTAGGAGACACCACCCAGAGTCAGTACATCAAAGCAAATGTTGCAAACCCGCACAGGCTTGTTCAGATCAAACTTTATGATAGGAATCTCCTTGGTCGAACATTTATGGCAAAGAAGACGGCCGCAGTGACGACTGTAAAGGCAAAGAAAGCAAGCGTGAGAGGTACTGAGGAGCACACTGCTCCCACATGGCCAGACAAGGCTAGCCTGGGACAGCAATCTGGCCAACTGTGCCAACTGCCAGCCAAGTCACACCAATTCATGCTTAAGACCAAAATTCTAACTAATAACTAAACTAAAGCGAACCTGAAGAAGCCCAGTTGTCTCGCTTTGTTGGGAACTGCTCTGTGGTTCCCGGCACAGCAGCCTTTCTTTGGCACACTGTGAGGTACATAGAAACAGACCTCAACTTTGTTGCAAGCCCAAGGACGATGACAAGCCTCACAAACTGCGTGGGCCTGTGTGCCCTTAGCACCCATCAGGAAAGCCACAAGTCTTGAATGCTCCCTGTTTGCCCTCCTCTCCCTTCTCCATGGACCCTGATGAGTTCTATCATCTCCTTATTCTGTTTGGTCAGCTTTTGCCCAGGAGAAAGCAGGGCTCTGGTAAGTTCATGGTCCACATAAAAAAGTATGGAAGTGATGACACCTTATAGTCCCTATTCCTCTGCAAACGATGATGGGATCTTACCAGTGATGTTTACGTGTTGTGACTCCAAACTTGGCAGTGCACTCATAGCAGTTGGAGCCATCACACCACGGAGGCTCCTTGGAGAGCATATCTGTAACACACAGAGACTACTTTTGTCACACACAGACGTGTTGGCGGGACTCAAGGCTCAGGGAGTTGAGCATGAGTCAGCACACTGCAAAGGATGTGGGAAGGAGGAGTGGACATGCCAATTGGGCAGGGAAAGCTTCACAGAGGAGCCTAAAGAATTAGTACTTGTGCTGGGCATGGTGGCGCACACCTTTAATCTCTGCGCTTGGGAGGCAGAGGCAGGCGGATCTCTGTGAGTTCGAGGCCAACCTGGTTTACATAGTGAGTTCCAGGCCAGCTGGGGCTACAGGGAGACTCTAGCTCAAAAAAAAAAAAAAAAAAGCAGCACTTGTTAGGCAGGCTTGGGCAGAAGGAAACCCTGCTTGAGGTGTCAATCAGCAGCGTGTATGTGGAAACATGTAACATGGAAGGGAGAGCAGAGACCACACAGCAGAAAAACTGGCAGGCACCAAAGGGTCAGGAACACAGCACAAGGGACCAAAACAAAGGAAAGTGAGGAAGAATTTGAAATTTGAGGATGGAACTGGTGTGTGGGAGGTATGAATGGGGTAGGGGCAGGAAAGAGACTAAAGGATTCCAAGGTTTCTAGACGGACAGACTCATAATCTGGTGGAACCACTAACAGAGGTGGCCTAAAGAACTAGAGGAGACAAGTTCTGACTTCACTTACTAAGTTGGGAGTTTTGGAGATAACAACCACCACAGGTCTCAGTGTTCTAGGATCTAACTGCAGACCAGGTGCTGTGTTTCTACTCTGTTCACGGAGGGAGCAGCACCGTCACTGGACCTGCTGAGCTCTGAAAAGACTGACCAAGTACATGGTATAGGGAAACTGGAGTAGTCTTATGTATCCAAAGCATCATGCTTTCTTGAAAAAAAAATTTTGATGATGCAGAGACCGGAAAGTTCAGTGCCTTGCCACAATGGGAGGAAGATCCCACACCTACCAACCCCTCCAAGGCTTGGGGACTTTTGTGGAAGAGGTTGGCAGAAAGAATGTAAGAGCCAGAGGAAGGGGTGGAGTGTCAACTGGAAGTGTCCTCCAACCATTATGTCGGCAAGCTATAGACACACCTCCTTCCTACATTCTTCAAGGAGTTGATGGGGGAGTCAGTTACCCCTCCCACCCAATCAGTGGACCTTAACTATGTGTGGGGAAGAGGCTAAGGATATATAAGCCAAGAACGCTATGAGGCACCTCTCTCACATTTTGTGAGGCTGTCAGGACATCACAGGATCTATATTTGAGTGTGGACTTTCCAGCGCAGGCATAAATGGGAGGAGGGTACCCACTCTTCTGTAAATAAACCCCCACCCTACGCTCTGTTAGCAAGCCCAATAAACTCATTAGGATTTTCCCAAAAAAAAAAAAAAAAAAAAAAAGAGCTAATGGAATCTTTCATTATTCCACCAAAGTTGGCCCCATGTTGGCAAATCCTTTGGTCTTTGATTTCTTATTCCTATTTTCCCCCTTAAACTTCATTGTATATATTTTCTTTATGTAACCTGCTTCAAGTTATTTCTGGAAAAATGCATTAAAAATTGCTTCTCTTTGGAATATAATAATTTTTTTTTTTTTTTAAAGACAGGGTCTCCCTGAAGCCCCAGCTGTCCTGGAATTCACTATGTAGACCAGGCTGGCCTTGAACTCACAGAGATCCACCTGCCTCTGCCTCCTGAGGGCTGGGATTAAAGGTGTGTGCCACCATGCCCAGCAGAATAAAATAAATTTTTAAAAAATATTTTATTATTTTTATTTTATGTGTATGCATGTATTGCCCGCATGTACATGAGTGCACCCATGTCATGCAATGCCCCCGGAGGACAGAAGAGGCTGTCGGATCCCCTGGGACTGGAGTTACAGGCAGTTGTTAGCTGCCATGTGGGTGCTGGGATTTGAACCCGGGTCTTCTGCAAGAACAGTCAGTGTTCTTAACCACTGAGCCATCTCTCCAGCCCCATGAATAAAACAAATTTTTAAAAAATGGATCATTGCCAGGCATGGTGGCGTATGCCTTTAATCCCAGTACTAGGGAGGCAGAGGCAGGCGGATCTCTATAAGTTCGAGGCCAGCCTGGTCTACATAGTGAGTTCCAGGACAGCTGGGGCTACAGGGAGACCCTGTCTCAAAAAAAGACAAATAAATAAATAAATACATAAATACATAAATACATAAATAATAGCAAGGCTGGAGAGATGGCTCAGCAAACAAGACCATTTACTGTTCTTGGACAGCCCAGGTTTGGTTCCCAATGCCCACATCAGGTGACTTACAACCTCCTTTAACTCCAGTCCAGGGGATCAGATACTCGTTTGCTTCCACTGGAACCTGGACATAGGTGGTGCACATAAACTCACATAGGCATAATACACGCACATAAATAAAAAAAATAAATCTTTTTTAAAAATGTGTGTATGCATGCACATCCTCATGCATGGAAGTCAGAAGACAATTTTGTGGAACTGTTCTCTCCTTCTACCTTAACAAGGGTTCCAGGGATTGAACTCAAGTCATCAGGCTTGTATGTAAAGCACCTTTACCCATTAAGCCACCTCACCAGCTCTCTAAAAAAATTTTAGATGCACACATGATAAATTGTACTTAAAGGGTATGGTATGAAGATCTGATGAACGTATCAATGTGTGACTATCAAACTCATTCTTAAAAACGTATTATTCTTAGGTGGGAGACATTCCCTCCAGAGGGCTAGAGAGATGGCTCAGTGATTAAGAACACCGACTGTTCTTGCAGAAGACCTGGGTTTGAATCCTAGAACCCACATGGAGCTAACAACTGTCCATAACTCCAGTTCCAGAGAATCAGACAGTCTCTTCTGTTCTCCAAGGGCACTGCATGACACAGGTGCACTTACCTACATGCAGGCAGGCAATACACACATACACATAAAATAAATTAAAAAAAAAAAAGAAAGAAAAAAAAAGAATCAAAGGTTGTAGGCCAGACATGGTGGCACACATCTTTAGTCCCAGTAGAGGTAAGTGGCCAGCCCGGTCTACATAGCAAGTTCAGGCTAGCCAGGACTACAGAGTAACATCCTGTCTCAAAGAGAGTGGTCGTGGTAGAATCAAGGGTTGGGGATATAACTCAGTGGTAGAGTCTTTGCCTAGTATGTGTGAGGCCCTAGGTTCAATCTCCTGGTAAGGGAGGGCAGAGATCAAAAGCAAATCAGCTCTCAAAGTAAAAAGAATGCAAACAAGGAAGAGTCAGTGAGGGCTGAAGCTTAAAGTCATTTTGAAAGCTGTAAAGATAGAAAATCAGCCAAAGGAGGTCATATGTGAAGAAAAGCATCCAGGAGACATCAGTATGGCCTGCTGAGAGCTTGCCAGTTTCTTAAAGGTTCAGGGGAAATGGGAAAGTTGCAGGGACTCTTAAAGCATTGTGAGAAGAGACCACTAATTGTGACTTTCCTTAACATGACTCAAAGCCTTTCATAGGCCTTATATAGTGCCTGGAAACAGCATATTCAGATCTTACAGTAAGTCATTGAGATTTAAAAATTGCCAATCCTTCTAGACAATCAACACTGTACCTGTGCTTACAATGAAGGAGCAGAAAGTAGGCCACTCACCTAATAGTCTAAACAGAAGCTGCTTAGTGGCAACCTGGTAGTTGAAAATGTTGACTCCTTGATTATTATTCACCCCAAGGCGAGCCCCAGACCGGACGATGGCACGGCACAAGTTGGCATTCCCTTTCATATATGCTAAGAGCAGCACTAGAAAACAAAACCATAAGTACGGTTGTTTCCCATTAGCCTTGGCTGTCCACTGCCAAAGGTGGATATCAAACAGTCCATGGCAGGGCAGACCACTGGTAGGATACGTGTCCATAAAGTCTACAGACAGGGATTTGAGGTGCTTGTAAGACCTCCATGGAATGGCAGCTTAACAACTGTCTATAACTCCAGTCCCAGGGCATCCAACAGCCTCTTCTGACCTCCATGGGCATTGCATGACACGGGTGCACTGACCTACATGTAGGCAGTACACGCATACACATGAAATTAAAAAAAAAAAGGCCTCCATGGAAGATGTGCAAATGAAGGCTGAACAAGAGGAACCTAGGTTCTGGTCCAGCTATCCTGTTGTTCTTTGTAAACAGTTACAGCTGGCAACACTTCCCTTGGCTTACCCTTACCTGACACTTTTATTAAATTCTTAACTCAAAATAGTGCAATAACATGAAGGCTATTAATCTCATTAGTAAATGAGGACACAGGCATAAGGAGGTTCAAAATTTACCCAGTCACCTTGCTAAAGTACAACACAGTGAGACATTTGAAACTAGGTCTCCATTAATGAGAACTCTGGACATGAAGCCCCTTTCTACCTGCCTCTTAGCCTATACCTGACAATATTGCTCCCTGAGTCAACAGAACACAAAGGTATGTCAAAAAAAAAAAACCACCCTGTGAAAGCAGCCCAAATGAATACAGTGATTCTAGACAGCCAGAGCAAGCTACTGGAGAAGCCTGTTTATTATTCTCTCAAGAAGGCACCTATGTGGACCTTGCCACTTTTTCAAAGCACACCACAGAGACTGAGACACAGTTCCTCCTGAAGCCCCTGGGTCCTATTTATCTTATCTCTGCTGAAGTGAGAGCATAAAAAGTTCTAGTTAACTGGCAAAAAGGCAGGTGGGGTCAGTTCTAACAGTTGGGCAGGTCTGCTGTACTTCAGGTGTCAGACCTTCCAAATTCCATGGCAGGGATCTGCATTTGAAGCTGCATCTATTGGAAAGGCACTGAGGTGCATGTTCTCAGACAGAGGCTTGTGTGCCTAGGTTCCCTTCTCCTGAAAATAAGGCACGTGGACGAGACAGCTTATTTGCATACCTGTGTTGCCTTCTGCATCTGGTTTGTCCAAAGGATACTCAGGCATGCACTCTAAGAAGAGATCGAAGATGGCTGCTGCATTCTCTTTGCCATATTGTCCCAGAATGTGTAGTGGTGACTGGCCTCTGATAAAACAAGTTGGAAAAATTACACTTGTATCTGCCATAACCACCACACACAAAAGAATTTTCTGAACTCTGTGATGCTGGGTAAACCAAAAAGTCATGTAACAGGCCACATTTTTCTAAAAGTGGTGGGTTTTTTTGTTGTTGTTTTGTTTTTGGTCTTTTTGAGACAGGGTCTTCCTGTAGTCCCAGCTGGACTGGAACTATGTAGACCAGGCTGGCCTTGAAGTCACAGAGCTCCACCTGCCTGCCTCTGCCTCCGGAGTGCTGGGACTAAAGGTGTGTACCGCCACATCTGGCTAACAAGTTTTACAAAACCCCAAACACCAGGAAACCAAAAGCTACTCTTTGGTATGCACCTGTGGCTCAGGGGAGGCAGAAGGCCAGGTGACAGGGTCCAGACACACTCACCTCAAATTAAAGGCTTCAGCATCCACTGTGCACTCTGTCAGAAGAGCCCGGATATTGTTGAGCCGACCATGCATGACAGCAAGATGAAGAGCTAGGGAGAAAATTCTTTTACTGTGCAAGCCCAGAAGGCATACAGAAAAACCTTAGTGTCTCCCTAGTTCCACCAAACCCCTCTAAATGAACTCAGCCATTGCAGTGACCGGACAAGTTTAGAGCCATCCTTTCCCATCTTCTTTTCCTCAAGAAGCCATCAATGCAATCTCATGAGCCCTGGTCATTCCCAAGATGAGGTTTAACAGCTTCACAAGAAGTTTCTTCACACTCATACCCACACACACACACACACACACAGAGGCAGGCAGATCTCTGTGAGTTCAAGGCCAGCCTGGTCTACACAGCGAGTTCCAGGACAGCTGGGGCTACAAGGAGACCCTGTCTCAAAAAAAAAAAAAAATAAAACCTCACAAAAAGACTATAGCCTGCTTTCAAGCTATGACCATATTTAATTCCACAACATAAAATCTTCTACTATCAGTGATGAACCAGTAGGGTGGTCAGAGTTAAGAATAGCATTTTTGCTGGGCGTGGTGGCGCACGCCTTTAATCCCAGCACTTGGGAGGCAGAGGCAGGCGGATCTCTGTGAGTTCAAGGCCAGCCTGGTCTACATAGTGAGTTCCAGGACAGTTGACGCTACAGGGAGACCCTGTCTCAAAGACCAAAAAAAAAAAAAAAAAAACCCAACCAACACACAAACAAAAAACGTAACAACCAAAAAAGCTACTTTAGGCTGCCAAGGTTATTGATCAGATTGGGAGGCTGCTCAAGGTCTGGTCAGTGCCAGATAGATGCACTGCCCAGAGCACTTCCTGTCACAGCTCTACTCCTGTACAAATCAAGCTTCCTGAGGGGAACAGACCCAAGTGTATAGCACACCTCTACAGCTAGAATAGGACTCCTTAGACACGCAGCACTGTATGTAGGGTGATGCTTGGGAATTACCATTATTTCCATTCTCATCCACAGCAGCAAAGTCCACTCCATTTTCTAAGAGGACTGAGCAGATGGTGGGCAGGTCCTGCTGGGCAGCAAGATGGAGGGCGGTCTGGCGATGCTTGGTTAATTCATTCACCTTGGCTCCTGCAAGAAGCTGTTGAAGTTGATTACTCGAGCAGCCTCTCTCCTAGTCAAGCCTACCTGTCTTATATCCATGGGACTGACAGTCTGCCTGGCAAAGCTGGGTGCATGAGAGTCTCACACATATTTCTGCTGAGGCAAACCCAGAAAAACCTGTGCCAAGGGCAAGCCATCTACCAATATGTTCAACAGCTATTATTTAGGACACAGGAATTCTATGCTTTGGTATGTAAAAACCACAAAGGACTGCAGCAGTGTTCACTGTACTGTGTAAGGATTCCACACTACTAAACAGTAAAGGAAGACATTAAGATGATAAATACATACATAGTTAACATGGAAAGCTGTAGACTGCATAATTACAAAAATAAAACCAAACCCAAACAAAAAAGGATAGCTCCTTCCATCACACTGTGCAGATGGAGGCCTGCTGGGGACAAGACTGTCTGCTGACCATGCTGCAAGGCCATCTTTCCAGACTTTAAATGGGGTGTCCAGAGTCAAATGGAGCACCCAGCTCTTCTTCAAATGGAAGAGTGCTAAGGCTAGGCATGGTGGTGCACACCTGTAATCATAGCACTTAGGAGGCAGAGGCAGGCAGATCTTTGTAGTTTGAGGCCAGCCTGCATAGCAAGTTCCAGTTCCAGGCCAGTTGGGGCTACAGGGAGACCCTGTCTCAAAAAAAAGGGGGGGGGAGGCTGGAGAGATGGCTCAGTGGTTAAGAACACTGACTGTTCTTGCAGAACACCCGGGTTCAAATCCTAGCACCCACATGGTAACTAACAACTGTCAGTAACTCCAGTCCCAGGGATACAGCCTCTTCTGTCCTCTCTGGGCATTGCACAACATGGCTGCACTTACCTACATGCAGGCATAACACTCATACACATAAAATAAAATAAAATAAAAATTTTTTTGAAAAAAGGAAAAGTGCTTATGCTGGAGACAAAACTCAATTCTACTCGACAAGAGATACATTTATATACACAGCAAAGAACAGAAAGCCACTCCTGGAAGCAAACTGAATAAAACTAGAGTGATCTAGGGAAAGGTAATTTGTGCTTATAGAAACTGTGGTATGGCTTGTGCCAAATCCCAAAGAAACTGTCCAGCTATGGCCACTGGGCACAGAATCTGTTTGATGCTGTAACCTTCCAAGATTAAACTAATAAAAAGTAAACAAAAACAGATTTGTGCTCTTAAGGAAAAAACAAAACAAAAAGAGTCAAGTTAATATACAAATTGATTCCATTTGGAGACAAGACAGACATGGAAATACACAAGTACATGTGTACACACCCATGCTTTTGAACACATTTAAAAGCATAAACCAGAAATATAGCTCAGTAGTATAGCACCTGCCTATGCAAAGTCCTGGGTTTGACCTAGCACAAGAACATGGACACGGACACACAGCATAAATACTCATGTGCTTCACAGCACCATTCTTGTCAACAACAACTGTATATACAATAGTGGTAAGAGTCTGCTGTCCAGTGATGTTCACACAATGACAAAATTTAAGCACGCCATTCTCAATTCTCAGAACATAACCCACTGTTTAAAATAATATAAAAATGGGCTGAAAAGATGGCTCAGCAGTTAACAGCATTGGTTGTTCTTGGCAAAAAACCCTGGATTTGGTTCTCAGCACCCACATGACAGCTATTAACTTTAACTCTAGTTCCAGAGGACCCATTGCCCTCTTCTGGTCTCCACAGGTATTGCATGATATGGGCACACATACATGAAGGTAAAACATTCAAAAATTAAAAAATTAAAATAATGTAAAAACAGTGCATGCTCACTAAGAAAATAAAGCACATAAGAATGCAAAGCACGGACATCTTTCCCAGTTCTACGTACACAATGACTTGAGCTTTCAAAATAAGCATAAACTTTCTGTACTTAAAAAACAAAACAAACACACAAATTATAGAATCAAAGGCAAGAAAAACCTTAAAAGTGGATATGTTCTTATTTATTTAGTAGTTGACAGTCACTAACCATCTGCTTTCTGACAAAGTTTCAAAGACAGCTATTAACAGACACACTATAGGTTGCCTTTTCTGAGCTCTGCCTCGCCCCAGCTCATTTATCTGTGTGTATGGGCACTGTCCTCTAGGAGTCTAGGCCCTGGCCAACTGCCCTAGTTCTGACCCTGACTTCTGACTTCTGACTACCCTATTTTTGACCCTGACTTCTGACTTCTGACTACCTAGACCTCTAGGTACCCAATTAAATCACTCATGAAGACCTACTGGGGGTGAATATGGGATACTACACATAGGATATATATATATATATATATAAACTTTTTTGTAAAATCAGAGTGGCTGAAGACTGAGAAAGTTCTGGTATTTGACTGTGGTAATAACAGCAAAACCTTACAAACTTATTGCAAACGAAGGAGTGGATTACACAGTATGTGATAAGATCAGTATACCTTTATAAGAATTGGGTACTCTCCTTCCACCTTTACATGGGTTCCAGGGATCAAGCATGTCACCTCACCCCTAAATATATAAATATCCATGGGCACTAATGCTACACTCCAGATCAAGGCTGGTTACCAGGAGAGAAGACGGTTACCATCTTCACTTTGTTTCTATGTGAGCAGGTCTAAACATTATGTTGTGCCCGTTCAGAGCAGCACATAGGCAATGTTTGGAGGTTACCTCTTACTGGGTACCTGTCTCCTGTGAGGTCTGGCTTAGGAAGACAAGGAACATGATATAAGAAGACTTCAACCTCCATAGGCTCTCCAGCAGCAGCATACTCATGAACATGAGATCTAATTCCCTACTTATGAGAGGTCTACCCTGCCTCTTGGCTGCTTCTCCTGCAAGTAGCCCGTGCCTGGACTATGAGCTCTACCTCCTCCATTACTCTCTAGTCCATCTCTAGCTGCCATTGACCCCCAAGATCCTTCACTGCCAATTCTGCCCTTATACCACCTGTACACAACTTCTTTAAAAGCTTTCTCAGTTCAAACATGTAAATCATAAAAACTTTCTGAAAGATATTTTTAAAGTAGGGTATAGTATCATGTGCTTGTAATACCAGCACTTACGAGGGTCAGGCAGAAAGATCACAAATTAAAAGTCAGTCTGGGCTACAAAGTAAGACCCTACCAAAACAAATGGGGGGCAGGGAGGAGCCAGAGTATCAAAGGCTGGTGCCTGAGGCTTACAGGAGGCACCAGATCTCAGGAAGAAGCCATGTGACATGGAACTCTGTCTTGGATCACCAGAGGATAGAGGCTGATCAGTGCTTAGTTTGAAATTTGACAGCCATAGTCTGATCTCTGCCTACCTAGTCAAACCCATCTCCTTCGACTCTCAAATTTCAAACAAACTTCTCTTCATAAAATGCCCACGTATATTCTCTCCAGAGTCCACATCCCTGTTCAGATTTGCCCCCTACCTGATCTTTTTGTTGTGCTAGAAAAATCAGGCTTTTGAATCAAGTCACAATCTAGCTACATGAGTACCTGAGAGCCCTGGGGGATTCTTTCTAACATAAACTTTCTCCACTGTAAAATGTATAGTTTCCCCACCCTTCTGGGATTCTGGAAATTAAGAGACACGTATTTAAAAGTTTTAGCTAAGCTAGGCATGGTGGCACATGCCTTTCATCTCAGCATTAGTGGCAGATCTCAGTAAGTTTGAGGCCAGCCCTGGTTGGTCTATGTAACCAGTTTCAGGTCAGCCAGGACAATATAGATGAGTCCCTGTGTATAAATAAGTCCCCTTCCCTGCAAAAAAAGAAAAGAAACAAAAGATGCTTCAGCTGAGTGACTGATAGACAGAGGGCTTCTAGGTGACCTCTAGTCCTGTTCTGTTGCTTTCCAAATCCTACTGGGTCCTTAAGGCCTAACTCTAGCATCTCCAGGTCTATCCCCAGCATGTCTGGCTTGGGCACTTTGGACCTGCAACCAGTGACCCATTTGATTTCTTGGGAGACTGGTTTAGTTCCCCGATTCATGCTAGCCTTTTGTAGCACCTGGGAAAACACCCATGAGGACAAATTCTGCACATACCCTGCAGCACACTCTGACATGTTATAATACATTTTATGTGGCTTACCAAATTTCGGACAATGATCTCTGAACCGGCTTGGACAGCAAGGTGCAGAGGGGTCAACTTGGAAGCATCCTGGACTCTGGAGTTTACATTGGCCTGGACACTGATCAGGAACAAGACACTTTCGATATCAGAGTTCTGAACTGCCACGTGAAGAAAATTCCGACCCTTATTATCCACCTGACAACAAGTAGGAACCAAATTGTTAGCAAGCCCCCTTTAAAGAGTAAATGCTTCTTGAGCATCTGTAAGCTGAGCTGATCATTGAAGAGGCCATGAACCAATCCTTCCTTCAGTTCCATGAAGTTCCTTCCCTAGGACCAACAGTAAATACCACCCCCTAACCCCACAACTCAACCATGCGTACACATGCATGTGGTCAGAGGAGGAAGCCGATGCTCTGGCACCCTGCTACAGCATGAGTTCAGTTTTTACCCACAGAACTTTCATACCATCAGGTGGCTGAAATGCAGGGCAGAAAGGTTATACTTCAGCCAGCAATGACAGGATACTTGAATGGCCAAATTTTCAGGAAGGGAAATATAATTTCAAAATAAATATCTCTGTGTAGAAAGAGACATTAGTTGATAGCATCTGGTTAGTCTCCATGTGAGAGGGTCTGTTATGGTGAATAGTGGGTGTTGGTCACTCACCTGCTCAGCTGCCCCAGACTCTCGTTTTAGAATGGTCTCAGCTGCTTTGTTGTTCTTGTAAGTCATGGCACAGGCAAAAGGGGTCATCCCTTGTCTATCTCGTACATTCAAGTGGATGTTAGGGTGAGAAATCAGTAGCTGAATGATGACACTGTGCTGGTTGCTGATGGCAACATGGACAGGTGTTCTTCCTTCTGCATCCTATGGAGATGAGGCACAGATTTCCATGTCTAGTTGGAAGATAAAACTCAAGAAAAATATGAAGAGAGGTAACATTTAAGAAAAATTTCAGTTATGAGGCCCTATGTTTGAAATCAGTTTTCAAAGAGGCCAAACATATAAATGACTGAAAGCTTCTCCATTACACCATGCTCCAGCTACTGAGTGGCAACAGGAGGCCCAGCAGAAACATAACTGTCTTAGAAGATCTGCAGTCATTCTCAGCTCTAACTGTCACAACTCTTTATCTTGCTAGGAAGCATTAGAAGAAACATGACTCAGAATGCTCAATTCAGCTACTAGGACATTACCCTAAATATAGTCCTCAGTTTAGACTAAATCAACTCTCTATGGAAATCTGTAACAGGGAATAGGGGGCAAGGAACAAGGATTAAAAACCTTCTTTATGCTGAACAGCAAGACAGAGAAATAACCTGAAATCAGTTCCATTACCAGGAAGGCTGTGTGACTAAGAAAGGCATTCTATCTATGATACTAAAGCCTGGTTCTTGATAAGGCAAAAGTCTGTGACTGGGCAATCTATAAAGTCCTTGCCACAGGTGGAAGTTCCTCTAAGTACACCTCCCTAGAAAAGAGAAATCACATACCTGTGCATTAACATTGGCACCAAACTCCAGAAGACATTGCACTGTCTCTTCTAGTCCCCATGAGGCTGCCAAATGCAAAGGGGTCTGTCCATCCCTTGCTTCTTCTTCCCCTTCTCCATCAGCACCTGGTTGTCGGGGACTATTCACATCACAGCCACTGAAAGAAATGGGGAAACAGAAGGTCATACTTCTTCTACCTTACTTATTGGCATGCTGCTGGAGAACAGCAGCTTTACCCGATCTAACAACAAAGCTGTCACTGCCACATTCTGTTAGCCTTGGTCCTTGACATCAAGTACTAAGGTCTGGATGCCACTGCCATAGACTCTCTTGCAATTGGTCTTGGGGGAAACTTGGGTATCAGAATTGTTACATATTCCCTAGGGATATGCAAATAAAGTTTGAGAAGCACTATTCGAAAAGTTTCCTGAATAATCCTGCCTTCCTCATGTATCTCACACTCTAAGAAGGCTGAAAGCCTGTAATGGCTCATGTCATGGTGGTGTCCAGCTGCCATCATCTGGTCTCCTCCACCTGAGCCTCCTAATTTCTTAGTGGGAATGTTGAAATCTGAAGGTAACAGGGGCCCATGCAGTCCCAACCACAGCAGAAATTGGCTTTGAGCCAGGCATGTGAGTCCCTCCCTTCTCCCAAGTGACCTTGGTCCCTGGCTGACTTGACATGACAGATCGGTGACCCTCTGATAATCTTAATTATGAAAGTAAGGCCAGGTATAGCATATCAAGACTGGAGGTATTTAACATAAGAGGTGGTTTATAGTAAGCTGAGTAAGATGACTATGAGAGACACTTGGGCTTCTCAGACCTGCGAATAAGAAAGCAGGCAGTGGACTCATTGTTTTCATCAATGGCTCTGTGCAGGAGTGTCTGAAGGCACCCGCTGGGTCCTGGGCCCCAGCATGTGGCGTCACAACCATGTCTGACCTGCAGAGAAACACAGTTTTCTCACAAACATTGTCAAGCAAAAGTGAAGAATTTTATTATGAACACTGAGCAATATGGCCATAATTTTTCAGATAAGACATGGTTGATAATTAACTGATAATTACCTTGATCTGCATCATTCATTAGTTTTATAAACATTGATTAAAATCTGCCCTGTGCCAATTCTTACATTAGATCCTGGAGGGCAGTTTCCAGAAATATACATAGATTTAATTAGTGCCTCTACAGCTTCATTCTACAAGGAACAGGTGCCTGCTTACATATGTATGCCTAAATCCCCAGCAACATACAGCTGTAATTAATAGGTAATCTGAAAACAGTTGCTAAAACCCCCATGTGCAAAATGCCTCAGGGTCATCTTTAGGCCCTTCGGAGTGCTAAAAGAAAACCTCAGCCAGGGTCATCTCACTTTTTGGACCTATCTTGCAAACAAGAAAAACAAACCTGGGATTTGGGAGTTTATTACTAAGGTGATGGTGAGAGCATCACACTATTCCCCCTGCCGGGAGACTCTTGAGAAGATGCCTCCACTCTTGTGCAAACAAGTACTGGCCAGAGTCACACTGAACCCCAACTTCCTTAGTGTGGCTTTTAACTCCTTGACCTAATTTATTACTTGGCTGATCTCTTGCTCCTCTGATGGCTATGAAGGCATCAAATCCACCTTTGACATGCACATCTCATCTGTAAGCAGAGGCTATGTTATGCCTATCTCACCAGAGTGGAGGCGATGTCCTCCAGATTATTTGCCAAGGCAAGCCACAGTGGGGGGTTCCCTTTTTCATCAGGCACAGACATATCAGCTCCTCGGGTACATATGGCATCAACTACAAGTGGAAGTTGATTTCTGATGGCCAGTTGAAGGGCAGTCTCCCCATCCTGAGTCCTACAAAGACATAAGCAGCACAATTAAAGCCAATGCTTATAAATGCAGCCAAAGGAAACAGTACCCTTTCTAATTGTCCAAGTAGACTTTGAATTTAGGGATCTTCCTGCCTTAACCTCTTAAGTAGCTGGAATTACAAGAGTGTACCGCCTAAGCCAAACTCCATTTGTACAGAGTCATTTCCTGTCTTCCTTTATGTAAAAAGGAATAAAAACTACGTTCTACAGCCAGGCTGTGCTTTAGAACCTTCTGAATGAAATAAGACCTGGGGTGACAACAGAAAGCACTGCTTTATCCCACCTGACGTTGATATTGGCCTGATGCTCCAGGAGAAAAAGTGCGCTCTTACTATCCTGCCGCTGGATGGCCATGTGCAGCAAAGTCTGCCCATCTGACATGGTATCATTGATAGAAGCTCCGGAGCCCAGCAGCTGGGCAGCAATTGTGTGCATACCTGGGAAATAAAGAAGCCCAATCGATGTATGCTCAGCTTTTCACAATCCTTGACATCTTAGAACAGACCCTCTCAACTTCTCAAAGCCAGGAGTTTTCCCATGATAAACAAAAAGGTGGTTTTACAACTTAATGATTAGCCTTGCCTCTCCATCCTCCCCACACCCCTCTTGTCTACCCACCTACACTATCTGGTGTCTGAGATGCCAATAGCCTCTGGCACAGCCTTACCAGTCCATAAAGCCAGGCCCAGCACAGTCTGGTCTCGGGAATCCTTGAGGCTGAAGTCCGGAATAATTTGCAAGTTGTTGGTGGCATGAAGAGCATTGGCTAAATATTTTTAAAAGGAAAAGAAACTTGATTTCACCATCGAGTGGTTCACAGGATCCCTGTGAGGGGTGGAGGGGATGAGGGCACAGGGGCTCACTATGTAGACCTGACTGACCTCAAATTTGTGGCAATTTTTCTTAGCCCTGAATCCTGAGCACTGAGATTACAGTATGGGCCACCACACCTGGCTCCATGAAAATTTAAGGCAGGCATTCAAGAGGACAAGACTCAGTTATAAACTGGCTGATGGGCCAGAATACAGTACGATAATATAATAATAAGTGCTATTCAGAGAAAATCAGATGAATCATATGGGGAGTGGAAGCCCAGAAATTTGGTATTTTGGAACAAAAATTGAAAGGGAATTGAAAAAAAAATTTTTTTGTCTTTCTGAGACAGGGTCTCCCTATAGCCCCAGCTGGCCTGGAACTTGCTATGTAGGCCAGGGTGGTCTTGAACTCACAGACATCCACCTGCCTCTGCTTCCTGAATGCTAGGATTAAAGGTTTGTGCCACCATGCCTGTCTGGGAAATTTAAAAAATTTACCTTAAAACATTCTTCACATAGTAAATACAGATACTATGGAAACATACATTGTAAGTGATGACTAAAAAGAAGATTAAGGGACTGAAGAGGTGGCTGAGCAATTAAGAACACTTGCTACTCTTGCAGAGGACCCAGACTCAGTTCCTAGCACCCACATCAGGCAGCTCACAACTGCTTGTAACTTCAGTTCCAGGGATTCTGACTCCCTTTTCTGGGCTCTTTGGGCGCCTACACTCATGTGATGCATATACAGGAACCTACATACACATTAACAAAAAAAAAATGTTAACAAAACATAAAAAGATGACTAAGCCAGGCATGGTGGTATATGCCTATAATCTGAGCACTTGGGAAGTAGAGGCAGGAGGACCAGGAGTTCAAGGTCATCCTTAAAATACATATTGATTTTGAGGCCAGACCAGACTACATAAGACTACCTTCCCTAAAAAGTAGGAACAAGAGGGCTGGGAAGATGGCTCAGTGGATAACAGCACTTCCTCTGCAAGCATGATCCCTAGCACCTATATAAAAAGCCAGGCAAGGGCCTATAACCCCAGCATTGGAAAGTGGAGATAGGCAGGAATTTGCTGGTCATCTAGCCCCCAAAACAGTGAGTTTCCAGGTTAATGACAGACCCTGTCTGAAGGCAATAAAGTGGAGAGCAAGAAGGGAGGACATTTGACACACTCCTCTGATCTCTGCACAGACACACACACCCATACACTTGCAAATTATACACACACACATACATACAGAGAAAGAGAGAGAAGACTAAAATAATGCTATGACAGTATTTCCTGATACCTAATTCCTATAACCTTTAAACCTCTATAAAAAATAAGAAAAAGGCATGTTTTACCCAAAAAACTCCTAAGTACAATGCTAAAAAGTGCTAGACTTTTGAGGACAAAGTGAAATATGGTTCAGGACCCAGGACAGATTTTTGAGGGAAGCGGCCTTCTCCATTGTATGAGCACCCCTTAGCTTCCTACTCTGGTTCCCCTCTCACAGGTGAGTCACCTCCAGGAGGCTGAGAGACACATGATAAGACTGAGCACACCTGGAGGACTTACCATGGTAGAATGCTTAGAAACAGTTCACAGTGCTGGAGAGATGGCTCAGCAGTTAAGAGCTCTGGCTGTTCTTCCAGAGGACCTGCATTCAGTTCCCAGTACCACATGGAAGCTAACAACTGTCCATAAATCCAGTTCCAGGCGATCCAACACCCTCTTCTGACCTCCGTGGGCATTGTAAAACATAGGTGCACTTATATACATGCAGGCAATATAGCCATACACATAAAATAAAGAATATAATTTAAAAATATATGTATTTTGGGTCTTTTTTTTTTTTTTTTTTTGAGACAGGGTCTCTGTGTAGCCCCAGCTGGCCTATGTAGACTAGGTTGGCCTGAGATGTGCCTACCTCTGCTGGGATGAAAGACATGTGCCACCACGCCCAGCTAAAATATTTTTTAAAAGACAGTTCACACCAATGCAAAGCTTTGCTTAGCCTACATGGAAAGAGTCTGGAAAAGCAACACTCAAAAAACAAAGACCAGAGCTAAATAGTCTCATAGCTTGGCCCAACAGGAGAAACTGGCAGCCCTAACCAAAAGCACACAGAGCAAACACCTGAAAGCCGGGGATTTCTTTTGTTGTTTTTTTAGCTAAGAAACTAGCTATATAAAACTCACAAATGGAAGCAACATTCATTCTGAAATTAACTCTGCCAAAGAACAGTTTTGTGTAAGTTACAGATGGGCACTGTTCCCAACCACTTACCTTTCTGCTCCAGGATGACAGATACCACATCTGGATGATTATAGGCAATTGCCATGTGCAGTGGGGTCTGCAGGTAGATGCCGTCCACAGAGCTGATCAGGGCCCCAGCCTCTTTGGATACAGGCACAGCTTCCTCTGTCTGCAGGTTTGGATTGGCACCTTGCTGCAGGAGCTCTGCTGTGAGGTTGGCAAGGCCACGCCGACAAGCTGTGTGCAATGGGGTTTCTCCCTGAAAGGAAAAAAATGCTCAAATGATCAGGGAAGGGAATTAGGAGTTCCCTTCATAAAGGGTTATGGGAGTGTACATGCCAAAATTCGGATCCCCAGTACCAGCCACAGCCCTTGGTTTCTCCTGTCACCAGATGACCTCATGACTCTGACTCCCTTCCCCCTGTATCAACCTTCAGTTTCTTTAGTGTCTCCAAGGTCCTTCTCTTTTCTTTCCAGTGACTTCCATGAACATCTTTCACTTAGTTTTCATAATTTTTAAAAAATATTTTATTATTTTTATTTTATATGTATGAGTGTTATGTGTGCATGTAGGTAAGTAGCACCCATGTCATGCAATGCCTGCAGAGGACAGAAGAGACTGTTGGATCCCCTGGAACTGGAGTTATGGACAGTTGTTAGCTGCCATGTGGGTGCTGGGATTCAAACCCAGGTCTTCTGCAAGAACAGCCAGTGTTCTTAACTGCTGAGCCACCTCTCCAGCCCTGTTTTCATAATTTTTTTCTAATTATGAAAGCCATGTTTTTCCTATAAAATAACAGCATAACACCGCCTGCCAACAACCCAACCACCACCAACAGTTATTAAAATCAACACTGTAGAAAACAGAAGAGCCACCCAGCCACAGCCCAAGAACCAAGGTAAGCAATGTCTGCAGTATCATGATCATTTTTCCTTAGCTCTCACTAGCACCTGCTTCTTTAACCTCATCTTGAACTCTGGTCAAGACTTCTGTCCCCAGCTTTAAATTTTTTTTTATCTATTTTTATGTGTGAGTACATTGCCTGCATGTATGTAAGTGCACCTGTGTCATGCATGTGGAGGCCAGAACAGGGCATCAGAGCCCCTGCAACTGGAGTTAGACAATTGGTAGCTACCATGTGGGAACCAAACCCAGGCTCTAGCCACCACCTAGGAACCAAACCCAGGCCCTCTGGAATAGCAGTCAGTGTTCTTAACTGTTGGGCCATTTCTCCAGTTCCGAAAGACATTTTTTAAAGAGCAAACATAAATTTATAAGGAAATAAGAGAAATAACTCCTGAGAGTAGGAGGTGTTTCCAGGGAGGAACATTCTTAAAGACATTTTAATTGTTATTATAGGTACCTGATTCAGTACTCAAAAGGTTTAAGAACATATAATAAAAAGAAGTCTTGCCTCACTCCTGGCCACCAGTTTACAACTACTCTTCCCTAAAGGAGCCATTATTAGTTTCATGTTTCTCTTCAGGAAGAAAATATACACACACACACACACACACACACACACACACACACACACACACACGTACGTATATATGCATGTATGTGTCTCTGTCTATGATACATGTAAACATACTAACTGGATGGTTTCTTTCCTTCTTTCCTTCTTTCCTTCTTTCCTTCTTCTCTGTCTCTCTGTCTCTGTCTCTGTCTCTTCCTTTCTTTCTTTCTTTCCTTTCATTTTTTTTTTTAAATGGCAACCAGAGCTAGTGCCCACACTCTACTCTGGAGGCTCACTAACTGGATGTTTTTTACCCAAGCAAATGGAACCACTGAAGGTAAGGACTGGATGCTTTTACTCCTCAACCACATATGCCCCCACCCCAGCCCTCATCCTCCCCATAATTACAAGTCACACCAGGCCTCTCCTCTTCCTCAGTTAGCTTCTGCCCAGCCCCCCTTCCTACACATTCTTATCAGGCGTGCTTACCTATTCCCATGACTTCTTTTAGGTTGTTGTTGAGACATAATCTCATGTATCCCAGACTGACCTTGAACTTCTGATCCACCTGCCTCCACTTCCAAGTGCTGGGATTACTAGCATACACTACCATACCTGGTTTACGTTGGATGGAACTCGAACGTAGGGCTTTGTGGATGCTAGACAAGTACTCTAGCAAATAATCTACATCCTTGCCCTGTACTCCCTTGACTTCTACCAGGACCTACAAGCCAGGTCTTTGGCCTGTTTCTTCACCCAATTTTTCTAGTGCTTGCTAGACTGTTAAGAAAGAATCCAGCCGGGCATACTGGCTCATGCCTTTAATTCTAGCACTCAGGAGGCAGAGGCAGGGAGATCTCTGTGAGTTCAAGGCCACCCTGGTCTACATAGTGAGTTCCAGGCCAGCTGGGGCTACAGGGAGATCCTGTCTCAAAAAGACCAAAAAATAAATAAATAATAATAAAATAAAAAAGAATCCAACAGTCACAAAGGAATATATCTTTTCCACATCTGTTCTTCCTCTTGGTCAGCTCCCTTTCTTCCCTTGGATCCATCCAACAGTTTAACTTCTCTTGCCTTGTTTCTGGGAGTCATATGAAGACATATCCCAGTTGGCTACAATTCGTCTGAAGGCTATTGAGTTGAATCTAAACCCAAGGTCACTGATTTGTCTAGACAACTGCTACCACATTCCAGCTTTGCTCAATGGCACACTCACCATGCCAGCCACTCCAGGCAGCTTTTCAGAGTCTACAAAACCTTTCTATGGAGCATCTCTTCCAACAGGATAAAGCCCAAACACCTAAGTCCAGGCTTTTCTCGGTATAGATCTCATTTGTTCTCACATCAGGTTTCTTTTGTGCTTTCACATCCTAGGGTTCCTGGGGTTTTGTCACGGAGGACATTAGAGAAAAAACAAAAGCTAACATAACACTGCACTCCTGAGAAAATTGCTTAAAGTTAGGAGACGGAGTGTGTTTCTTTACTATTAGGAATGAATAATGGGTAAAATAATGATGCAAGAAAAACAGATACGCAATAGTAGGGGCAGTCACTGAGGTGGTGAGAGGCGGTGATAGGCAAAGCCCAAAAGAAGGGCTGGGGATGAAGCTTAATAATAGAGCACTTGCTCTGATGTTCTGGGTTCCATCCCTAGCACTGCAAATAAAATAAAACACCAGCTTCTAGTGGGCATAAAGGCAGTCTATAATTCTAGCTGGCCACCTGTGTAGTGATGAGTAGATTTAACAGAGGAAGAAACAGCAAATATTTTGGATGCTGAGCTTATTGTTTATTGTCTTGCTAATGCTGCTGAGACAGTGTGTAACTAAAGACCCCAGTACATGGGTCTTAATACTGGTCCTATTATTTTTTTTTTAAATATTTTATTATTTTTATTTTATGTGTATGAGTGTATTGCTTGCATGTGTGCAAGTGCACCCATGTTGTGTAACGCTGGAAGAAGTAAGAAGATGGCAATGGATCCCCTGGAACTGGAGTAATAAGATGATTGTTAGCCACCATGTGGGTGTTGGGAATCGAAGCTGGGTCCCCTGCAAGAGCAGCCACTGTTCTTAACTGCTGAGCCATCTCTCCATCCCCTTACTGGTCCTATTATTTATGGACCACTTAACCTCTAAGGGCCTCATACTTCTTTACTCTGTCTTTTTAAGGTCCTTCGCTTTTTTTTTTTTTTTTTTTTTTTTTTTTGGTCTTTTTGAGACAGGGTCTCCCTGTAGCCCCAGCTGGCCTGGAACTCACTATGTAGACCAGGCTAGCCTTGAACTCACAGAGATCCACCTGCCTCTGCCTCCTGAGTGCTGGGATTAAAGGCGTGCACCACCATGGCCAGCGGTCCTTCACTCTTAATTAAGGGACTTATAGATATGGAAACTCTCGCTTTAATCCTAAAATCCATACTGTTTTAAGTCCACTGTAAAAACTACAGGGATGATATGTGATCTTAAAGGTAAGTACATCCCTGTCAGAAAATAATAAAGCCAAAACCCCCACTATTTAGTATCTAATGTTCCAGACAGTGTGCTAATACACCAATTCTTTCTTTTTAAAAAAGGATTTATTTTATTTTTAATTATGTATACTTGTGTGTCGCTGTGAGGTTATGTGCATGTTAAGTGCAGATGCCTGCAGAGGCCAGAGGTATTGGATTTCCCTGGAGCTGTCTGATGTGAGTGCTGGGAACCCAGCTCAGGTCCCTTAGAAAGTAAACTTGCAGATAAGGGGAAATTACTATATGGTCTGCCTTTGTTAGCTTGTGGTACAGACTGAACAAGCAATTCCATAAGAGAAACTTAGCAAATGCTAAGGATCAAGTTTCAAGCAGGACAGCACATGCCAGTAATCCCAGTACTTTGAAGGCAAAGATAAGAGACTCACAAATTCGAGGCTAGCTGCTCCACAGAAAATTGAAGGCCAGCTTGGGTTACATGAAACTCTCTACCAAAAACCCCAAAAGAAACAAGATGAGATTACAGCACATGTTTACAGTCTTGTTTATGTACTTTCTTTTCTTCTGGTGTTAGGCACTGAACCCAGGGCCTTGTGCTTACTAAGTAAGCATTTTACCATTGAGCTACATCCCCAGCCCCATGTTTGCTACTTTTTATTATACTATTAAGTCTATAGTATATCTAGCTCAGGGTCTGATAAATACAACAAAAACTTAAGACAATGGTTTCTGAGTGAATCAATCAACCAATCTTTGAGGATACATAAAAAGAGTCGCTTTTCTTCTATTAATTATATGCACATATATTATGAATATATGCATGTATTCTATTATATGCATGTAGTCACAAAAAGTGAAGAAAAAAAAGACTGTTGATTTTTCCTCCACACCCATCATTGTCAATTTCTTCCACAGACCAAAACCATTTCCTTGTCAAACTTACCCATTTGTTTCTGTGGTTAACATGGGCACCATTGGTTGCTAGGAAAAGAGCTGCTGCCTCATTTCCTGCCCCAGCTGCCCGCTGTAGTAAACAATTTCCTAGAAGAAAAAAAGACATGTTTACCCTTATATTTGCATGAATTCAAGTTCCACACTGTACAACACCCTGCCTTTCCTCACCATCTTAACACTGGCTGTCCATACCAGACAGTATGAACCCTTTAAGTCCACAAAGCACTGTCTATCTGTGGACACAGAGACTAAGAAAGACCTGGCCTGGACCATTGCTCTTCCCAGCAGTAAGCTGTGTCTCCTTGAGGGGGCTGGGTTAGAGTAAGGTTCTCAACACTGCGGCATTACTGATATTTTATATGGGGTAATTCTTTTGTGGAGCCTGCTCTGTGTGCTACACATCTGGCAATATTTCTGGTTCCTATCCACTAGATTACAGTAGGACTTCTCAGCTTGTAACAATAAAAAAAAAAATGCCTGTAGATGCTGCCAAATGCTCTGGGGAAAAATTGGGTATGGGGTAGACAGGAACTGCCCAGCTATAGCATGCTGGAGTTTTACTAGAAAATGCCCATCAAATACTTCAGTTTTATTCCTAGAGCCTTAAATAGGCTACTTCTTGGCTCAGAAATACTTATGATTAGTACTATCACTAATTTTCTAAATAAAAAGCTTAGAAAAAAAACAATTCCCTCCAAATGGTTTTGGACCCAGAACAGTGTGTTTGTTTCTTTCATTGTTCTTTCTCAGGTTTTTTGAGACAGAGTCTCTCTGGCCTGGAACTTGCTATGTAGACCAGGCTGGCCTCAATCTCACAGAAATCCACCTGCCTCTGCTTCCCAAGTGCTGGGATTAAAGATATGCACCACCACACCTGGCCCAGAACAGTGTTTCTAACTCCATTTCCAAAGATGAACATAAAATCTCATGTTCTGTGGGTTGGAGAGATAGCTCAGTGGTTAAGAGTGCATTCTGCTCTTGCATAGGACCTGAGTTTGGTTCTCAGCACCCATGCTGAGTGGCTCCCAACCACCTGTAACTCTAGCTCCACAAGATCTGATGCCCTCTCTGGCCTCTGTAGGCACCTGCACAAATGTGCACATACCCACACAGGCACATACAGAATTAAAAATAGCCAGGTGTGGTGGCACACGCCTTTAATCCCAGCACTTGGGAGGCAGAGGCAGGCAGATCTCTGTGAGTTCAAGGCCAGCCTGGTCTACACAGTGAGTTCCAGGACAGCTGGGACTACAGGGAGACTCTGTCTCAGAAAGACCAAAAAAAAAAAAAAAAAAAAGAATTAAAAATAAAAGTCAGTATATTTCCTTAAAAACTTCATATTCTGAAGCTGTGGTACTTGAATTTCACACAAATTAAATATTAGGTCTGGAAAATAAGAACTTGGACAGAGCAACAGGGTCAAGGAGATAGTTCACCCAGTAACAATACATGCTGAGCAAGCCTCACAACCCAAGTTGCATCTCCAGAATAATTTCTTGTTTGTTTATTTGTTTGAGATAAGGACTCATTATGTAGACCGGGCTGGCCCGGCAGTCACAGAGATCTGCTTGCCTCTATAAGGCACAGGAGAGCACTCTGTAGGAGTGCTGGGATTAATGGCCTGCACTTCACAGCCAGCATCTTCAGAATCACTAAGCAGTGGAAAGGCGTAATTTTGATCCCAGCATTCCTACAGTGAGATGGGAGGAAACAGGAGAATCATCCTAGAAGCTCTAGGGCCACTTAGCCTGGAGTATACAGTGACAAAAATGAGAGAGACCTTACCTTGAAAACAGAGTTCCAATAATTGTCCTCTGACCTCCATGTACCTGCTTATACACGCGTTAAATTTAAAAAGAGAGAGGGGCTGGAAAGATGGCTCAGAGGTTAAGAGCACTAGCAGCTCTTGCAGAGGACCAGGGTTCAGCATTCACATGGTGGCTAACAGCCATCCTAAACTCCAGTTCCAGGGGATCTGATGCCCTCTTCTGACTTTCTTGGGCATTGCATGACAGAAATGCACTTATATACATAAAATAAAATACACTCATACACATAAAATAAAAATAATAAATATTAAAAAAAAGAGAAAGAAATGAAGAAAGAAAGGAGACAAAGTACTACCTTGTTTTTACACCATTTTTTTCTCCCTTTACCCTCAGAGAAGATGATTTCATCTATAGTTGATAATCATTCTGATCTAGTCTTCTATTATACAAGCCTACAATCCAAACACTTAGGAGGCTGAAGTAAGAGGATCAAGAGTTCAGGGTCATCCACAGCTACATATCAAATTTGAAGTCAGTCAAGGATTTATGAGACCTTGTCTTAAAAACAAACAAATCTAGACCCTTATGCTTAACTTATGCAGTCATTCCTATGTGCATGTCTTATTAGTTTTTGATTTTGTTTTGTTGGGGTTTTTTTTTTTGTTCTTTGAAACAGGGTCAGCCTATAGCCCCCGCTGGTCTGGATCTCATGAGATCCACCTACCTCTGCCTCTCAATGTTGGGATTAAAGGCATGTGCCACCAGTTCTGTGTCTTTTTTTTTTTTTTTTTCCTTTTTCATTTACTCATTGTCTGTGTCTGTGTATGTGGCCATGTGTGCCACAGTACATGTGTGGCAGTCATAGGACAACGTGTGGCGATTGGCTCTCTCCTTCTACTGTGTGAATTCCAGAGATCAAACTCGGGCCATCAGGCTCAGTAGCAAGCACCTTTACCCACTGAGCCATCTCACCAGCCCTGCACATCCTTAAACTTATACACCTTGCTATAGAACAAAAGATAAGTGTAGCTGCTGCGATATGATTGAATTATTGAAAACCAATGAACTAAGGTTATTACATGTAAAATGAAAATCAAATCAACAGGAAAAACTAATTTTGAGTCTGCCTGCATTTAATCATCAAAATTCAAAAGTATACAGTATAAAACTGCCTGAATAATAAGAGGAAATTTAGCAAGGCTCCCAGAAATTGATAGAACGGGGGGACAGGGGTATAGTTTCCTACATTTGTCTGGCTGCATGAAGCCCTGGGTTGAATCCCTTGCACTAAGGGAGGGAGGGAGAGGAGGAAGGAAGGAGTTGATAGACCAAGCAGTTCAAAATTAGGGTATGTAAGATTTGAACAGCATAATGGGCAATTTTGATATAACACACAAAGAGAATGCTACATTTCAAAGGGAATAAACACATATTCTTTTAAACTATGTATCAAACTTTTATAAGAACATGTTCTAAGGGTGTCAATGTAGCTCAGTTATAGCAGGTTTGCAAAGAGTGTGCAAGGCCTTGTTGTAGGTGGAGATCATATATAGAGAGTAAAACAATAAAATAAAATTCAAGGGTCTGGAAAGATAGCTCAGCGGTTAAGAACACTGGTTGTTCTTGCAGAATACCTGGGTTCAAATCCCAGCACCCACATAGCAGCTAACAACTGTCTGTAACTCCAGTTCCAGGGGATCCGACAGCCTCTTCTGACCTCCAATGGCATTGCATGACACTAGTGCACTTACCTACATGTGGGCAATACACACACATAAAAATAATATGAAAAAAATTAAAAAAAAAATTCAAGTCCTAAATACCAAAGAGCAAATCTCTTCCATGCAATTATATCATGCAATTAAAGTTAGCAATCAGTAAAGGTATGGCCGATAACCAAGAGACAGTGATAGATTAATGTTTAGTAGTAACAAAGGCATTTCTAAAGGTCTTTGGTCTAAAATACTTAGTTCTACCTGTAGAATTCACTGCATTTAGCTTTTATGTTACCTAGAGTAGGGATTTCCTTCCTTCCTCCCTTCTTTTTTTTTTTTTTTTTTTTAAAGTAAGGTTTTGCTATGTAATCCTGGCAGAACTAGAACTTGCTATGTAAATCAGGCTGGCCTTGAACTTGCAGTAATCCCTGGCCTGAGCCTCCTGCATGCTGGGATTACAAGCATGGGCCCCCATGCCAAGCAAGAATGGTGATTTCATTTAACCTTTATTTTTAGTACTGAAGATTAAGATTAAATTCAAAGCTACAAACATGTTAAACATGTACTGAGCTATACCTCCAATTCCTTGATCTGTATTTAATGTTATTATAACTTTGGCAAAAATGTTACTTAATATGTATCTTTTCTGAGAAGCTGGGAATAAATTCTATTTGCTAGTAGCTCCTACCCATGCTTTCCATTTATTTATTAATTTATTTGTATCTGTGTTATGTGTTTGGGAGGAGTGGGGGCAGGCACATGCCACTTGTGCTAGATAGCTTTAGTGTCAACTTGACACACCTGGGTTGAGGGAGCCTCAATTGGGGGATTGCCTCTACTGGACTGGCCTGTGGCCATATCTGAGGGGCAATTTCTCCAATGTTAATGTGGCAAGTCCCAGCCCACCATAGGTGGTGCCACCCTTGGGCAGGTGGGTCCTGTACTGGTTAAGAAAGAAGGCTGAGCATGGGCCAGAGGACCAAGCCAGTAAGCATTTTTCTTCCATGGCTTGTGCTTCGGCTCCTGCCTCCAGGTTCCTGCCCCAAGTTTCTACCTTGGGGCTCCCTCAGTGATGACTGTGAAGGGGGAGCTCTAAGCCAAATAAACCCTTTCCTCCCCAAGTTGGTATTGGTCAGTGTGTTTTGTCACAGCGATTGAAGGCAAACAAGAACGGGGGTGGGTGAGAGGGAGGAAAACACATATATCAAGAAAATGAAAAAACAAACAATACTACCAAGTTTTCTTTCAAGGAAAGACATTAAAACAGGGGTTCCCTAAGTGTGACCTATGTATTCCTGCAGGTTCCTGGAGTCTTACAGGGGAGCCATGAGGCCAAAACCATTTCCCTAACACTACTGGCTTTTTTCTTCACTATGCTGACATGGACATTGAAAGGGCAAAATCAGTGGTGGGTGGAGGGTGAGCACTTCACATAAACCAACAGTGGCACCATACTGCAGCAGCAGGCTTGGAGCCATGCTTTGTGGCCTGCTCCACTCTGCAGAGTGCACTTGCTTTCATTTTTACTTTTAAAAAATCTACACTTTCACTACTGGGAGAAAAAAAAGTCTATTACTACATTAAAAAAAATAATTTACTTAAAATGGTACTTGAGATTTATAAAAATTACCGATTTTATTAGCTCTCAACACAGCATATATTTCTGAAAGATTATGTATGATAAAAAAAAAAAAAAAAAAAAAAAAAAAAAAAAAAAAAAAAAAAAAAACAAAATCTTTAGTCCTAGCATTCAGGAGACAGAGGCGAGGCAGGCAGATCTCTGTGAATTTAAAGCCAGCCTGGTCTATATAGTGAGTTCCAGGCCAACCAGGGCTACATAGTAAGACCTTGTTTTAGGGTTTTTTGTTTTTTTTTTTTTTATTAGGGGGGGTCTTTTTGAGGCAGGGTCTCCCTGTAGCCCCAGCTGGCCTGGAACTCACTATGTAGACCAGGCTGGCCTTGAACTCACAGAGATCTGCCTACCTCTGCCTCCTAAGTGCTGGGATTAAAGGTGTGCACCACCATGCCAGGCCCCCATCTTAAAAAAAAAAAAAAAAAAAAGGAGTAAGTTTGCATAAAGATACTCTGCTAAATACAGAAGGGCTCTGTTGTCTGGAGGAAAAGCACTCAAGCACTCTAGTGCCAGCTGAATATCTTATCAAAGTTTGTTGTGGAACAGGAATTTTATTCAGAAGAATAACTGATTAATACACTTGTTATTCAAACATGAGTACTTGGTAGAGAGTTTCTTGAAAATCAATTTAAGAAAATCAATTAACAAAGAAAAACAAGTTATATTTTTACCTAATGACAAAATGTGAGCTTTCAAATGAAAATTAAAAATGTGGAAAATTAGCAGGGCGTGGTGGCGCACGCCTGTAGTCCCAGGACTTGGGAGGCAGAGGCAGGTGGATTTCTGTGAGTTCAAAGCCAGCCTGGTCTACATAGTGAGTTCCAGGACAGCTGGGGCTGCAGGGGGACCCTGTCTCAAAAAGCCAAAAAAAAATTTGGAAAATTAAAAGGGTGTATACATCTTTAATCCCAGCACTTGGGCAGCAGAAGCAGGCAGATCTCTGTGAGTTCTGGCCAGCCAGTCCTGGCTCAAAAGAAAAGAAAAAAGAAGTTGGGGTTTTATTGTGCTGGAGAGATTGCTCAGTGGTTAAGAACACTTGGTCTTCCAGAGAATTCAAGTTCAGTTCCCAGCATCCATACTGGGCAGTTCACAACCACCTGTAACTCCAGCTCCAGGATATCTGACATTCTCCAGCCTCCACAGGCACCTGCACATATGTGCCCACAAAAGGCTGTGGAGTTTCATATGACAATACTAAAGTTTACTGATCTTTAAATATGCCTCTCTACAAATCTGTGAGGATGTGTGTTCTTCATATACTTAAAATAACACATCTCAAAAGACTGAATACAGATGCAGATATAGGAAACTATCCACTTGCTGGGCGTGGTGGTATACGCCTTTTGTCCCAGTACTTGCATGGCAGAGGCAGAGGCAGGTGGATCTCTGTGAGATTGAGGCCAGCCTAGTCTAAATAGTGAGTTTCAGGCCAGCTGGGGCTAGAGGGAGATCTTGTCTCAAAAAACCAAACAAACAAACAAACAAAAACCCCTACCTATTCTTTTCATTAAATTTTGTTTGGAAAGTTTTATACTTAATATAAAATATTAAAAGTTTAGCTGGGCATGGTGACACATGCCTTTAATCCCAGCACTTTGGAGGCAGAGGGAGATGGATCTCTGTCAGTTTGAGGCCAGCCTGGTCTACATAGTGAGTTCCAGGTCAGCTGGGGCTACAGGGAGACCCTGTCTCAAAAACGACCAAAAAAATAAAAATAAAATAAAAGTTTCTCCATTTTAAGCTGGGCGTGGTAGGTTATGTCTGTAATTTGAGTACCTGGGAGGCTGAGGCAGGAGGATCTCAAGTTCAGGGCGTATCTGGGCTACTGGGCTACATATATATAACAAGACCTGGAGAGAGAGGGGAGAGAGAGAGGAGAGAGAGGGAGAGAGAGAGGGAGGGAGGGAGGG
>NW_008357921.1:702199-707880 GCF_000622305.1 Nannospalax galili
GAGAGGAAGAGAGGGAGGGAGGGAGGGAGGGGAGGAAGGGAGAGAGAGGGGAGGGCGGGAGGAAAGGAAAGACATTCTAATATTTTATTCCCTTCACTACAGCAAATATTGAAGGCATAAACCACTCAAAAACTCTGAAATACAAATTCTAAGAGGGTAAAAGAAGTTGTGGGTCTATAAAGCCTGAGAATCTGGGGCTGGAGAGATGGTTGCGTGGTTAAGGGCATGTCCTGTTCTTGCAGAGGACCTAAGTTCAGTTCTCAGTACCCATACCAGGTGGCTTACAAGCCCCTGTAACTCTAGCTCCAGAGCACCTGCACTCACACATGCACATTCCACCATGTCATGCAGACACAACAAAAAATGAAATAAATCTTAAAAGTCTGAGAATCACTGCGTTAATTTAAGAGATATATTGCAACTTAAAAGATTTAAACTTAATTCCTGGTTAATTATTTGGAGTATAAGATTAAAAAACAAACAGAAAAATCCCAAAAAACAGAACCTGAGCTTTTACTGTGCATAAAATTAAGTACAAGCCAGGCAAGGTGGTGCACGCCTTTAATCCCAGCACTTTGGAGGCAGAGGCAGGTGGATCTCTGTGAGTTCAAGGCCAGCCTGGTCTACATAGTGAGTTCCAGGCCAGCTGGGGCTACAGGGAGACCCTGTCTCAAAAAGACCAAAAAAAAAAAAAAAGAAAAAAGAAAAAAAAGTACAAAATAATTCTCATGATAGTAAGGCATTCAGTTAATGAATTTTTGAGACAAGGTCTCACTGTATAGCCCTGGCTGGCCTGGATCTTAATACGTAGACCAGGCTGACCTAAAACACACAGAGATCTGCCAGCCTCTGCCTCCATGCCAGCTTCAGTTTCTAAATTTTCATTAGAAACATGCAGGGCACATGCTTATAATCCCATCAGACTAGGACAGGAGGATCACAAGTTCAAGGTCACCCTAGGCAACATACATACTAAGTTTGAGGTCAGTTTTAGCCACCCCTCCCCTAAACCATAATAAAACACCCAATGATCTGTCATTTCCCAGAACCCCTGGACTTCAGCATCACATGCTGGGGTCTACTGTGCTTACCTGTCATCACATCAGGGGCATCAGTGTTGCTGCCACGCTGAATGAGCCTGGCTGCAAAGCTGTTTTCATCAAATGATGTTCCATTTACCACAGGGAGGTCTTCAAAGGGGTTTACAGACTGGTCTGAAGACACGGTGATGTATTGCACTGCCAACCATAGAGCAGTGCTCCCCTCATGGTCTTTTAGCTCTAAATCTAACCTGAAATAAGGAATGACAAACACAATCTTCAGCCACTTTGTGCTGCCAAAGGTCTCAGAGACTCTCTCCCTGGACTGTATGAATGATACATTTTTATTTTAGTTAAAGTTTATAACATTAAAAGGCATTATAAAAGACATTTTCAAGCCAGGCATAGTGACCAGTAATCCTAACACTTGGGAGGCTAAAGGCAGAGGATTTTGAATTCCAGATCATCTAGGGCTACATGGTAAGACCTTGTTTCAAACAAACAAAAATAATTTTTTTTCTTTTTTAAAAAATATTTTATTATTTTTATTTTATGTGTATGAGTGTATTGCTTGTACGTATGTGAGTGCACCCATGTTGTACAATGCTGCAGAGGTCAGAAGAGGGCATCAGATTCCCCTGGAACTGGAGTTAAGGACAGGTCGTAGCTGCCATGTGGGTGCTGGGAATCGAACCTGGGTCCTTTGCAAGAACAGTCAGTGCTCTTAACTGCTGAGCCATCTCTCCAGCCCCACAAAAAGGATTTTTAAAAAATAAAAGGAAGTGGGTGTGGTAGTGCATGCCTTTAATCGCAGCACTTGGGAGGCAGCGGCTGCGGCAGATCTCTTTGAGTTCAAGGCCAGCCTGGTCTACATAGTGAGTTCCAGGTCAGCTGGAGCTACAGGGAGACCCTGTCTCAAAAAGATGTACATACATACATAAATAAATGGAAGTTAGTTTGTTTCACTCACAATCCCACCCTCACAACCACTTTTCATTTGTGCAGGTTGCCCTACGTACTGTTTACACTGCAGCAGCTGATTGAACACATATTCATTCCTGGCCATGATGGACAAGTGTAAAGGAGTCCTGAGGATTTAGAAAAAAGAAAGAAGTGTCAATTCAGGACAGACCAGTTCAGAACTACTCATAGCAGGCAGAATCACTGTCCACAACGAATTCCAGATTCCTGTGACTGCTTTCCAAAACCATGACCAAGAATCAAAACAGGAAAATGGATTTGCATACATGGCCAGTGGCCTGTTACCCCATTCTAACTTCTTCCTGAATGTGTGTGCTGTTTATAAACATGAGCTTCTATCAGATATGCATACTTTCCCTTACCTACCCCCTACCAATTTTAAAAGAAACTTTTTTCCCTTCCCCCTAATTTTCTACTACACTAGAACACATAGAGCAGCAACAGGACAGAACTGGTTTAAGTTGCATTCTCCACTCTTCACTGCTTATTTAGCACTCAAGTGCCTCGAAATGCAGCCAGTGCAGAGTACAGGCCCTGAATTTGGCATTTACCTCCATTGGACAGACTGCCAGAGTTTACTGCAGTTAGAGGAAAAACAAAAGCTAAAACATAGAATCAACAGGAAGAATGAAGGATGTAATTACTCAGAGAAAGGGGCAATTATCACATGGCACAGAGTTCCTGAAGAGTCATCTTATTGCATTTTATTATTATTATTTTACATGTGTGAATGCTCTGCCTTCAAAGTTCATTAAGCACACCAAGTATATGGGATAGAGTGTTGATCCCCTGGAAGTGGAGTTAGTGATGGTTGCTAGCCACCATGTGGGTGGTGGAAACTGAACCCAAGACTTCTAGAAGAATAGCCAGTGCTCTTAACTGCTGAGCCATCTCTCCCTTTATCTCTGTACTTTACCCACTGTACAAATACTATTCTGACAATCAACTTCACAAAATCTCATATTTTTCAAAAATTATTTTATTATTTTTATTTTATGTGTATGAGTATATTGCCTGCATTTATGTAAGTGCACCCATGTCGTGCAATGCCCACAGACAGAAGAGGCCATCAGATCCCCTGGAACTGGAGTTACGAACAGCTGTTAGCTGTCATGTGGGTGCTGGGATTCGAACCCTCGTTTTCTGCAAGAACAGCCAGTGTTCTTAACCACTGAGCCATCTCTCCAGCTCCCCAAAGTCTCTTATTTTCTGGATTTTCTTTTCTTTTTTAAAGTATTTTTATTTTATGTGAACGAGTGTTTTGCCTGCATGTATGTAAGCCCACTCATGTTATGCACTGCCCTTGGAGGCTGGAAGAGTATGTTAGATCCCCTGGAATTGGAGTTAAGGAGGACTGTTAGCCATATATGAGTGCTGGGAACAGAATCAGGTCCCCTGTAAGAGGAGCCAGTACTCTTAACTACTAAGCCACTCTCCAGCCCCTGGGTAGATTTTCCAAGCACTGAGTTGTGATGTTGGTGTGGCCTGTGCCCTGCCTGGGGGTGGTGAGCAAGGGCCTTAACTGCCCTTCAGAGCCTCCCATACTTCTGCCTCAAAGACAGGTAGCCCTTCCTGAAAGTCTAAACTACAAGGAATCCTCAACTACCTCCTGCAGGAGAGGGGCAAAAACAACAGAAACACTACCATATACACAAAGGGCTGTGCATTGAAGAAGCCAAGCAAATTGTGACGATTACCTGTTAAAAAAAAGAAGGTACTTATAAGACAGAATTGGGCACAAAACAGAATTTTCTAACCGCACAGAAATAGACCACCTTGAATTAGTGGTTCTTCTTGTTCAAACTATCCAAGGAACCCTAATTACTAAAAGAAAGTCCTCTTTGAAGAGGTGACTAGATGACTACTCTGGTTCCTTCCAACATGAAGATTATAGAAATTACTTAGGAATTCAGACTTCAATTAGCCAGGATACAAATGCTTTCCCCACTTAAACATTTGTAACCTCAACATCAGATTTAATATAGCAAATGCCCTTTATATCAATTATGTGTTGTAAAATTGTAAAATCTGATTCTGGGTTAGTGCTGAAAACAATGTTAGCTCTGCACTCACCTGCCCTTGCTGTCCTGCATGTTGGGGTTGGCACCAGCCTGCAGGAGGGACTCCGCAATCTGCGCCATCTCAGACATCACATCTGCTGAGTGTTTCTTTGAACTATACAATGCCACCAGGTGCAATGGTGTCTCTTGGGCTACCAATGTGGCAGCACTGACAAGAGCCCCATTCTTGATGAGAAATGTAGAAGCGAAGAGATCTCCTTGAAAAAAAACAACAACAGAAAACACAGTAACAAGACGTTAAGAGTTGTTCCGAACACCACTTTCTCAGAAGGCAGCAGTGGATAATGGCAAAGGAGAAAACAGCTGAGTGTATCTGAAGCAATCTCCAGGGCACCTATAAGTACATATTCATGACTGAGAGTACTTTTTGATTACAAATAACCATTTGCCCTAGCCCCTTCCCTTAACATTCCTTTACTGTTTAAGAACCAGACTTCAGGACTGGAGAGATGGCTCAGCAGTCAAGAGCACTGTTGTTCTTGCAGAAGACCTGAGTTCGATTCCCAGAGCCCACATGGCAACTAACAACCTTCCAGTTCCAGGGGATCCCTTGCCCCCTTCTGATCTCCGTGGGCACTGCACAGCAGAGATGCACTCACATACAGGGACACAAGGTATGTATGCACCTTGTGCATTTTAATTTTAAATAAATTAAATTTTAAAATATTTTAAATTTAATTTAAAAATAAAATTTAATTTTAATTCAATTTAATTAAAAAAAATTTAAAAAAAAGAACAATACCAGGCTTCTCTCCTCAAAGGCATCTTCTGGTCTTCCTCTCTCATAAGCGGTTCCTGAGTCTCCTCTAGTATCATTTTCTCCATTTCCTGGCTTCAGTCTACACCTAAGCAGCATTTACCTTCAAGCTACTGCTCTTGCCTGCAGATTCCTGTTTAGAGCAAGCCTATGTCTAATTCACTGTTAGAAAGATTCTTTTTAGAGCCAGTTAGTCCCGGCTCGGAAGGTAGAGAAAGGTGGGTCTCTGTGAGATCAAGTCCAGTTTGTCTACATAGTGAATTCCACGCCAGCTGGGGCTACAGGGAGACCCTGTCTCAAAAAAACTCAACCCCCACCCCCCCAAAAAAAAACACGAATTCTTTTCAGTTGTATATTTTTGGAACATGGAAACTTAACAGATAACATTAAGTTCACAAATGATTATCTGAACAGAGAATCTGTATACACGACTATTTATAAAAATTTCAGGAGGGGGGACCCGAGAAGGTAGCTCAGAGGTTATGAGTACTTCCTACTCTTCCAGAGATCTCAGGTTCAGCTCCCATTACACAAACTGCGTGGCTCACAATTGCCTATAACTCCAGTTCCGGGGAATCTGACACCCTCTTTTGGCCTCTGTGGTTACCTGTACACATGTGGCATACATACACACATATATACACACAAATAAAAATATTTAAATACAAAATATTGCCAGGCATGGTGGCGCATGCCTTTAATCCCAGCACTTTGGAGGCAGAGACAGGTGGATGGATCTCTGTGAGTTCAAGGCCAGCCTGGTCTACATAGTAAGTTCCAGGACAGCTGGGGCTACAGGGAGACTCTGTCTCAAAAAGACCA
>NW_008357921.1:707914-708002 GCF_000622305.1 Nannospalax galili
TTCACATGGTAAATTAACTCGTAAAAACCAAAAATTTGGGGCTAAAGAGATGGCTCAGTGGTTAAGAGCACTGACTGCTCTTGCAGAG
>NW_008357921.1:708169-713304 GCF_000622305.1 Nannospalax galili
TTTTAAAAAACCAAAAAAACAAAAATTCTTTCTAAAGTCCTTTGTCTAATACTTGGGAACATTATAGGTAGAAAATGTTAGGTTTAAGAGAGGTTCAAGAAGACACAGATGGATTATTGGGGTCTTAAAAGAGTTTATTAGGAGTTATTAATACTATGGACATATGGAAGGACAACAGCATGGCAGGGACTGAGGAGAGTTCAGGTCCCAGCACCAGAGACAGAGAGCAGGGAACGGTTTCTGAAGAGACTCAGAGCTCACATGGCAGAGGAGAAAGTCTCTTCTTATACCTTTTAAGGATGGAGGAAGGTTTACAGGGAGAGCCTACAACAAACTAGGCTCTCTGATTCCTAGGCAGGAAGCAGGGAAGGGAGTGAGAAACAGGATGTGTGTGGCACCAATACGCTAACATCAATATCTTTTAATGTTAACTCACCTCCCAGGTGAGAAATCTTGTCAGCAATATCCCAGTAAGATGCCTGTAGGTATCTGAGAAGGGGAGAGCCGCAGCAAAGCAGGGTGTAGCCTAATATTACATTCTTACAGTAGAGTCTTCCTATGACTATTTACAAATTCCAAATTAAGACTGAATAATTGCCAGATATGCTGGCTTACCCTTGTAATCCCAGCACTCTGGAGGCTGAGGCAGGAAGATTACTATAAATTTGAGGCTACCCTGACAAGATGTGAGCCCCTGTCTCAAAAGGATTGTGGAGGCAGCTGGAGAGATGGCTCAGTGATTAACAGCACTTGCTGCTCTTGCAGAGGGTCTAGGTTTGTTTCCTGCACCCACATCAGGTGGCTCACAACTGCCTGTAACTCGAGTTCCAGAACTCTTCTGGCCTCCATGGATACACCTGCATATTCAGACACACAAGCAAACACACATACACGTACATAAAAATAAATTTAAAAAAAAAAAAGATATGTAGGGGCTGGAGATGGCTCAGAGGTTAAGAGCACTGGATGCTCTTGCAGAGGACCCAGGTTCAATTCTAAGTAGCCATATGCAGCTAACCACCATCTGTAATTCCAGTTCCAGGGGATCCAACATCCCCTTCTGACCTCCGTGGGCATTGCACAACATGGGTTCACTTACATACATGCAGGCAATACACTCATACACATAAATAAAAATACAATCTCTTAAAAACATTTTTATTTTAAATTCTATGTATATGTATGCATCTATATGTGGGCTATATATATATGAGTGCTCAGACTCCCAGGTGGTTGTGAGTCACATGATGTGGTTGCTGATAACTTAACTTGGGTCCCCTGGAGGAGTAGTTCTTAAAAGCTGAGCCATCTCTCCAGCCCTTGGACTTTTTTTTTTTTTTAAATCAAGGTCTTGCTAGTATGTAACCCAGGCTTTTCCTCAATTCTAGATCCTCCTTCATACACTGCCCAATTCTTGGATTACAGGCATTTGCTACTAGGTGCATACTCTTCAACTGAAAGTTCTAACAACCTGCAGCATAAGGTCTCAGGAGAGACCAAACACATTGGCCCTAGGGAAATGTGAATGCTGACCAACACATTTGTGGATGACACCATCATATCACAAGGTCAAAAGGATAGGTAGGTTTGTAAACAGCATTCTCTCTCTCTCTCTCTCTCTCTCTCTCTCTCTGTCTGTCTGTCTGTCTGTCTGTCTGTCTCTGTCTTTTTTGAGACATAGTCTCCCTGTAGCCCCACCTGGCCTGGAACTCACTAGTTGACCAGGCTGGCCTTGAACTCACAGAGACCTGCCTGCCTCTGCCTCCTAAGTGCTGGGATTAAAGGCATGCTAAGAAATTTAAAAATAAGATGTTAAAAACTAATTTTTCCTTTTTAGATCTAGAAGTGTCACTTTATCTTGAACTAACTTCTATAGTCTAAACATTTAAAATGGGACACAGGATCTTCACAAATGATAAATCTTTCTCAAACCTGTTACCTGTCTGCCTCTGTTCAGCTGAAAATATAGCTTCATTTGGTCCTCAGTGGACATGGAATTTAAAATCAGGTTTTTAATATTTCTCATCTGCTTTGCGCATTCAAGAGAATAAGAAAATGTGAGCTCTGGCCCTGAGGTAGTGGGTAGCCTTGGGACCCTTATATGCTGAATGGCACACGTGTGTGTGTGTGTGTGTGTGTGTGTGTGTGTGTTGGCGTGCACACAGTTAACTTCTACCTGGGGCCTATCTACCGGAGTCCCAAACACACTGGCCCTAGGGAAATGTTGAGGAAGAAAAGGGTTGACTTCAGGGCTGCTGTGTTCCACGCTAACAGACTGGCTCTATTTCCAATCAAATTTTACTTTAGATAACTTAATTCTCTTATAGAAGACTTAGGTCTACTTCTAGACACAGAAATAAGCAAAACAGGCAGACAGAACTGAGGACACAGGTGCAGGAAAACTTAAAAATGGTTGATTCGGATTGAAAGCGTAATAACCATTTTGTATCTTACTTTGGTTTTTGAGACATGGTCTTACTCTGTAGCTCAGGCTGGCCTCAAACTGGCAGCAATTTCCTGTCCAGCCTCCCCGGTGCTGAGATCAGAAGCATGTGAGGCACCGTGTATGACTAACAATTTATATCTTAAAGCCTTCTTTTAAATTAATTAATTAATTAATTTATTTATTTATTGCTCTTTTTGAGACAGGGTCTTCCTGTAGCCCTAGCCTGCCTGGAACCCACTATGTAGACCAGGTTGGCCTTGAACTCACAGAAATCTGCTTTCCTCTGCCTTCCAAGTGCTGGGATTAATGGCATGCACCACCACCACACCTGAGTGTATGAATGCGCACCTCTTGTGTGCAGGCAGGTGTGAGTTGCCACATGGATACTGGGAACTGAGCCTGAGCAGCCAGTGTTCTTAAACACTGAGTCATCTCTCACCCTGACAGGAATTTTACTTTCATCATTCAATTATATAAACCATATATAATACTATTCTTGCTTTAAAATTTACTGAAAATATTTGGACAGGAGAGTCCCTGATGTATAGTGGAAGAACTAGATTTTTCAGAAAGCAAAGATTCACCTTCTTGCTAAGATCAGGCTAATCAAAGATAACTCTGCCCTGTGCAAGTCTCCTGTGACCTCAGACACTGGCACCTGAATTTGTCTGACAGACAGTGAACTTGTTTAGGATGACTATTTTTTTAATAAATATTTTAGTTATTATTTTTATTTTATGTGTATGAGTGTATTGCCTGCACGTATGTGAGTGCACCCTTGTCGTGCAATGCCTTGGAGGTCAGAAGAAGGCCTTGGATTCCCCTGGAGCTGGAGTTAAGGACGGTTCATAGCTGCCATGTGGGTGCTGGGAATCGAACCCGGGTCCTCTGTAAGAGCAGTCAGTGTTCTCAACCGCTGAGCCATCTCTCCAGCCTCTAGGATGACTATTATATAAATTAACGTGTGTCTAGAAGTAGACCTAGGTCTTATATATTAAAGACTCTGTCTTAGTCAATTTAAAGCAATGCCAGCAGCTAAACTGAAGTTGAAGTACAAAGCACTCCTAAACTGGGAGTGGTGGTACAGACCTGAAACTCCAGCACTCGGGAGCAGAGAAAGGAGGACCACTGCAAGTGTAAGGCCAACCTTCTCTACGTAATGAGCTCTAGGCTAGCCAGTGTTGCAGTAAGACATACATACATACACAAACAAATTAATTAATAAATAAATAAACAAATACTGTTCCTACAGGACCTGGCACTCCAATGCATGGGCAAGGTAAAAGCCATCGGGAATTACCCTGCCAGTCAGCTGACAGTCATGGTACTGGGCACATACTAATCCTGCCTCGCTCTCCTAGTAGCCTGGTAAAGCAGAAATGATTCCTTCCCCTTTTACAGATTGTGCTGGAGAGCTTTAGTGTCAACTTGACACACCTGGGTTGAGGGGGCCTCAATTGGGGAATTGCCTCTATTGGACTGGCCTGTGGCCATGTCTGAGGAGCATCTTCTTGATGAGTGATGTGGGAGGGCCCAGCCCACTGTGGGTGGTGCCACCCCTGGGCAGGTGGGCCTGTGTTGCATAAGAAAGCAGGCTGAACAGGGGCCAGGGAGCAAGCCAGTAAGGAGCATTCCTCCAAGGCCTGTGCTCTAGCTCCTGCTTCCAGGTTCCTGCCCTGAGTTCCTACCTTGGGCTCCTGGATGAACTGTTGTGACCTGGGATATATAAAAGCTAAATAAACCCTCTCCTCCCCAAGTTGGTAGTGGTCGGAGTATTTTGTCACAGCCATGAAGAAACAAACTAGGACACAGAAAAAAAAGAAGACAGTGTGGTCAAGTGACTGTCAACAGTCAACAAAGAGCCAGGCTTCAAACCAAAGCCAGTGCTTTGCCCAACACCATGCCACACTCTCTAAAGTTAGCAACCATCAAGTTTACTACATATACTGCAAGCCACATGCTTGCAGACAATTCATAAATTCAGAATGGAAGATTAAATCATCTGAGAACAGGCAGCAAAAATGTACCACCAGCTCTTGGCAATTCCTGTAACTAAGCAATAACCAAAATATTTAATAATTCATCAAAGATTTTTTCTTTTTTTTACAAAACATAAGAATTTAACTCCCTGAGAGGAAAGGAACTTAATTCCCAGCTTGTTTTTTAGTAACAAGTGTATTTGTTTCTAAAATAAACACTCCAGATACTAAAAACTATGGGAAAGAACAATTCCCTACGTGGTAGAAACTTTCCCCAAAGAACACACACCCAGAGCTAAGTGTGCTTGGGAAAATGCCTCTGCTTTCCACAGTGACAAGCTCTGAGGGTTTCCTACTCAATAATGAGCAAAATTTTCCTTTCTAGTAGCCAGCAAGCTCAACACTCTTAATACATAGCTAGGAGGGGTATTTATACTAAAACCTTTGCCCAAGAGAGGAAAGAGTCACAGCTGCAACAGGATCAACATTCAAGTAACGCATCCCACCAAGGAGCAACTTGTGAACAACAACCTGTAGCCAGGACCACAGCAGTACCATCATGCGTGAGGTATGCATTTCATGACTGAGATGGGGGAAACCAGCACACTGTCTTTGTCTGTAGCTTCAGCAACAAAAAAGTGGCCATAGCAAAGCACTTCAATCAAGGTTACAACTTCCCTTCTACAAAATTAAGGTTCTTTTTTTTTTTT
>NW_008357921.1:713361-736712 GCF_000622305.1 Nannospalax galili
GTCTCGCGAAAAAAAAAAATGGCGTAAAAAAAAAACCTTATATAAAGGTTTAACTTTCCCCCTTCAAAAAAATAGTTTTTTTTTTTTTTTTTTTTTTTTTTTCGGTAAAGACAGAGGGTCTCACTGTCTAGACCAGGCTGACCTAGAACTCCAGATTTCCCCTGCCTTAGCCTCCCAAATGCTTGGACTGCAGGTACTAGTTTACTTTGTTTTGAGATAGGGTCTCATACAGCTGGGTTGGCCTTAAAGTCATCATGTAACCAAGGATGACAGCCTTAAACTTCTGATCCTCTTGCTGGGATTACAGGCACATATTACCACACTCTTGACATTCTTGAAAACTTTTTAAAAAAATTTTATTTATTATTTTTATTTTATGTGTATGCGTGTATTGCCAGCATGTAGGTAAGTGCACCCGTGTTGTACAATGCCCAAGGACAGAAGAAGAAGTTGGATACCCTGGAAATGGAGTTACAGACAGTTAGCTGCCATGTAGGTGCTGGGATTCAAACCCCAGTCTTCTGCAAGAACAACCAATGTTCTTATCCGCTGAGCCAGCTCTCCAGCCCCACATTCTTGAAAACGTAAACTCCACAGAGGAATTCCACCTCTCTGTAGATTCTTACTCTCAAAAATGACTGTAGCACAAGCATGACATTTTCATTATTCATTCATCTGTTGATGGACATCCAAGTACTGGCTATTATGAATACGGCAGCTATAAACATGGACACGCAAAAATCCCAGTGGCATGTTGACTTATTAATCTTTCAGGTATATAACCAAGAATGGTATAGCTGGGTCATGTAATAGTTCTATTATCAATGTTTCTAAAGAATCGCCACACTTATTTTCCAAAGTGTGCACTTGATTACATTTGTATCAGTAATGAATAAGAGCTCCTCTTTTGCAAGGTGTGGTGGCATAGGCCTTTAATCCTAGCACTGGGGAGGAAGGGGTAGGAAGATCTCTGAGTTCAAGGCCAGCCTGGTCTACATACTGACTTCTATGTCAGTCAGTGCTACATAGTGAGACTTTGTCTTACAAAAACAAAAACAAAAAGATTAGCACTTGGGAGGCAGAGGCAGGTGGATCTCTGTGAGTTCAAGGCCAGCCTGGTCTACAGAGTGATTTCCAGGAGAGCTGGGGCTACAGGGAGACCCTGTCTCAAAAAGACCAAAAAAAGAAAAAAAGATTTATGTATTTGCATATGTGTACACATGTGTGCATGTATACAGCCAGAAGGTGCCAGATGTCTTTCTCACTCTGCTTATTCCTTTGAGGCAATAGTTCTCCCTAAACCTGGTGCTCACATGTTCTCTAGGCTGGAAGGTAGCAAGCCCCAGGGATCCTCCTGCACCTATCCCCCTCAGAACTGAGGTGAAGGAATGTGCAGCATACCTAGTTTGTTATGTGGGTTTTGGGATCTGAACTCTGGTCTTCACTATTGTACAGCAAACACTTAACCACTGAACTCTCTCTCCAGCCCTGTCATTTGTTTTCTTTCTTTAATAATGTTTTTTTAACATTTGTGTGTGTTGTATGTACACGTATGCCACAGTCTAAGTATGACGGTTGGGGAAGGACTTTCAGGAGCTGATGCTCTTTTTCCACCATGTGGGTTCTGGAGAGCAAACTCGGGTTGTCAGGCTTGGCAGCAAGTGCCTTTTTTTGTTTTGTTTTGTTTTAACCTGCTAAGCTCTCTCTCTGGGCTGTCATTTATTTTCTTGATGATAATCAAACTGACTCAGTGAAACAGAATCTCAAAGCAGTTTTAATTTGCATTTCCTGATGGCTAAGGATGTTGAACACTTTTTCAAATGTTTATTGGCCATCTGTATTTCCTCTTTTGAGAACTGTCTGTTTAGTTCATTAGCCCATCTGTTGATTGGATGCCTTTTAAAAATGCTTCACTAGCCGGGCATGGTGGCACATGCCTCTTTAATCCCAGCACTTGGGGAGCAGAGGTAGGCGGATCTTTGTGAGTTCGAGGCCAGCCTGGTCTACATAGTGAGTTCCAGGACAGCTGGGGCTACAAGGAGACCCTGTCTCAAAAAAAAGACCGAAAAAAAAAAAAAAAAAAACCTTCACTTTGCAGTTTTTGTTATGTCTTGGATATTAATCTCATCTGAGTTAGGCAACAAGGACTTTCTCCTACTGTCTCTTCACTCTATTGATTATTTTCTTTGCTGTGCAGAAGCTTCTTCGTTTCACATAATTCCATTTGTTGTTCTTGGAATATTTCCTGTGCTTATTGGAGTTCTGTTCAGAAAATCCTTCCCAGTGTCAATATTCTGAAGTACCTTATCTACATGCCTCTCTCTAGTTTCATTCTTTGTTATAAAGGCTGCCTTTTCTCCAATGGATACTTTTGAAAGCTTTCTCAAAATTACGTGGCAGTACCTGTGTGGGTTTATTTCTGGTCCTGTACTCTATCAGTTTGGATGTCTGTTTTTGCGTGGTACCAGGCTGTTTTTGTTACTGTGGCTCTGTAGCATAATTTGAGCTCTACAGCATAATTTGTGATGTCCCTAAAATGGCTCTTCCTGCTAAGAACTGCTTTAGCTATTTGGGGCCTTTTGTACTTCCAGAAAAATTTTAGGATTGCTTTTCGTAGTTTTGTGAAGAATGTCATTTGGATTTTGATAGGGATTGTATTAAAATTGTGGCATTTGCAGGAAAATGGATACAATTGGGAACTATAAAGTCAAGAAATCTAGGCCAGACTCAGAAAGACAAATATGTTTCCTTTCACATGCAGAGAGAAAAAGGGGATCATGAAATGAGAGGAAGCAATGGTAAGGGAGGTGGGAAGTATAGAGGGTAATGGAGAACATGATAGGAAAGCAAGTGAGGTGGAGTGCTAATGAGCACAAAGTCTTTGACTTTGTATGCTAACCTAAACAATTAACTACAAATGAATGTTTCAGGCAGTGCATATATTTAACCTGACTTAACTATTACAAAGCATATGTACATGGTGGGTCCTTCTCTTGACTGCTCCCTCTTGGCCACTGAGAGCTTTCCCTTTTGCTCAACAAATCCTCACTTCATAAATATTATGTTACCCATTAAATATGTATAATTTTTAAACTTTTACAGATCAGCTAAAATATATTTAAACTTTATTTTATATATATATATATATATATGTGTGTGTATATATATATATATATTTGTTTTGTTTTGTGTTTTTTGAGACAGAGAGACCCTATCTCAAAAAGACAAAACAAAAAACAAAAAACAAAAAAACCCACCAAGTTTATTCAGGGATGAGGTATGGCTTATCATGCACAGCCTATGTTCAGTCAATCCTCAGTACCAAAGCTAGTTAATTCATTTAGAGTAAAACATTTTAAAAATATATTTTAAAGGCTGGGCCTGGTGGTGCATGCCTTTAATCCCAGCACTTGGGAGACAGAGGCAGGTGAATCTCTGTGAGTTCAAATCCAGCCTGGTCTATTTAGTGAGTTCTAGGCCAGCTGGGGCTGCAGGGAGACCCTGTCTCAAAATGACCAAAACAAACAAACAAACAAAAAAACCCATACATTATGTATGTATTTTTAAATTTAATTTATTATCTTAATTTTATGTGTATGAGTGTATTGCCTGCATGTGTGTAAGTACACCTGTGTCATGCAATGCCTGTAGAGGTGAGAAGAGAGCATCAGATCACATAGAACTAGAGTTGTTAGTCACCATATGGGTGCTGGGACATGAACTGGGTCCTCTGCAAGAGCAGCCAGTGCTCTAACCACTGAGCCATCTCTCCAGCCCCAGATTAAAACATTTTGATCTCAATTCTGTCATTTTTTCCTTCTTTCCACTGACAATGAACTCATAATAGAGCTCTAAAAAAATTTCAAATAACTTTCTGAAAACACCTTTATCACTTTGCCTGCTATGATTTGAATGTGAAATGTGCCCACATACTTGAGCATCTGAATACTTGGTCCCCAGCTGTTAGCATGATTTGGGGAGCTGTGGAACCTTTAAGAGGTGAGGGTAAGCTAATAGCCTTAGGGAACTAGGAGACAGGAGAAGAGACAAAGGAGGAAATAAGAAGGGATGAGAGGGAACGGGAAACAGAAAATTATTAACACACCATGATAGAAGTCTAATCTTTACCTTTTTTTGGTCTTTTTGAGACAGGGTCTCCTAGTAGCTCCAGCTGGCCTGGAACTCACTAAGTAGACCAGGCTGCCCTTGAACTCAGATTCACCTGCCTCTGCTTCCCAAGTGCTGGGATTAAAGGCATGGTGCCACCATGCCGGCTTAGAAGTCTAATCTTTGAAAGAGAAAACCCAGGGGACTGGAGAGTTGGCTCAGTGGTTTTGGGCACTGGCTGCTCCTAGCACCCACATGGCAGCTAACAACTGTCCATTAATTCCAGCTCCAGGAGAGTCTGATGCCCTCTTCTGACCTCTACAGGCACTGCACAACATGGGTGCACTTACATGCAGGCAATACACTCATACACATAAAATAAAAATAAATAAAATAGTGAAGAAAAAAAAAAACAAAGAAAAAACGCAGGTCATGGTGGCATATGTCTTTAATCCCAGCCCTTGGAGCAGAAGCAGGTGGGATCAAGGCCACCCTGGTTCACATTGTGACTTCCAGGTGGGCTGTGACTTAGGGAGACCTTGTTTAAAAACAATAAACAAAAAAACAAGAAAAGAAAGAAAAAACCTGAACCCAAGAATACACTTAAATGTTTACATTTTGGGTATGGTTTTAGGGTCATTTTTGTGGTCTGGAAACTTTCCTTATATCCATGCTAAGTTACAAAAGGCAAAGCTTTCTTTCATAATTCCTGGAGAAAATGATATTAAACAAGTAGACATCTCTTGCTCATAAGTCAAAGGTACTTCTTTTTCATTTTTATTTATGCATATGTGTCTGTGCATGCCATGTGTATAGGGGTACCTGTGGAGGTCAGGATCCCCTGAAGCTGGAGTTGTGATCTGTCTGATGTGGGTACTAGGCCCTGAACTTGGGTCTTCTGTAAGAGCAGCAAGAGCTCTTAATCACTGAGCCATCTCTCCAGTCCCAAAGGTATTTCTTCTGTTTTTAAAAATTGATTTATTTATATTTTATGTGTGTGCTTTATTTGCATATATGTATGTGCATCATGTGCCAAAAGGGAGTGTCAGATGCCCTGGAGCTGGAGTTACAGGCGGTTGTGAGTCACCCGATGTGGTACTAAGAACCACTCTGGTCCCTCTGAAGAGCAGCAGGTGCTCTTAACCACTGAGCCATCTCCCCAATCCCAAATTTATTATTTTTGTGTGTGCACAGCAGGGTGTGGGCAGGTGCACAAGTGCACAAGCATGTGTTCAGAGGACAACTGCAGGAGACAGTTCTCTTCTTCCACTATGTGGGTCCTGGATCAAACTCAGGTTGTCAGACTTGGAAGCAGGTGCCCTTACCTGCTGAGCCATTTCTCAGGCTCTTCAAAGGTACTTCTTAAAGTCCATCTGTCTAGTGTCTCTTCCTCAGACCCTGATGGCACTATGAACAGCCAAATTAACAAGGCACAGGCAACAGTGCTTCAGTCCCTCTGACCAATGATCACAAGTCATGCAAACTGACTGTAAACTACAAAATGCTCTTGGGAATTCCCAGAACTGAGTCAGGGAAGTCGTCAAAAACCATACAGCTAAAAATATACTGCCTACAGAGAAGAATGTAGAATTTCTCTTTCTTACCTCTTTGGATTCCTTTATGTAACAAGCTCCAGCCATTCTTGTCTACCATGTCCACATCAGCTTTATGACTAACCAGTGTGGTGGCAATACTCTCTAGTCGTCGTGAAAGGGCTAGATCTAATGCGAGATCGCCATTATGATCCACTTCATTGAGCTTACCAGGGAGCTGCACAGATAAGTTTGTATATCAACACCCAGCAGTAGGAAACACAACCTACTTTAATATCTCCCAATTGACTCTTAAATATCACCTCTTACACAAGTCTCCTATTTTAATGCCATGATGTTGCTTGCTCCTCCAGTTCAACCTTATTCACAAACTTTTATGAGGCCTCCTCAGTGTGCATGCTTTCAGGTAAGCATGGAAATAACAGTGATTAGAGAACAGATGGAGACAACATGGAAGGTGATTATGGACCTCGGGGTTAGTACAAACAAGGTCAAAATCATAGCACTGGCAGGCACAAGTCAAGATAGAGAACTTCATGGAAAACAGTTAACACTTTCATGAAAGGCTAAGGCTTAACTGATTCTTCCTTAGCAATTAAAGGCCTTCTTACATATTTAATACTCAGGATAAAAAATACTTTCATGTGCATTTCTTTCTTTTTGTCTTTTTATTATTTTTGTTTTTCTATGTATGAGTGTTTTGCCTGTATGTATGTAAGTGTACTATGTGTGCTCAGTGCATGAGGAGGCCAGAAAGAGGTATCAAATCCTCTGGAACTGGAGCTACAGATGGTTGTTAGGTGCCATTTGGGTGCTGGGAACCTAAAATGGGTCCTCTGGAGAGCAGCCAGTGTTGCTGAGCCATCTCTCCAACCCCTGTCTGCATTTCTTTTAAGGTAGCATGGTAGGCAGAATAATAGCCCCCAAGATGTCCATGCCCTAATTACCAGAAAATGAGAGTATGTAAACTTACATGGCAAAAAGTACCTTGCAGATGTGATTAAGGCTAAGGACCTAGTGCTGGGGAGGATCCGGGACTATGCTGCAGGGTCCCATCTGTCTAACAATATGAACTCTTACATGTTAAGGAGAAAAGCAGAAGAATCTAAGTATGTAATGCTAGAATCCAGTGCTGCTTGTGCAGCAGTCTTCCCCCTTTCAGATACCCTAGGCTACTTACTAAACACTGTCTTTGAGGCCTTAGCTAATAGGCTGCCCTGGACCAGGATCTCTCACCTGGGAACTGAGTTTACATCAAAGGAGATTTTGGTGGGCACCTACCACCCATTTTCCTGCCTTTTGCCTGGTAATCAGAGAGCTTGACTGAAGGCTTGTGCTTGCTGTGAAATCTCCATCAGGAAGGTATAAATAGAGGCCTAATGTCTGCCATACAGATGCTGATTCCTGTCTTCAGATTCCTCTCCATGCTATCTGTCTCTGGTGCTGGGACCTGAATTCTTGTTGGAGCCCCTGCCATGCTGTTGCTTTCCTATCTATCCATGGCATTGTAACTACTTTTTAAAAAGTTCTTACTACCTACCACTGGTTGGACCGTAGACCATGTAGACCAGGCTGGCCTTATACTCATAGATATCACACAGGATTAAAGGTGAGTGCCACCACACCCAGTCTAATAACTTCTTTAATAAACTCCATATTCCCCCAGTAACCCTCTCAGTATCCCTCTAGAACTCAACCCCCAGCCCCCATCCAAAACCTTTGTAGGGCAGAGAGAAATGATATTAGAAGTATTTGACCCATTACTGCTAGCTTTAAAGATGGAGGCAATGCTCCTTTGAGGCTAAGAAATGTGAGGACATCTCGAAGCTGAAAATGGTCCTCAGCTGACAAGTGAGAAGATAATAGAGACCTAGGACCACAAGAAACAGAATTGTGCCAACAACCTATTAAGCAGGAAATGGATTCTCCCCATAGCTCCATAAAGGACCACAACCTATCAACAGCTAGATTTTGTTTGGAGATGGCTGGCCTGGACTCCAATCAGCAAAACTGTATTGTTTTAAGCTATTTATTTTGTGGAAATTGGTTATGGTTGCAAAGGAGAACAGATTTGGGGCTGGGAGGTCAGGCACTGCTGCAGCAACTATCTGGAAATGTGAGACTGGCCTTGGACTGGGCAATGGTCTAAGACTGTCGAATTCTAAGAAGCAGGACAGAAAATTCCCAGAGTTCCCTGAACGACTTATTAGTAGAAATATGTACTTTCTTAGAACATGTCAGCAATGGCTCAGAAAGAAAGGAATACCAAGAGCCTTAATGTCTGGGGAGACGGGCAAAAATGGAAAAGCAGCTACAGTACCTGGGAATCCATTTCAATCAGATAGAGGAAGACCACATCTTCTCTCTCTACTTTGATAGCTTTGTGCAATGGGTACTCTGTCTTGGATTTGATCATTTTGTATAACAACTGAGCACTCATGCTACTGAAGTCCTCCTTTCGCAAGTCATCCTAGGGATTAAAAACAGTGAAAAATGAAACAGACATGGAGTAAACCAAGAACTTTTATTAAGCACTTAGCGTGTCAAGGACTTAACATTTCACAACTAATTCAATCTTCCCTTTTTTAAAAAAAACTTTTAAAAAAAATTATTATTTTTGTTTTACATGTATATGTGTACTGCCTGCATGTAGGTAAATGCACCCAAGTCGTGCAATGCCCAAGGAGGTCAGAAGAGGCTGCTGAATCCCCTGGGACTGGAGTTAGGGACAGTTGTTAGCTGCCACATGGGTGCTGGGATTCAAACCCGGGTCTTCTGCAAGAACAACCAGTGTTCTTAACCACTGAGCCATCTCTCCAGTCCCTCAATCTTCTCTTTTTTACAGATGAAGAAAGAAAAGCCGTAAGGGGCTATAGAGCTCACACAAGTTCTGACAGTGAGAAAAGGTGGAGTCAGAATCTGTATCTAAGAGGCACTCTCCAGTGCACTATATCCATTACAGCAATGCTGGGCCTCCATGAGATGGGACAGCTGAACAGCACTACTGACATTCAACAGGGACCAAGCCATGCTGGAGCTGTCCCATGACCTTAGAGTCCCTTCCCTGCTAAGCCTACAAAGAAGGCAAATTCAGAATTAACCAGAACTGCCACTAAAGATTCACTGAGTGACAGCTAGTCTCCACTACTATAGATCTCTTTATTTTGACCCTATTAGCAAGGAAAGGTTGCCACTTCTACATCAGTTCTTTAAGGCTGGATTTTAGTCGAGTATGGTGGCAAAAACCTGTAAATCCTAACATTTAAGAGGCTAAGCAGGAGGTTTGCCAAAAGTTTGAGGCCAGCCTAAACAGAACAGTGAGTTGTAGGTCAATCTGGTCTACAGAATGAAACTCCTGTCTTGAAACAAAGAACAAACATCTCCCCATTCCCCTCAATACACTTTTTTCCCAGGTGGTACTGGGGATTAAATCTAGGGCCTCAGGCAGGCACGGTGGCGCAAGCCTTTAGTCCCAGCACTTGGGAGGCAGAGGCAGGTGGATCTTTGTGAGTTCAAGGCCAGCCTGTTCTACATAGTGAGTTCTAGGACAGCTGGGGCTACAAGGAGACCCTGTCTCAAAAAGACAAAACAAACAAACAAACAAAAAATCTAGGGCCCCGTGTATGCTGAGCAAACACTCTACCACTACCCAGCCCCTTTTAAATTTTATTTTGAAAAAGGATCTTGCTAAGTTCTGCAGGCTGGTCTCGAACTTGCTTTGTAGTTCTAGTAGACCTTGAACTTACCACTCCCCTGCCTTAGCCTCCCAAAGAGAATTATAAGCCTATGCCCCTAAGCCCATATAAGCCAGTTCTTTTGACATCTTTTCTAACGATTCTAAGACTCCACATGTTATATACTAAACAATTTGCAGAGAGGAGTTTATAAAATATAACTGATTTTTATTCAATACGAAAACAAAGCTGGGAGTGGCAGCATTATGTCTCAGCCTTGTGCTGGGCAGGTGGAGACAGGAGGATCTCTGGGGCTCACTGGTCAGCCAGCCTCACCTAAAATGTATGCTCCAGGGGCTGGAGAGATGGCTCAGCAGTTAAGAACACTGGTTGTTCTTGCAGAAGACCCAGGTTCGAATCCCAGCACCCACATGGCAGCTAACAACTGTCCTAACTCCAGTTCCAGGGGATCCAACAATAGCCTCTTCCGTCCTCTGCGGGCATTGCATGACACAGGAGGACTTACCTACACGCAGACAATACACACATGCACATAAAATAAAAAATAATGAGTAAGTCGGGCATGGTGGCGCATGCCTTTAATCCCAGCACTCGAGAGGCAGAGGCAGGCGGATCTCTGTGAGTTCAAGGCCAGCCTGGTCTACACAGTGAGTTCCAGGACAGCTGGGGCTACAAGGAGACCCTGTCTCAAAAAAGACCAAAATAAATAAATAAATAACTAATAATAATAAATAAAATATTTTTATTTTGAGAGCCCTGTCTCAAAACAAGGTAAAAGCGCCTGAATGGCAACACCAGAGACTGTCTCTGGTCTCCATGAGTATACATGTGTACCCCCACGCACCCATACCTGCATACACACATACACACACATACACACGCACACACACAAATATGCATGCAACCTGTAACAAAGAAAAGTAACTTGTTCTTTATGATGAAATATACACAAGAAAAAAAAGGCCTCATTTAAGACTGTCTCCCCAGAAAGCTCTTCTATCAGGCTGCTGAATCCTGGGACCTCCTCCTCCTGTGGCTTGGTCACAGCTTCTACAGGGTGAAGACAAAGGCAGGTGTCCCTTCTTTCCAAGTCTGTTTCTGAAACTAAGTCACCTCTGCCCATTCACTCTAAACCCTCAAAATAGACTTTCAGAACTGAAAATGTCTCACAGATCATCTAATCCAACTGCTTATCTTTTAGTACTATAACAAGAGACAACGAGGTGCCACAGAGGTGACTTGCAGACAGACGCAGGTTTCATGCTGGGATCTGGGCTGTCAGTGTGAAGGCTCTGTCCATATCCATCTCTCTCACTCACCCAATGACTTGCAATAATTTCTGCACAGTAGTTCATCAGTGTGCTGGCATTTAGTTCCTCTGCAGTCTGATAGAAGCGAATACAATTCCTAACATTCACCAGAGACATAACGCCCTTCTCACATCTGTAAGAGATTATTAATGCAAATAGTGAGGCAAATACATTAATAAATAAGTTATGATAGCTATACTGTTATCATCAATAACACTAAGGTATATAAAGCTGAGCAACATGCTTATGAAGAAATTACAGTTGGGCTCCTATATTCATGTGTGGATTATTTAAAAAATATTTTATTTTTTTTATGTGTATGTGTGTACTGCCTGCATGTAGGTTAAGTGCACCCATGTTGTGCAATGCCCAAGGAGAACAGAAGAGGCTGTCAGATCCCCTGGAACTGGAGTTATGGACAGTTGTTGGCTGCCATGTGGGTGCTGGGATTCGAACCTAGGTCTTCTGCAAGAACAGCCAGTGTTCTTAACCAATGAGCCATCTCTCCAGCCCCCTTATGTATGGATTTTTAATCACTGAAATAAATTTTTACTATGACTTTACTATAATTAATCATAACACATTTTATGTATTATAGCTAGCTTTTATTTTTGGAAGTCAGGCTCCTCCTGCCTTAGCCTACCAAGTACTCAGATGACATGCTCAGCAATCCCACATCTTAACAAGTACTAGACACTGTATCACACTGCTCTGTACTGTGCAGAATCAAAGTAACTTGCAAATAAACATTAAGCATAATAGATCAAAAGCCTTAAAAACAATCACAAAAAACCTGCTGATCATATGCACAGGCCATTCTGAAATCAAACATACAACAGACCAACTTCAGTTCTTTGACATTTAATCATATGGGACACACCTGCAGTTTCCAGCAGACAACGCTTATTATTCTATTATGCAAGCACTGTGGCTTTCATATAGTTTTATTTATTTATTTTTTAAATTCTTTTGTCTTTTTGAGACAGGGTCTCCCTATAGCCCCAGCTAGCCTAGAACTCATTATGTAGACCAGGCTGGCCTCGAACTCAGAGATCCGCCTGCCTCTGCCTCCCAAGTGCTGGGACTAAAGGTGTGCACCACCATGCCCAGCTTCATATAGTTTCAAATATGAGGTTCTATGCTTAATAAATACCTCCTTAAATGTCCTCTCAAAAAGTGAATTTGCCAGATGTGGCGGCATATGCCTTTAAATTTCAGCACCCTGAAGGCAGAGGCAGGTGGATCTCTGTGAGATTGAAGTCAGCCTGGTCTACATAGCAAGTTCCAGGCCAGCTGGGGCTACAGGGAGACCCTGTCTCAAGGAAAAAATAAACAAACAAAAACCCGAACAAAACAACTAAATACAACAACAACACAAACAAAGGTGGGGGAAAGAATGGACTGGAGAGATGGCTCAGCATTTACTTGCTCTTCCTGGGTACCTGAGTTCAGTTCCCAGAACCCATGTCAGGTGGCTCACAACCACCTATAACTCCAGCTCCAGGTGATCTGATGCCCTCTTCTGGACTCCACCAGCACCCACGTACATATGCCCAAGACACACATGCATACACATAAATAAAAAATAAATATTTAAAAATAAAATAAACAAAATTCAATAAAGCTGTATTTTATAGGACCACCCAAAATATCGGTAAGATATGAAAACAATTAAGAGTCACATCTAGCATTCATGAGTTCAATCCCCACACACACACAAAAAAAATCAGACTACAGCATGCCAAGAGGAAAATGACTACAACAGGTGTCCCCACAAAACCAAGGAACAAGACTTTGCAGAACCACTATTAAGAAAATTTCAACCAAACCAGGTAAGATAGCCCGCACATAGGCAAACAGGTCCTTGGTGGCACAAAGCAGGCTCCATGTCCTAGCATAGCATATCATAGCAATCATATCATAGCAATGTTTGACATAGTCACTTTGACCTGACCTGAACTATGGAAAGTTCCAAGAGAAAAATCCTTACCTACAGATAAAACTTACAGTGACAGATATTGGTGATCTTGCTATCTAAATGTCCTAACACCAGGTGGCTTACCATGCAGAATGACCTCGAGTAGTTCCGACTCATACCTGTAGAGCACTTTACAATGTATTTGTATAGACAACTGCCGGAGTCTGAAAATTACCTTGTCCTCCTCCTTACTGCCAATACATGGCACCAAAGGACTCAAAATATGTTTCATGAGGACAGATGTTTTGTTAAAACTGACATACACTTTATTTTCACTCATTTGGAAACAGGAGAGTGCTATCTTCCATGTGGATCACCTATAAATAGTAACTAATAGGATTTATACAACAAAAGGATGTGTAATCTTATTTTTAAATGCAAATTCTCAGTTCATAACTTTTCTTTGAAAATGAGCAAGCAGACTGGCTTCCTGCTGAAGAAAAAATATTGTTATTAGTATTGTTTTTTAGCTTTATATCCACAAAGCATATAGAAGCACAAAAACAATAAATCTAATTTTTAAAATATAAACCAGGGAGTTCACAAACTCCTATCTATTTTTCATACCAACTCATATATATTTGAGAAATGAAAGCTACTGATAGACAAACTAAGTGAACAGTGGTTGGGTTGCAGATTACTTTTCTTCATATAATTCTATATTTTCCAAATTGCATACACTAAAACATATATTTTAATCACGAAAAAATATTGTCTTTTAAAATTTTTATTTTTATTTTATGTGTATGAGTGTTTTACATATATGTATGTGCACCTGTGCATCCAAAACCTGTGGAGGTCAAAAGAGGGCATCTGATTCTCTGGAACTGGAGTCATGGACTACTATTAGCTGCCAAATGGGTGCTGGGAACTGAACCTAGGTTCTCTGCAAGAGCAGCCAATGCTCTTAACTACTGATACATCTCTCCTGCCCTATTGTCATTTTTTAATAAACATTTTTAAGAGAATTTTCTGATATTTGAAAAACTTTCTTTTCATCAAATTAATTAAAACATTTCCAAATCACCAAGATCTCCCCATTACAGAAATGAGTACTATCCACTTGACCTTGAAATGCACGCATTTGTCAAAAGCCCTTCCATTATCTATAATGTGTCATTTCTCTACCTGACAGCAGTGGGCGATCCTTGATCCTAAGAGCCAACAACACTTCGTATATTAATTCTGGGTCTCTTCTAGCCTAGCTCATAAGAAAGCCATGACAGATAACTTAATATCCACATCCAACAGAACAAATTTGAGCAGCTGGTCACATTGGTAGTTACAAGGCCTAACTAGTCAATTATCAACAAACATTTTAATTAAAGAATTCATTATGCCAATTACAATTCTCTAATCTATACCAACCCCAGCACATTTTCATTAAAGTAACTTAATTTATAAGCAAGTCAGATATAGTCAAAGAGAAAACTCAGGATATCTGAGGTAAAAAAAAAAAAAAAAAAAGAAGAAGAAAAAAGATATAAACAATCTAATTAAAATCAGGATGAGTTCACTCTTAAGTAGTTCAAAAATTCATCAAAACAAACGAAATAGTTAAATACATGGTCTCAATATTAAAGCTAATTTTGCTAATAACCTAACCCTATAGACCCTTGACTTGTTTTTAAAATTAGATTTAGGGCCAAGTGTGGTAGCACAGGGCTTTAATCCCAGCACTCGGGAGGCAGAGGCAGGTGGCTCCGTGAGTTCAAGGCCAGCCTGGTCTATATAGCAAGTTCCAGGCCAGGTGGGGCAACAGGGAGGCTGTCTCAAAAAAAAAACAAAAAAATTAGATTTAGATATTAAAACATAGTACTCAGGCCCACACCAATTACAGATAGGAGGAACCTGTTTACACATGTATTTGGGGGTTTGAGGCCATCCTAAGGGAAACACCAGCCCCACAGTAAAAACAGCAGCTCAAAGCAGCCAAGTCTCTCTTGGGTGAGGTAAATATAGCAACAGGTAGAATGTCTTGATGACTAAAACCAGTCATTCATTCACCCAGGAGAGAAGCCATTTGTTTTCATGCATCCAAGAGAATAAAAAAAGATCCTAAAGTAATGTTAAAAAACAAACACAAAAACAAAAACACAAAAACTCTCTACATTAATGAAGCTGGCCACCAATGGCCACAGCTCCAAAATGCAAAAGCATTCTGTCTGATACCATTTCATAAACATTTGGTCTCACGAACATTTTGTTTCCTATTGTTCTAAAATGCCAACTTGGGAAAGAGACAGAAAACGCATTAAAAAAAAAAAACATAGCATGCTATCTTCTTGGGACCTAAAAAGCAGTAAGTTAAATGAAGTAAGATCTTACAAATATTGGCTACAAAATTTAATTTAGGCACTAAGGTGCTTCTAAGAAATTGTATGAGCAAAGACGGACTAGACCTGTCGGAAGGCAGAATAAATTGCTGGAGAAAACAGAATGGAAGGAAAAGTCAAGAATTTGGAAGTTGGAGTCCACTTGTTCATATTCAGTTTATCAGTTTATACAATGTAGAATCTCAGGTGACAGTGGAAGAGAACAGCACTGGCAAAAGGTAGCCTGCTAGCAACACAAAAAAGGGAGATGTCAGAGTCTCTCCCCACCATCGCCTTAAAGAACACCTTGCAAAAGTTATTTACATGAGCAGAGGAAGCTGCTCTCCCAGAGCCTGGCATAGTTAAGCTCAGCTACCACCATCTGAGGTGCTTGAACATATCTGCTGTGACTTGCCTCTCCCTAAGGAGCTGGAGCTGAAACCGATTTGCTAATTGCATCAACTCAGTCAGGAACACATCATCTTCTCTGAACTCCAACTCATCCGTGTAGATCCAGCGAAGCATTGTCATTGTCACCTCAGGATTCGCATCTGTTAGAGAAAGTAGATGACACACTTAGACCTCTGGAGGTACCCTAAAACCTGAGTTTAAAAAGGTAAATTAGAGCAGGGCATGGTGGTGCACGCCTTTGATCCCATCCCAGCACTCAGGAGGCAGAGGCAGGCGGATCTCTGTGAGTTCGAGGCCAGCCTAGTCTACATAGCGAGTTCCAGGCCAGCTGCAGCTACAGAGAGACCCTGCCTCAAAAAAGACAAGAAAATAAAAATAAAAATAAAAATGGTGACAAATAGTAGGTGGCATCTGACTCCAGAAAAATGTAACCATTTTATTTGGGGGACATAATAGGATTAACTCCATTGGGGAAAAAATAAAATACATCAACTAACAAACGTAGTGTATTAGTTATAGATCTCAGAGATGAGGCAACATCAAGAAACTGAGAGCCATCTAGAACATACACAATTAGCCAAGAGAGTCTTATGGGTCTAGGACGCCACTCTGCTGAACATGGTGGTACACTCCTTTAATTCCAGCACTGGGGAGACAGAGGCAGGTGAATCTCTATGAGCTCAAGGCCAGCCTAGTCTACATAGCGAGTTCCAGGCCAGCTGCAGCTACAGAGAGACCCTGCCTCAAAAAAGACAAGAAAATAAAAATAAAAATAAAAATGGTGACAAATAGTAGGTGGCATCTGACTCCAGAAAAATGTAACCATTTTATTTGGGGGACATAATAGGATCAACTCCATTGGGGAAAATATTTGAGTCATAAGATTAAAAAGCTAATGGAGCTGGGTGTGGTGGTGCATGCCTTTAATCCCAGCACTTGGAAGGCTGAGGCAGGTGGATCTCTGTGAGTTCTAGGCCAGCTGGGGCAAAAAGGAGACCCTGTCTCAAAAGAGACCAAAAGAGAAAAAAAAAAAAAAAGCTAATGGAATTTCTAATTTAAAAATCTTACAAATAAAAATGGAAAAGATAGCTAATGGAAACATGGACAATGGCTATAAATAAGCTATTCATGAAAATAAAAGTAGCTAATAAGCCTTACCAATAACCAAAAACAAATTTAAACACCACTACTTTTTTCAGTCTCTCAGACTAGCAGTTTGTATAACCTTTTACACAGCAAGTACCTACACAGATCACTATCCTAAGAAAACATTTGGGCACATACTAAGAAATGTGCTATTGTTAAAGAACTAGAACAAAATTTGTTTTTTTAAAACAGGGTCTCATTCTGTAGCTCAGGCTGACCTGGAACTAACAGCAACCTTCCTGCCACAGCCACCCAAGTTGCTGGGATTGCAGGTGTGGGCCACCACACTCTGCTTACAAAAATCTTAAGAGTCCAACAATTACAGCATAATATGCCAGGTGTGGTGGCGCATGCCTTTAGTCCCAACACTCGAGAGGCAGAGGCAGGTGAATCTCTGTGAGTTCAAGGCCAGCCTGGTCTCCATAGTGAATCCAGGTCAGCTAGGGCTACAGGGAAACGCTGTCTCAAAAAAAAAAAAAAAAAAAAAAAAAAAGCATAATATATACACTCTAGAAAAACTGCCCAATTATTACTAAATAGACACACACATGAAAATATATTTATATAGCAGGTTTTTAAAACATCAGAAATACATTTTATATAATATTCTCTTTTTTGCTACATATTCTGATGTGTACTGATGTGTATGTGCATCCGTCTATCCCACCAATGAATCAAGTATCTAGAAGAATATATACTAAAATTTCAACCCAAACATAATTCAAGATTAAGTTTTCTTTTGTAATAGGGTACCTTCTTAACCATAGCTATGCCATGTTAAAGTTTAGGCTGACTCTAGTCTCCGAAATTATCAGGCAGTTGGCCCAGGATATGGGAACACATGAAAGCTAGACCTTGATTGTCTTGGGAACAGGTCAGAGTGTCCTAGAGTGTTCCTGCTAACTGCTGACTTATGGCTTCTGTAGGTTATGCTTGGCTTGCTTCTGCAAAATAGTAATTGTTGCTTAATAGAATAGAAATTATTTAGGGGACTCGCCACCTGTATGCTTGGGAACCTAAACTTTTTACTCCTGGTTATAGGTTCTCTGTACAAAAAGTATCCCACAACATTTAGAGGAACCTAAGATACGATTTCTATACAACAAAACCCCCCTAGAGGGAGCTTTGTGAAGACAATGTAGAATAACAGTAAGATTGATAATGTCTATTTATGAAAGAGGAGGAAGCTAGTTCTGTGCAGGTGGGGGGTTTGGATGGAAAATTGTATTTTCTTATGTATTTCCTTGATAATGTTTACTCAAGTTTAACACTCAATGATTGGCTTCTGTATTCTGCTTGCTTGTCTAGCAACATGATCAATATAAAAAGAGCCAGAGTGCTTAGGCTCAGTGCAGCACTTGGACCCTCTAGGAAAGAGTGTAGTCCGGCTGTGTAGCCCTGCCATAATAAATCTTTCTTTCTTTTTCTAGATTCTTCTGTTTGTCTATTTGGTGCATTTGTGGATCCCGGACTATAACACTTTTAGTTAATCTTTACCTTGATTTACTTAATATTTATATATTACACACACACACACACACACGTGTACACACATACACACACACACACACACACACACACACACACACACACACACACGTTTTTCGAGACAGGGTCTCCCTGTAGCCCTGGCTGGCTTGGAACTCACTATGTAGACCAGACTGGCCTTGAACTCACAGAGATCCACCTACTTCAAGGCTCCTGAGTGCTGGGATTAAAGGTGAGTGCAAACATGCCTGGCTTACTTGTATAGTTCTTTAAGTTAAAGACTATAAAGCAACTTAAAGGAAATGCGTAGGACAAAATCTATTCTATAAAATATCTAAGGGAGGGCTAGGGATGTGGCTCAGTTGGAAAAGTGCTTGCCTAGTACAGACAAAGCCATGGGTTGGTCTCTAGCACCACCTTCCAAGTGCTGGGATTATAGGAACTGCCATCAAGTCTGGCTGATTTTGTCTTTAATAAATTGTAAAATTAAACCAAATAATTGTTTTAAAATAAATTTATTCATGATTTATTACCAGTAAATGTCTGATTTGTATACCTATTTTATATACCTATATACCTGGAGTTACCTAAAGATTTTCTTGGGCAAAAAGGAGTTTCAAGTTGGTTGTGATGATACAAGATTTTAATCCCAATACTTGGGAGGCAGAGGCAGGAGGATCTCTGTAAAACTAAGGCCAGCCTAGTTTATCTAGCAAGTTCCAAGTCTGACCAGTTATAATGTCTGTTTGGGGCATTTGTGGATCCCAGACTATAACAGATCCTGTCTCAAAAAACCAAAGAATAAAAAAATAAAGGAGCTTCAAGTGTAAAAAAAAACTTAGGAAGTTTTATATTAGGAAATCTAAATCTGGGGCTGGAGAGATGGCTCAGCGATTAAGAATACTGGTTGTTCTTGCAGAAGACCGGGTTCAAACCCCAGCACCCACATGGCAAGTAACAACTGTCGGTAACTCCAGTCTCAGGGGATCTGACAGCCTCTTCTGACTGCCTTGGGTATTGCATGACAGGGGTGCACTTACCTATATGCAGGCAATACACACATACACATAAAATAAAAATAATAAATAAAATTAAAAAAAAAAAGAAAATCTAAATCTAAAATAAGTTATCCAAAGCTCCATTTTGAGAGTGGGAGGCTGAGGGGGAGAAGAAGAATCCAGTGCAAAGAAAATCAAAGAACCAAAAGAGGAAAAGGCAGAAATCAATAAAAGAGAAGAGATTAACAGAGAAGATGCCAAAAGCTGATTGTTTAAAAAATACATCTTGGGGCTGGAGAGATGGCTCAGTGGTTAAGAACATTGACAGTTCTTGTAGAAGACCCAGGTTCGAATCCCAGCAGCCACATGGCAGCTAACAACTGTCCATAACTCCAGTCCCAGGGGATCTGACAGCCTCTTCTGTCCTCCGTGGGCACTGCACGACATGGGTGCACTTACCTACATGCAGGCAATACATGTATACACTAAAAATAATAAATAAAAATATTTTAAAATAAAAAATACATCTGAGGCCAGATGGTTCAGTGGATAAAAGACACTTGCCACCAAGCCTAACAACTTGAGTTCAATTCTCAGGACCCACATGGTTGAAGGAGAACCAACTTGATCAAGTTGTCCTCTACCCTCCACATGCATGCAGTGGCATACATATGCCTATATACATACATACACATAAAAATGTAATTTTTTTAACTTAAAATTTTAAAGATGAATCAGGTCCAGCATGGTAGCACACAGCTGTAACCCCAGAACTCAGGAGGTTAAGCCAGGGAAATCTTGAATCTGAGGCCAACCTGGGCCACATAGTAATACCTTGTAGCAAAAACCAAAACCAAACAAACAAAAATATGAATAAAAATGGGGAAACTTCTAATAGGAAAAAAACCATCAATCACAGAATGAAAAAGAAGTTAAAAATTATCCATATTAAGAGAGTAAGTAAAAACTACAAACTTTGTGCCAAACAAATTCAACAACATACCTAAAATGGCTAATTTCTAAAAAATAGAACTTGTTGAAAATGACGCCAATGATAAAAACTGGAATAGCCTTATACTTATTAAAGAAATCTATCTTCAAAAATCTTTCCAAAAAGCAAACTCTTACTTGGTCAGCAGGTCAAGTCACTTGCTACCAAGCCTGATGACCTGAATTTAATCCCCAGAGTTGACCTCTGACCTACACACACAAAAATAAATAAATAAATGTTAAAAAAAAAAAAAAGGAAATCTTCTGACTGATTTCCTGTGGCAAATTCTATCACATTCAAGAAACAATAATATACCTTATATATAAAACACTAAATAATCTTGCAAAACTTTTATTTTTCGGAAAACTGAGAATGAAAGGCCATTATCAACTCATTTATAAGGTTCACCTATATAACTGTAAGCATAAAATTTATAAGGACATTATAAAAAATTATATACTAATATCCCTCAGGATTACTGACATAAAAAATCCTTAGCCAAGTATTAGCAAACAGAATCCAACAATATAATTTTAAAAGGATAACACATGATAACCAGGTTTTAGCCCAGGGATGCAGGTTAGTTTAACATTTGGAAAAAGCAAAGCAATTCATCATATTAACAGCACAAATGAGAGAAAACACATCATCATTTTAACAGATGTAAAAGAAAGTATGTGACCTAATCCATACAACTTGTGCCAGAAAACTTGCAATAGTTGAACTGATCAAGTGCATCTATAAAAATCTGCAACTAAGTTATACATAATGTTGAAGAACCTCATCACTTCTTTTAGGGATCCTGAACAAAGCAAGAACGCTTATCTTTAGAAAAATTACTGTGTCCAAGTTATATGCAAAAATTCTTAAGACTCAATACTCAGAAGCCAGACACCCTAATTTTAAATGAGTAAAAGACATGAACAAAATACTTTAAAAAATATATAGAAAGCCAGACGTGATGGCGCACACCTTTAATCCCAGCACTCGGGAGGCAGAGGCAGGCGGATCTCTGTGAGTTCAAGGCCAGCCTGGTCTACATAGTGAATTCCAGGACAGCTGAGGCTACAGGGAGACCCTGTCTCAAAAAGACCAAAAATAATAATAATAATAAATATATATATAGAAATGAGTGCTTGCTTTAGCAGCACACACACTAAAATTGGAACAGTGTAAAGAATAACATGGCCCCTATGTAAGGATGACACAAATTTGTGAAGGGTGCCACTTCTGTTGTTCAAGTTTAAAAAAAACAGTCTATAAAACACAAATAATGCTCAATGTTACTCAATATTAAGGGAATGCAAAATAAAAACTCAATGTACTCTAAAGCCATAATTGTTAAAATTATAAATGAAAACCCAAACTGAAATTCTTTAATACCTGCTAGCAGGAATTTACAATGGTACACCCATTTTGGAGAAGAGTTTGGTACTGTGATTGTATTAAACACTCACTCCTAGCAATTTAACATGAAAAACAAAAACATGTATATCCATAAAGACCCTATACAACTAAACACCATAATTTTATTTCTAATAGCCAATGAAAGAACAAAACAAAGAATACAAAAGTCCAATGACATGTAAACGAAAACGTAAGACTGTAGTACTTTGATACAATAAAATATTCAAAAATAGTGAGTGAATAATTAAAACACAAAACATAAGAGTTTTTTTGGATGAACTGTAAAATATGCTGAAAGAAGTCAGCAAGGAACCACATACACTACGCTTACATTTCATAAAAGCCCAGGAAACAAACATCTCTAATGCCTAAAAGCAGATCAGTGGGCCTCAGTGTGAATGAGAAAGGAGCTACTTTAGAGACAGACACAAGGAACTGTTTGTGAGACAGTCTCATTTAGCTCAGGCTACCCTCAAACTCACTATGTAGCCCAGGCTGGCCTTGAATTCCTGATCTGCCTTCTGACTGTTGGGATTACAGGTATACACCACTATGTGTGGCATAAGGGATCTTTCAGGGAAATAAAATGTTCTTTATCTTAACTATGACGACAATTTCACAGATGTATCCATGTGTCGAAATGGGTCAAGGGGCACATTTTTAATGTGGACAGTTTATTTTATTTGATTATACCTCAATAAGGTAAGGAGAAAAGGAACCAGAGCGAGAAGCAACACAGATTTGTGGTTAACAGCTTGTCTTCTGAAGTCAAACTGACTTTGGCAAGTTCAGTTTCCTCATCTCTAAAGTGATAACAGGACCTGAAGTGTTATTCTAATGAAAATGTATCAGTACATGTAAACTATTCAGGTTTACTACACAGTAACTGCTACCTAAAAGTTTGCTGCTGTTTTATTAAAAAGACTATTTAGAAATTAAGCACAATGAAAATTTCAGTATCTATGAAAATACTTGAGATGTAGCCAGATTCATGCATGAAAAAGGTCAGGAGTTTTTGTTGTTTTGCTTTGTTTTACGAAACAGAGTATGACTATGTAGACCAGGCTACCCTTGAACTCAGATCTTCCTGCCACAAAATTCTGAGTCGGCTTTATAGGTGTGTGCAACCACACACACACCTAGCTTATAGGCTCAAATTTCTTAGACTATGAAATAGAAAATTAGTCATTCATTTAAAAAATGGAAAAGGAATCCCATGGAAAGATACTGTACAGATTAAAGTAACTATTAGCCAAGAATAAATAAAACAACCCAAATTAGATTTGGAATAAAGAAACACACACAAATTTAGCATAACTAAAGATTTAACAGATCTCTGTGAGATCAAGACACAGGGAGCTCCAGTCCAGCTGGGGTTACAAGGACACCCTATCTCAAAAAACATGAAAGTCTGGCATAGTGGCACATGCCTTTAATTCCAGCACTCTGGAGGCTGAGGCCACCCTGGTCTACATAGTGAGTTCCAGGCCAGTTGGGGCTACAGGGAGACTCTGCCTCAAAAAGACCAAAAGAAAAATTATGAGACATGCAAAGAAACAGTATAGCATAAGTACACACAGTGGAAGAAAAGACAGTATAAAGGCATATAATTATCTTTAAGGTATAAATGCCTATTTAATTTATTGTCTTAACTAATTTGAAAAGAAAGAAATTGTAGAAAGCAGTGTCACACAATTATGCTACTAAGTTTATAAGACCTATAAAGTAACTACATTTTAATATGAGGGCAAAAGAAAGGTACTTGACAGCAAAGTTTGCTGGCGTAAAACAGATGATAAATGGGAACATACCAATAAGAAAGCATTGTCAGAGTGGAAAAACACTAGCAATCTGAACAATGAAGCCGAACAATTGAAAAGAAGTTAAGAGAACAATTCCATTAGTAATATTATCCAAAGTATTTAACAAATGAATTTAACAAAAGTGTACAA
>NW_008357921.1:736869-742822 GCF_000622305.1 Nannospalax galili
AGACTCTGCCTCAAAAAGACCCCCCAAAAAAAACGAATAAAAAACTTTTTTGTTGTTGTTTTTTGAGACAGGGTCTCCCTGTAGCACCAACTGGCCTAGAACTCACTGTGTAGACCAAGCTGGCCTTGGACTCACCGAGATCTGCCTGCCTCTGCCTCCCGAGTGCTGGGATTACAAGCGTGCACCACCACGCCCAGCTCCAAATAAAAATTTTAAGTTACATTTATTTACTTGTGTTGTGAACATTATGGTGTACATATACATGTGGAGGTTAGAGAACAGCTTGGAATCATTCTCTCTTTCTACCATGTGGTTTCTGGGGATCAACCTTAGATGGTCAGGCTGCTTGAGCCATCTCACTGGCCCATAACCAAAGAATACAGAGAAAAAGAGTAATGGTAGGGCTGAGTAACAGGATATAAGAACAAATAAAACATCTTTTGCAGCTCTGCAAGGCTCCTGGGATGTGGGACTGAGCTCTTGGCAAGAGGCCACAGGCTGTCTTGAGCGTCCTCAAGATAGCTAGCTTCCCCAAGTGAGCAATCCAAGAAACTATACCTTTTAGGAATCTCTCTGAAGTAGCATTTGTCACTTCTATTCATCAGAGGTGAGTCAGTCTACACCTAGAGGAATCTACCTCTAAAGAGAAAAATCAATGAATTTGTGAGCAAATATTGTTAAATGGCCAAGCATGTCAAAAGGACAGCTGAATTTAATACTGCAACCAAAAACTTCAGCCAGCTGTCACATAGCAGCCACAGAGCAGAGTATGCTGTTTCTGCTGAAAAGCTGATAAATCACAAAAATCTTCCTGAGTTTTACCTTAGCACAGAACTTGGGAAACTAGGCTCATTCCACTGCACAAAACAAGCTTCCCAGGTGGTATGTATGTATATGTGTGTGCATACACACCTGTGCACATGCATGTGGAAGCCAGAGGTCAATAGAGTGTCATTCCTCAGGTTCCACTTTGAGACAAGACCTCTTCATTGGCCTGGGACCTGTCAATTAGGCTGGCTAGCTGCCCAGCAAGCCCCAGAGAACCATCTGTCTCTCTCCCCAGAGCAAGCCACCAAGCCAGGTTTTTGTTTTTGTTTTTAAATATGGGCTCTGGGCTCCAACTCAGAGACTCATGCTTGCATCAAGTACTTTACCAACTGAGCTATCTCCCAAGCTCCCAGGTGGTGCTTAAGTGCATAGCTTTCCTAAACAGAAGAGGAGGAAAAGGCTTGAGAGGACCCAGCACACCACAGAGCTCATGACTCATGCACTAAGTAAAATCTTATGCCAAGAAACCCTTAAGACCTTAGGTGGAGAAAGCATGCAAGAAATTCTAGCTTCTGGGGTTGGAAAGATGGCTCAGCAGTTAAAAGCATGGCTGACCATGTACATGCAATGCTCATGGAGGTCAGAAGAGGGAAGTGGATCCCCTGGAACTGGATTTATGGACAGCTGTTAGAAGCCATGTGGGTGCTAGGAACTGAACCTGGGTCCTCTGCAGGAGTGTCCAGTGCTCTTAACTGCTAAGCTCTCTCTCCAGCCCCTTGGTAGGAATTTCTAAGTAGTAATTTTACAGCCTTGACATATCTGAGTAAGCTGACCAGTGATTGTGTGGACTGTTTCTCTATTTGAGTTTGTCTGGAATTAATCTCATGAGCAGGCTATGGTCATACACTATGGCAAGAACCCTTCAGAAATCATGCCTCTGCCAATGCAGGTATACAATATGGTCTGCTTTTCTGGACAAAGGTATCATCTATAACCAAATTTATTTTAAGAATAAGGCCATTCCCAGCACTTGGGAGGCAGAGGCAAGTGGATCTCTGTGAGTTCGAGGCCAGCCTGATCTACATAGTGAGTTCGAGGCCAGCTGGGGCTACAGGGAAACTCTGCTTCAAAAAGACCAAAAAAAAAAAAAATTATGTATATATGTGTATATATGTGCATACACACACACACACACACACACACACACACATACATATGGCTGTTAGCCAGGTATGGTGGTGCACGCTTTTAATTTCAGCACTCAGGAGGCAGAGTCAGGCAGATCGCTGTGAGTTCAAAGCCTGGCTGGTCCACATAGTGATTTCCAGGCTAGCTGGAGCTACAGGAAGACAGTCTCAAAAAGGGGGGTGGGGGAGCTGGAGAGATGACTCAGTGGTTAAGAGCAGTGGCTGTGCTTCCAGAGGACCCAGGTTCAGTTCCCAGCATCCAAAAGGTTGCTAACAACTGTCTAGAACTCCAGTCCAGGGGAATCTGATGCCCTCCTCTAGTCTCTGAAGGGTGTGCACGACCCAGATTCACTTACATATATGCAGGTGAAACACTCGTATACATAAAATAAAAATAAATAAATCATTAAAAAAATACTTGTTTACTACCTAGTACACTTTATCAACATGTGTCAAAATCCTTATAACAATCTACAGCAGAATTATAGTTGTGGTATTTTAGAACTACAGAATTCTTCACAAATTTGCATGACATCCTTGAGCAGGTGCCAGGCTAAGTGTATGTGGTATCAAAACAAGCACTTTTTAAAAAATTTTAAGCAGTATTGATGAAAGTCAGTTGTGTGCCTATAATCCCAGGAATGGGGAGGATGAGGCAAGAGGATCTTAAGTAAAAGTCTAGCCATGGCTACATAGTGAAACACTGCCTTGGGGTGGAGGGTGGGTTGTCAGCTAGACCTGAGCTACAGAAGATGATCAATGCAGAGATTAGGAGTTAGATTTTTCTTTTTCTTTAAATATTTGTTATTTTTATTTTATGTGTATGAATGTATTGCCTGCATGTAAAGTGCACCCATGTCGTGCAATGCGGCGGAGGTCAGAAGAGGGCTTTGGATTCCCCTGGAACTGGAGTGAAGGACATTTCGTAGCCGCCATTTGAGTGATGGAAATCAAACCCGGGTCCTCTGCAAGACCAATCAGTGCTCTTAACAGCTGAGCCATCTCTCCAGCCCGTTTTTTTTTCTTTTTCAAGTGTATGTGTGTGTGAGTGTGTGATTTGTGTGTGTGTGTGTGTGTCCAATGCTCAAGGTATAGACTCCATGTGGAGGTCAACTGTGATGTTGGTTCTCTTCTTCCACCTTTACATGAGCCCTGGAGATCCAACTCAGGTCACCAGCTTTGTGCCGCAAAGAATTTTAGCCACTGAGTCATTAAACTGGCCCAGGAGTCCATTTTTCTAAGAATTTAAGTTACATGCAAGCAAAAATTTTTAAATTTCACATTTGTATCTCTTGTACCTTGAAAAATTGTTATCAATGCAGTAATAAATCCATAAAATGCTTTTACCAAGTCAGTTATCATGGAAAAGGCCAACCAGTTTAAAGATAGCTTTCATGCTATTTATATACTTGTTTACACGAGCCTACTTCCAATTCCTTCCTAGCCGTTAGCCACCCATGTAGCGCCAAGCTTCTAAGTGCTGCATAACACAAGCTTTACAGTTTCAGCAGCCGTGACCAACTTTGGGCACCTATGTTTGACAAGACTTCTGGGACTCATGCAATTAGGTACAAATAGAGTCATATCTGCAGTTATCACTTTAGTCCTCTCCCCACGACCTATTTCAAAGATAAAAATCATAAAGAAAAGTAAAGATATCATGGTTCTACTGTCAGCCACCACAGTAGACACAAAACCCATCTCCTTGGAAGTAGAGTGTTCCTGAAAGCAGACCTTAGCAGGATCAACACATGCATGTTTAAATTCACAATGGGAGAGCCCAGGCATGTTGAAAGCCATCAACATCCTACTTTCCTAAACTCTAGAAAACCTAACCCACAGTGAAGCAATCCTGTAGCTAGATGACACTGACTGAAAAGGTGCTCTTAGTTGCCATGGCGAACTTCATAAGGCCAGTAAAAAGTCCATTTTTACAGTCAATGTTTCAACTAGGCTTTTTATATCTTAACACAATCTCCTTTGTTCTCGTGTGGTTTTGTTTGCTCTGGGAAGCAACATTCTATTTCTCCCACTCTTAATTCATTTTGGTTGCAGTCAGTATTTTACAGCTACAAAAACTATAACTGAATTACCTACAACCCAGACATCACTTAATGATGTTATGATATTTTAGGTAGCCTCTGACTACTTACTAAAACTGTCAAGATCATGCAGAATGTCACAGGCAATGTAGCAGAGTACATTTCATGAGCCCAACAACTGCTGGCATCACCAATTTTTAACAACCGAAGTATCAAAAGATGGTAGCCTATTCTTAACACTTTTCTAATAAAGCTGAAAAATTTCCCAAATTTTTATTATCTCTTCTAGTCTTTGTAAACTATATGTACATGAAGTCAGTGGATTAGCATTCCCGTTTCCCCATATCCTCTCCAACATTTGGTATCGTTTGTCCTCTTGATCTTAGCCAGTTTGACTGGGGTAAGACGAAATCTTAAAATGGTTTTAATTTGCATTTCCCTAATTACTAATGATTTTGACCCCCTTTTAAGATGCTTCTTAGCCATCTTTATTCTTCTTTGAAGAACTCTCTGTTGAGCTCCTTAGCCCATGGGTTACTTCCTTTCTTGATTCTTTGTTTTTTGAATTCATTATATATTCTGGATGTTAAACCTCTGCCAGATGTGTCACTGGTGAAGATTTTCTCCCATTCTGTGGGTTTTCTCTTCACTCCCTTGGTTGCTTCTTTAGATGGACAGGAGCTTTTTAGTTTGATGAAGTACCATTTGTTGATTCTTGATCTTGTTTCCTGAGCGATTGATGTCCGGTTTAGAAAATCCTTTCCTATACCTTTGTCTTGTAGGTTATTGCCAATGTTTTCTTCTAACAGTTTCAGAGTTTCAGGCTTCATATTGAGGTCTTTGATCCATTTGGAGCTGACTTTTGTGCAACATGAAAGATAGGGGTTTAGAGTCATACGGGTGGAGATCCAGTTTTGCCAGCACTATTTGCCAAACATGCTGTATGTCCTCCAGTGAATGTTCTTGGCCCCTTTGTCAAATATCAGGTAGCTGAAATTGCATGTAATCATATTTGGGTCTTCAACTTTGTTCCATTGATCTACGGGTCTACTTTTGTGCCAGTACCATGTTGTTTGTATGACTGTATCTCTGTAATACAGTTTAAAGCCTGGTATAGTATTTCCCCAGCATTGCTCTTAGTGCTCAGGGTTGCTTTGGCTATCTGAGATGGTTTGTGCTTCCATATGAATCTTGGGACGTTTTTTTCAACTGTGTGAAGAATGCCATGGGGATTTTGATTGCCATTGCATTGAATCTATAAATGGCTTTTGGTAGGATGATCATTTTCACAATATTAATTCTTCCAATCCATGAGCATGGGAGGTCCTTCTATATCCTGATGTCTTCCTCTATCTCTTTAAAGGTTTAAAATTTTCATTGTAGAGGTCTTTAATGTCTTTGGTCAGGTTTATTCCAAGATATTTTATTTTTTGCAGCTATTGTGAACAGGAGTGTTTCCATGTACTTTTTCTCTGATTGCTTGTTATTGGTATAAAAAAAGTCTACAGACTTTTGTAGATTAATTTTGTAACCTGCCACTTTACTGAATGTGTTAATAATTTCTGTGAGTTTTCTGATGGAATTTTTGGTGCCTTAGGTATATCATATCATCTACAAAAAGGGATAATTTGATCTCTTCTTTTCCAGTTATTACTCATTTAATTTCCTTCTCTTGTCTTATTGCTCTTGCAAGAATTTCAAGCACTATGTTAAAAAAGAGTGAAGATAGTGTACAGCCTTGCCCGGTTCCTGATTTTAATGAGAATGCTTCCAGGTTTTCTCCATTTAGAATGATGCTGGCTGCGGGTTTGTTTTATATGGCTTTAATTATATTGAGGGATGTTCTCTCCAGTCCAATTCCCTCTAGGACTTTCAACAGAAACACATGTTAAATTTTGTCAAAGGCCTTCTCTGCATCTATTGAGATAACCATGTGGTTCTTGTCTTTGAGCCCAT
>NW_008357921.1:742947-748727 GCF_000622305.1 Nannospalax galili
ATTTACGCATCTATGTTCATTAAGGATATGGGTCTATAGTTTTCTTTTTTTGGTTGTATCTTTATCTGGCTTTGGTATTAGTGATGCTGGCTTCACAGTAGAACTTGGAAATTCTCCCTCCATTTCTATGTTTTTGAATAAATTAAGTAGTATTGGATGTAGATCTTCTTTAAATGTCTGGTAGAATTCTCCTGTAAATCTATCTGGTCCAGGGCTTTTTTTAGCTGGGAGGTTTTGTATTACTGTTTCAATTTCCTTATGTGTTATGGGTCTGTTTAAGATGTTGATCTCTTCCTGGTTTAGTTTTGGTGGCTCCCATGCTTTTAGGTACCCGTCCATTACTTTTAGGTTTTCAAATTTAGGAGCGTATAGGTTTTTAAAGTATTCCCTTATAATGTTCTGGATCTTTTTGGTATCTGTTGTGATGTTTCCCCTTTCATCTCTGATTTAATTGATTTGGAGGTTCTCCTCCTTTTGGTTAATTGGGTTAGTGGTCTGTCAATCTTGTTTATCTTTTCAAAGAACCAGCTCTTGGATTCATTGATTCTTTGTATTTTTGTTTGTTTGTTTGTTTCTATTTCATTAATTTCTGTTCTGATTTTTGATATTCCTTCTTGTCTGCTGGGTTTGGGTTTCATTTGCTGTTGCTTTTCAAGTGTCTTGAGTTGCAGTGTTAAGGCATTTATTTGTGTTCTTTCTGATTTTTTAATGTAGGCACTTAGAGCTATAAACTTCCCTCTAAGGACTGCTTTCAACTTGTCCAAGAGGTTTTGTTGTATTATATTGTCTTTTTCATTTAGTTCCAGGAATACTTTCATTTCTTTCTTAATTTTTCCTTTGACCCATTCATCATTCAGGAGTGTGTTGTTTAATCTCCATGTGTTCATGTGGTTACTAGGATTTCTTGCAGTGTTGATTTTAAGCTTTACTGCATTGTGGTCTGATAGAATGCATGGAATTATTTCAATCTTTTTGTATTTGTTGATGTTTGTTTTGTGCCCCAGTATATGGTCGATTTTGGAGAAGGTTCCATGGGACGCTGAACAGAAAGTATATTCTATGGTGCTTGGGTAGAATATTTGGTAGATGTCTGTTAGACCCATTTGATGCATGGTATTGTTTAATTCAGATGTCTCTCTGTTAATTCTCTCTCCTGTTGATATAGTTAATGGAATACAATGGGGGTACTGAGGTCCCCCACTATTTTTTTTTTAATTTTGGTCTTTTTGAGACAGGGTTTCCTATAGCACCAGCTGGCCTGGAACTCACTATGTAGACCAGGCTGGCCTTGAACTCAGAGATCTGTCTGCCTCTGCCTCCTGAGGGCTGGGATTAAAGGTGTGCACCACCACACCCGGCCATTGAAGTCCCCCGCTATTAATGAGTTGGGATTAATCTGGATCTTAAAGTCCTGTAGTACTGATTTTAATGAAGTTGGGTGCACCAGAGTTTGGTGAATATATGTTCATGCTTGTAGTATCTTCTTGGTCAATTGTTCCTTTGATCAGAATGAAGTGGCCCTCTTTATCTCTTCTGATTAGTTTTAGTTTATGGTGAATTTTTTTCCCATCCTTTCACCTTAAGATGGTGCTTGTCCTTGAATGTGAGATGAGTTTCTTGTAAACAACAAAAAGATAGGTTTTCTTTCTTAATTCATTCAGCTAGTCTGTATCTTTTGACTGGGGAGTTCAGTCCATTAATATTTCAAGTTATTAATGAAAGATGTTTATTGAATCCTGTCATTTTTATTTCTATTTACATTCGTGATATAGCTGTACTTTTTCACAGTTATACCTTTTCATTAAGTTTCTTTCCATAACCCCTTGGGTATAGTCGTTCCTTTCTTCAGCTCTTTATATTGCTTCAAGAACTCTCTGAAGGGTTGGTTTTGTGAACGTGAATTTTTTCAGCCTACTTATGTCATGGAAGATTTTTCTTTCTCCTTTGACTATAATAGACATTTTGGCTGGGTGAACTAATCTGGGTTGGCATCTGTGATCATTTAGAACTGGGAATACTCTGGTCCAGGCTCTTCTGGCTTTCATAGTTTGCACTGAAAAGTCAGCTGTAATTCTGGTTTTCCTTTATATGTGATTTATATGTGACTTGTTTTTCTTTTGCAGCTTTCTTTGTTCTGTACATTTAGTGCTTTTACTGTGATGTGCCATGGAGTTTCTTTTCTGGTTCTGTCTCCCCTTTTGGTGTTCTATATGCTTCTTGTATTTGTGTATTTGTATGGGCACGTCTTTAATTTGGGGAAATTTTCTTCTACAATACTGTTGAAGATCTGGTCCATACCATTATCCTGTGATTCTTCTCCTTCCTGTATGCCTAAGATTCATATGTTTGGTCTTTTTATGGTATCACACAATTCCTCCATATTCCATTCTTGTGTTTTCTTAAATTTTTCATAATCTTTGCTTGAGTGGTCTAGTTTGTCCACTTTATCTTCCAGTCTTGATATTCTGTTTTCCATTTCATTCATCCTATTGGTGAGGCTTTTTCCTGTCGTTTCTTTCTTTGTGTGTTCTTTAAAGTCACTGAATTCTTTTATCATGTTTATAATTGTTCTTTTGAGTTCATGTGCTGTGTTATTGTCTATGGGTTTCTCATTGTACTCCTCTAGAGGACTGTTGGTACTTGGTGGGGATATGTTATTTTGATTTTTCATGTCATTATTTTTTCTCTGTGACTTTGACATGTGGATTTCTTTTCTAGATTCTGATTCTTGTGTGAGACTGAAGCCTTCCTTTGTTGAGTTTAGGTCTGCTTCTTTTTGTAAACTTTATGTGCCTTTGTGGTTAATTGTGGGCATGAAAATCTGGTTGGTCTAAGCTTCAGGTTCTCTCTTTTGATTTTATTTTGGAGTGGCCAAATTGCTTTCATCTTGCTGCTCAGGAGTTCCCATAGAGGCCCAAGTCGGATGAGGATCAGATGGTCTCAGGCTATCTCCTAAGGTCTGGATCTCTCCAGGAAAGATGCTGGCCCGAGGGATGCAAAGGGGGTGGGGCAAAGAAGAGGCCTGAGAGCTCCTGGGAACTACAGGGAGGAATTGGGTTGGTCGGATGCAAAGGATCAGGAAGCAGTGGGGATTCTGGGCTAAGAGGTCAGTCCATGGGTTTGGGGTGTCAAAACAAGAGATGGGCCAGTGCCCCTGCTAGGAGGAGAGATGGGTGGGGGAGCTGGATGGGTGAATGAGGCTGGGGGAGTCAAGGCACAGTGGGTGCAGCCAAACTTCCAATATTTTTTTAATGTATTTATTTTATGTGTATGAATGTTTTGTTTGAATGTATGTAAGTGCACTACAAGCATGTAATGGACATGGAAACCAGAAGAGGACATCAGATCCCCTAGAGATGGTGTTAAAGACAGTTGTTAGCTGCCATATGGATGCTGGGAAGTGAACCTGGGTCCCCTGGAAAAGTAGCTAGTGCTCTTAACTGCTGAGCCATTCTCTAAACCCTCTTACCTTTTTTCAACAACAGGTAAACAAATAAATGAAAATGCAATTTTAGGGTGAACTTTTGAAAATGTTTAAGTCTACCTATCCCCACATTTATCCTAAATCTACAAATATAGCTTGATATAGCTATTTAATAGATATATTAAAATTATTTTAATTATAGTTATTTGTGTGTGTACATACTCATGCACATGCCATGGCATGAGTGGCAAGGTTAGAAGCTAACGGGTAGGACTAAGTTCTTTGTTTCTATCATTTGTGATCTGGGAATCAAACTCAAGTCCTCAGATTTTGTGGCAAATGCTTTTACCCAGTAATCTATCTCCCCAGCCCTATTAAAACTTTAATATATATATATATGTTATATATACATCTTTTTGATACAGGGTCTCCCTGTAGCCCCAGCTGGCCTGGAACTCACTATGTAGACCAGGCTGGCCTTGAACCCACAGAGATCTGCCTGCCTCTGCCTCCCGAGTGCTGGGATTAAAGGTGTGCACCACCATGCCCAGCCTATGTTTTTTTTTTAAAGGTATGATATTAAGAGATACATATAAAAAACTTACTATAGTGGGGCTAGAGAATGGATCATCAATTAAGAGCATATACTGTTCTTGCAAAGGACCATGTTTGGTTCCCAACACCTGTGGGAAGCGGGCGCGGCCAAGTCGGCCAAAGATGGCGCCCTGGCTGACCGCCAAGCCTCGCTACCCTCGCTTGTTACTCCAGAACACGCAAGCGCAATGTGCCCAATCATGCGCCGCCTGCCTGATCTATGACATCCTCGAGCGTGGTCTGACTGTGTGGACCAATGAATTGTCTCCACTGCTATATGCTGCATGCGTGCATGGTTGTGATTGGTCCTTGGGGAAGATATAAGGGATTGTGCTGCGCAATAAAGTTGGTAGAAGCTTGAACCCTGCCTTGGTGTCCGTTTTGTCCTTGCCTCGACTCTGCTGGTCGGAGTCGCGGTTAGCGGCAGGTTAGTGTCAGGCAAGGTCATACCTGGACCAGGACTGCTTAGATGTGCATATCCTTGGCCCTCTATTTAAACTTCAATCTCACTTCATGAATATTGACTCGGGGGAGTAGCTATATGTCTTTGGGGAAAAGGGACAGAGACTAAAGATCCCTAGGAAAAAGGATGGAGACTAAAGATCCCTAGGAAAAGGGACGGAGAAGCAACCTAGAGAAAATGGGTGCTGGCAGATCGAAAGCGAAAGTGCACATCGCGCTAGTGCAGCTTTTAAAGCGTGGCAGGATTAAGCTGAAGGCTGAGACGGTTGAAAAGTTCTTGGATACCGTCACAGCAGAGGCCCCGTGGTTTCTTGAGGAGGGGTCTGTAGCTGCTGCCTCTTGGGAGCGATTAGGAAAAGAGTTATCAGATAAAGATGCGAAAAAACCCCTCCCTAGAGGTACTCTAGCTATTTGGACTTTGGTACAGACATGTTTAGCGGATAAAACAGGGAAGTATGAGGCAGATATAGCTCAAGGAGCTCAGGCTTTAGAAGAAGCAAAAGAGGAAGCGTCTCAACTCAGTGCATGTTGTGCTTCTTCAGAAGTAGAGGAGGAAGAATATGATTCTGAGGATTTAGACAGCATTATGGAACAGCTGAGAATTACTAACAATAAAAAGAAAAGGAAAAAGGAAAAGGTTGAGCCTAGTGCTCCTCCGTGGGATAGAGACTGTCTGGAAGCCATGCCCTCCATAGAAAGGAGCTGTCGCACGCTTAGTGCAGGTATATGGCACCATCTAGTGCCTAGTTATGGAGCTTTCCCAGTGTTTGATGATCAGAACAATCAAAGATATCACGAGCCCCTGGACTGGAAAGTAATTCAGAGATTGAAAGAATCTGTGGCTACTTATGGGATACAAGCAGCTTATACTATAACTCAGGTTGAAAGCCTTACTAGACGTGCTATGACTCCTTTTGATTGGCAAAATCTTTGTAGGGCTGTTCTTTCAGGGGGCGATTATTTGAATTGGAAATCTGCTTACTTGGAATATTGTGTAGAACTAGCAGCTGCTAATGCAGCCAAGGGAGCGCAGGATTGGATCTCTGCGCCACCTCCAGACTTATATTGACACTTCAAATGGGAATTCAGGTGGTGGAGTCAGACTTTAAAGGTCCACTACCGCGAAATACAGTAGGATTATTAATTGGTCAGAGTTCCACTACTTTAGAAGGATTGATAATACATCCGGGAGTCATTGATTCGGATTATATTGGCCAAGTAGGAATTATGGTGTCCTCTCCAAGGGGAATAGTTCTTATAAGCCCTGGAGATCACATCGCCCAAATTTTGGTTTTCCCCA
>NW_008357921.1:752447-757502 GCF_000622305.1 Nannospalax galili
AGACTGCCAGCCGATGCTGCTGAACAGTTGATGACGGTTAAGGATGTTCTATGGATGGGGGCAACCTAAGGCAGGCACGATCCTGATACCTTTAATAAAACAAAAAGGGGGAGATGTGGGAAGCGGGCGTGGCCGAGTCGGCCAAAGATGGCGCCCTGGCTGACCGCCAAGCCTCGCTACCCTCGCTTGTTACTCCAGAACGCGCAAGCGCAATGCGCCTGATCATGCGCCGCCTGCCTGATCTATGACATTCTCGAGAGTGGTCTGACTGTGTGGACCAATGAATTGTCTCCACTGCTATATGCTGCGTGCGTGCATGGTTGTGATTGGTCCTTGGGGAAGATATAAAGGATTGTGCTGCACAATAAAGTTGGTAGAAGCTTGAACCCTGCCTTGGTATCCGTTTTGTCCTTGCCTCGACTCTGCTGGTCGGAGTCGCGGTTAGCAGCAAACACCCACATCAGGCAATTCACAACAGCCTCAGGGAGATCTGATGCTTCTAGCCACCTTGAGCACCCCACACACGTGCAAATACCCACACATATACATAGACATAATTAAAAATAAAATAAATCTTTAAAAAATTACTATAGTGAGCCTGGTGTGGTGGTGCACGCATTTAATCCCAGCACTTGGGAGGCAGAGGCAGGCGGATCTCTGTGAGTTCAAGGCCAGCCTGGTCTACATAGTGAGTTCCAGGCCAGCTGAGGCTACAGGGAGACCCTGTCTCAAAAAGACAAAAAAAAAAAAAAAAAAAAAAAATTACTATAGTGAAACAAATATCTGTCATCTTACAAAACCTTGGGGCTGGAGAAAGTCCAGTGGGTTAAGAGTACATAGTCTCTTGCAGAGACTCTTGAGTTTGGTTCCCACCAGTACCCTTATTAGGCAGCTCCCAAATGCCTATAACTCCAAGGGATCCTACAAATTCTTCTGGCCTCTTCAGGCACACACATAGCATTCACTCGCACAGACACATACACATAAATATAAATAACAAAAATAATTCTTTTTAAAAATCCTGAAGGGGCTGGAGAGATGGCTCAGTGACTAACTGCCTGTTGTAAAAGTATGAGAACATGAGTTAAGACCCCCAGCACCCATCTAAGAGCTGGACAGGGGGTGTCTGTAACTGAAGCACTGCAAAGGATGGGAACAGAGTTGGGGTTGGGAGGGTGGAGGCATGAGGATACCTGAAGGTTACTGGCTAGCCAGCCTAGCCAAACAGATTCGTTCAGATTTAACCCTGTCTCAAAAAAAAAAAAAAAAAAAATGAGGTGAAAGTGGCTGGTTATATTGGCCCATGTCTCTAATCCTAGTACTCAGGAGGCAGAAGCAAGCAGATCTGAGTTCAAGGCCAGACTGGTGTATATAGCAAGTTCCATGCCAGTCAGGGATACATAGTGAGACCATGTCTCTCTCTCTCAATCAATCAATCAATCAATCAATCAATCAATCAATCAAAATAAATAAGTAAATAAATAAGGTGGAGAGTGACTGAGGAAGATACCTGGCATCATCCTCCACATGCCACATGTATGTACACATCTGCACATGTACACACCTAAAAGAACACATACGTATACCACACACATAAAGAAAGAGGCTTATGGAGACATTTTAATTTCATAAATCATAAGAACATTATAAATACTTAAATACTTATGATTTGTCATTCAGGGAGTAAACATAAGTATCCAGAAAGAACAACTCAGGGAAAGGTATTATTTCAATAGTTCATGTCTCCATGAATTAAGTAAAGCAGTTTATTTTTATTAAATCACAAATATTTCAAAGTAATATTTTCTGACAAGAGTTCTTGTGCTAATTTTGTATCCCCGATGAGTCAGAGACTCACCTGACAAGTCCAGTTCCTCAGTGGAAGATAAGTTGGCTAGACTCCAGTTGTCACTGCGGGCCGCCAGAACAAACTTGTGAGCACTGATGTGCCTGCTCCCAACCTTGATCTTCAAATCACTGATGAAGAAAAATATCCACAGATATAAAAAGATTTTAACTTCTACCTCAATTTCATAGAATGATCTACTCTCAAAAACATCTAATGGGATTCCTGTGGTGAATCTACAAATTAAACAGGATGATTAATAGTCATCTATAAAGTATAAGATGTATTATGCAGCGTACATCAAGATAAACCATCAGGGTGAGACATATGGAGGGCTTAAACCTGTGGGGGCAGCTCTGAGACACCACGGTTGCTGTGCTCCATACTAATATTCAACAATGTTTAAAAGTACAAACCAATTGGCTCTCACAAAGCCATCAAGGATATGAAGCCCAATACCTGGACTCCTATCTTCAACAGAAATATTCAGACTTAATAATGGCTCTTACCCAACCATTTATCAAGAAAAATGGTGGAGACTGGGTGTGGTGACTCATTCATGTAACCTTAGCATGTTGAGATCACAGGTTTGAGACATATCTGGGCCACAGAGCAAAACCCTGTATCAGAAGGCAAACAAAAAAAGACAGGGAGAAGAGGCTGGGGAGATGGTCGGCACTTTAGAGCACTTGCTATTCTTGCAGAGGCCCCATGTTCAGTTCCCGGCACTCACAGGGTGGCTCATAACCATCTGTTCACTCCAGTTCCAGGGGATCTGATGCCTTCTTCTATCCTCCATGAGCTCTAATCATGCATATGATACATTACACACAGACAAACATTCATACACTTGAAATAAAATTAAATAAATTTCAAGAACAATCTGCTAAGAAAAAAAGAAATGCAGGGAGGGATATTTCTGAGATATAAAAAGAATTTCCCAGAGAGATTTTGATGTTTATTCTGAAATGTCAAATGCTAAGAAAGAAAGGCATCTGGGCATTAACTGAAGTGTCAAGATGATCCACTGCGACAACAGCTTTGTGAGCCATATGGCCATGCTGGCAGCAAAGAAAAGTGACTTCTATAGTCATTCATTCATTACACACAGCACGCTCCACACCAGCCTAGGCTACCTAATAGGATTCTGGCTCAAAAATCCAAAATAACAAAAAATAAAAAAGAAATAGAAAAAATAGCACATATAAAAGTCTCAAATCCTACGACAAAGTTTTAAAAATTTAATGAAAACAGGAAGCTATTTAAAAAGCACAAGTATTTTTAAACTCTAGCAGATTTACAAATAAATTCTAACAAGTTAAATGGGTTTTCACTGCCTTTACTTTTTCAAGCCAGGTTTACTTTGTTTGGAAATTTTACTAAGTTGGATCTAGTCCAATTATCTGTCGCCTTGTGGTGAAATCTTTCTTCTATACACACTCCCCTCTATGTTTCTTTTCTACATCCACCATCCAATACAGTCTGTCGTTTCTGCTCAGGACTATGTGCTACTCCACAGGGGCTCTCAGGGCTCTCTTCTCTTTAGTTATACTTACATGCCCTTTCCACACTAATCTTCTGAAAGAACAGTTGGATTAAGAGAGTCCCTACACTAAAAAAATGCTGTTTGGTACTTCCATAGGATCAGGTCCAAACTCTTACCTGAGCATCCAATGTAGTCCCCACCTGAGCCCTTTCCCACCTCTCCCACTACCCTAATCTGGTTCCTCACTGCCCTCTTTGTCCTTCGTGTCAGAACTTGTTCTCAGTCACTCCCCCTACTCATAGAATCAGCACCATGTGTCATGAAAGACACCGCAATGTCATTGTCTTTGCCTCCTGAATCCCATCCAGCCTTTAATATCTACCTCAAAATGTACTTAATAACAATTGCCAAAGTCAGACATGATGGCGTAGGCCTATAATCCCAGTACAAAGGGAAACTAAGGCAGGAGGCTGGTGAGTTTGAGTTTTAGGCCTGCCTGAGCTCTAAAGAAAGTTCTAGGCAAGTATGGAATACATGACAAGACCTTGTCTCAAAGACAAAACAAAACAAAATTTAATAACTAAGTTAGGGGCGTAATTTGATTGGTACAGTGCTTGTCTAGCATGCACAAAGCCCTGTGATCAATCCCAACACCATATAAAAGTGGGTATGAGGCCGGGCGTGGTAGCAGAGGCAGGCAGATCTCTGTGAGTTCAAGGCCAGCCTAGTCTACATAGTGAGTTCCAGGACAGCTGGGGCTACAGGGAGACCCTGTCTCAAAAAAAAAAAAAAAAAAAAAGTGCATATGATAGGGGCTGGAGAGATGGTTCGGTGGTTAAGAGCACTGACTGCTCTTGTAGAGGACTCTGGTTTGGTTCCCAGCATGCACACTGCAGCTAACAACCACCTATCACTCCAGTTCCAAGGGATCCAATGCTCTCTTCTGGTCTCCACAGGCATTGAATGACACTGGTATACTTACGTACATGTAGGCAAAACACTCACACACATAAAATACAAAGAAATAAATAAATTTTAAAGTGGGTATGATGACCAGGTGTGGTGGTACATACCTCTAATTCCAGCACTCTAGAGGCAGAGGCAGGCAGACCTCTGTGAGATCAAGGTCAGCTTGGTCTACATAGTGAGTTCCAGACCAGCTGTGGCTACAGGGAGATCCTATCTCAAAAAAGCCAAAACAAAACAAAACAAAAAAGTGGATATAATGAAACACACCTGTAATCCTGGCACTCAGGAGGTAGAGGCACGAAGATCAGAAATTCAAGGTCATCCTTGACTACATAGCAAGTTGAAAGTCAGCGTGGGCTACAGAAGACCATGTCTCAAAAGCAACAAATTAAATAATAAATACCAATGCTAACAATTAAGCATCGCTATGTATGTGGCATAAAAGCAAAAAATAAATAATAAATACCAATGCTAACAATTAAGCATTGCTATGTATGTGGCATGCACTATTCTAAGCATTCAACTTGTACTGATTAATTTAATCCTCACAATTTTAAGTAGTAGTTGTAACTTGTTAGAGATTAGGAACCTGGCAAGTCACATAGTTTGAGGATAAAGAGCTAGTAAAGGGCTTCTAACCGGCAAAGAACTTACAACAAAGGTTTGTTGATCATCTTTTTTTTTTGGGGGGGGGGGTCTTTTGGAGACAGGGGTCTCCCTGTAGCCCCAGCTGTCCTGGAACTCACTATGTAGA
>NW_008357921.1:758772-761369 GCF_000622305.1 Nannospalax galili
CCCACAGAGATCCGCCTGCCTCTGCCTCCCAAGTGCTAGGATTAAAGGCATGCGCCACCATGTCCGGCTGTCGATCATCTTTTTAAAAAAAATTTATTTATTTTACTTTTAATATGTACGAGTGTATTGCCTGCATGTGTGTAAGTGCACCATGTGTGTAAGTGCACCCATGTCATGCAATGACCTCAGAGTCAGAAGAAGGCACTGATCCCCTGGAACTGGAGTTATAGATGGTTGTTAGCCACCATGTGGGTGCTGGGGATTAAACCCAGCAGCAGTCAAGTGTTCTTAACCGCTGACCCATCTCTCCAGTCCCTGATGATCTTTTTTTTTTAATATTTTGGTTGTATGCGTGTGTGTGTGTGTGCATATTTATATGATGGTACAGGTGAGCATGTGCAAGTCAAAGGACAACCTTGGGACCCTGAGTGTCAATTCCCAGCCATCTATAAACCTGTTATAGGATCTCTCACTGAACTGGAACATGCCCACTTAGGCTACACTGGCTGGGCAGTGAATACCAGGGATCTGCCTATATTGGCCTCCCTAGCACTGGAATTATAGGCACCTGTTAGCAGGTCCAGCTTTGTTTTGACATGGGTTCCAGAGATTAAACTCAGATCCTCACGCACCTTACTGTCTGAGCAATCAGACCAGCTCTTGTTTTAGATTTTCTAAGACCATGATTCACTCTGATACAGCCCACACTGGACTAGAGCTCACAATGTAGCAGAGGCTGGCCTCAAACTCATGATAATCCTCTTGCCTCAGCCTTCCCCCAGTATTGGGATTATAGGTATGAACTATCATACCTGGTTTATTGTAAATGATTTTGATTAGAGAGAAACAAATATTTTTAAGTATTTTATTTTTTTTACTTTTTATGTGTATGAGCGTACTGCCTGCATGAATGGAAGTGCACCCATGTCAAGCAATGCCCAAGGAGGTCAGAATAGGGTGTCCAATCCCCTGGAGTGTTGTTAACCACCATGTGGGTGCTAGAATTCAAACCTAGGTTTTCTGCAAGAACAGTCAGTGCTCTTAACTGCTGAGTCATCTCTCCAGCCCCAAGAGAAACAAATTTGGCAAGGAAATGAATGATGAATCAGGGTTGGTGGTAAGTCTGTAATCCCATCCTGGGAGGCTGAAGCAGGAGGATCACAAGTTCAAGGGCAGCCTGGGCAATTTAGTGAGACCTGTCAGTGATGGAGCACTTGCCTAGCATATGGAAAGTCCCTGGTTCAATGCCCAAGAGTGCAAACAAATGAACAGAACAAAGAGGAGAAACTACAATGTGTAGTGATGCAGTCAGGGATAAAACAAAGGGGCTTGCAAATAGGCTCGTGTCCCATGTCCAGGAGCTCACCTGTACTGCTCCTGCTCGTACAGGTCTGCCACTATCGTCAGCAAGCGGCTGATGAAGGACTCACTGCTATTCTCCTTGTTTGCTTGTGCAGCCAAAAGAGTGCATCTTTTCTCTGTCTCTGCCAATTTCTTCTGCAGCTTGACATACTCTTGTCTGAGAAGCATCAAATGCTTCTCCAACTTGGCCACCTCCTCTGCAAGGGAAACAAAGACTCAAGTTTACATGGAGATATAAAGCAGATAGTATTCACTAATTCCTCATTATTAGCCACATGACATTTCTATTATTTCTGCATACTCGCACAGAACGAAGAATGACTCTGTGGGATGGCCAGATGGCTCCGTGAGTAAAGGAACTTGCTGCCAAGCCTGACAATTTGAGTTCAATTTCCAGGACCCACAGAGTGGAACCCATCAGGATTTGGACTCCTGCAAACTGTCCTCTAACTCCACTCATGTGCTGTGCTCTCTCTCTCTCTCTCTCTCTCTCTCTCTCTCTCTCTCTCTCTCTCTCTGTCTCTTTCTCTCTCTGAAATGTAATAAAAATTTTAAAGAGAATGTCTTTGTTTCCAGTGTTGGTCACTAAGAAGATCACCAAATATACATTAAGATGCCAACATAAAGATGGCAGTGGACACCTATAATCCTAACACTTGTGGGCAAGAGGCAGGAGAATCACAAGTTCAAGATCTTTCTTGTCTGCATATTAGGACCCTATCCCCAAAAAAATGAAATCAGGAGCATGGTGTGGTGATGCATGCCTTTAATCCCGGCAGAGGCAGGCAGACCTCTTGAGATCTAGGCCAGCCTGGTCTACATAGTGAGTTTGAGGACAGCTAGGGCTACAGGGAGACAGGTATCAGGGGCCGGAGAGATGGCTCAGCAGTTAAGAGCACTGGTTGATCTTCCAGAGGTTCCAGGTTCAGTTCCCAGCAGCCACATGGTGTCTAACAACCATCTGTAACTCCAGTTCCAGGGGATCTGACCCCTCTTCTGGCCTCTGTGGGCACTGTACGACACAAGTGCACTTACATCCATGAAGGCAAGACACACATACATATAAAAAAATAAATTTTTAAAAAAAGATGAAATAGCTGGGCGTGGTGGCACATGCCTTTAATCCCAGCACTCAGAAGGCAGAGGAAGGCGGATCTCTGTGAGTTCAGGGCCAGCCTGGTCTACATAGTGAGTTCCAGGACAGCTGGGGCCACAGGGAGACCCTGTCTCAAAAG
>NW_008357921.1:761454-810086 GCF_000622305.1 Nannospalax galili
AAAAAAAATGAAATTAAAAAAAATTGAAATCACAGACACACAGACACAAATGCTGATGAATCTCTATACCTTTACCATAAACCCAGTTTGAAGAAAAGAAAGGTATCAATATCACCTAGGAAACTTTTTCAAACCACAAATAGTGTTAAATAACTTCAGCATGGTAAGCGCTCTTAACCACTCTCCAGCTCCAATAATAATACATTTTATGTGTTGTAGTCTCTTCTAAAAGTTTCATACTAATTTTCTCATATAATCTTCATGACAACCCTAGGTACTACCCTAAGGTAGCTACTATGACCAGCCTGTGCTTTACAAATAAGGAAACTGGCACAAAGAGATTACAAATTTTGCCCAAGGTCATACATTTTATGAGGTAGAGTTGGCATGTGAGCACAGGCTTTCTTACTCTGGGGCTATGACCTTAATGATCTCAAGCCTATACTACCGGACACCCAATATCCTTCAGGTGAGGGTCACAGCAGTTCCTAATGGATCAGATCGAAATAAGTCAAATCCCATCAGCATACTGAGACAGATAAAAAGGTTGAGAATCACTGTTTTTGACTCATTAAATTCATTAAATAGAGCCAGGCATGATGGTGTACACACCTATAATTCTAGCACTAGTGAAAACGAGGTAGGAGGATGGTGAATTGAAGGCCAACCTTAGCTGCACAGTAAGACCCTGTCTCAAGAGAAAAAATAAACAAATATTTACCAGTGCTCACTAGATGCCAGACACTGCAATGATAAGCAAAGTGAGACATATCCATCCTCACAGCAGTAGTTATAGGGGAAAATAAATACAAATCATTTCCATAATTTGTAACAAGTAAACAATCACTACTGGGAGGTAATAGAAACAGAAGATGCCTAGCTGGAGGTCTCTGGGGACATGCCTTTGACCACCCATCCCCACCCCTGCCTGGATACCTGGAGGAGAGCAGCTTTGCCTGCCAATGATGTTCTGCCTGCCACAGATCAGGAGCCAAATGGTATTTTCCTACGTTTAAGCTGTTTTTTTCTGGTACTTTACCACATCAGGGCAGAGTTGACCAGCACAAACTCCCATCATACCATCAACTACTCCTACCAACCCCATGCTTCCTTAGTACCTCCCCAATACTTAAGTCTAAACCCTCCATCTATGCTCCAAACCTATTCCTTTCACCTCCTCCCCAGGACCTTAGCTTTATCTTTAACTCTTTCTCCAGAAGCATCAATCTTTCTTTCAGTTGGTGTTAAACCTGTCTCTATTACAGCAAAGTCTCCTTCCATAGCATAACCTCTCCCTTCCATCTCTACCTACCACACATCACTTCCTCACTAGTTGCTGGTTTGTTTGGTTGGTAGAGAGGGTATTGCTATATAACCCTCAATGGTCCAGAATTCACTATGTAGATCAGGCTAGCCCTTGAACTTGTGGGCAATACTCTAGTCTCTGCCTCCCAAGCACTGTGATTATAGGCATGTGCCATTACACCCAGCTTCCTGACCAGCCATTCAGCAATCTGTCTCCATCATCTCTTGATCCCCTCTTGCCCATGACCTTGTAACTGCCAAGCCCAATGAACTCTTGACAATGGTTCTCCTCACTGACCTCTGACAGATACAGACACTGTTTTCCACCCCTTGCTTCTTCTCTCACTGCAACCACAACACCAGCCTCCTTTCAGTGTGGTCCTGTCTCTTTCACAGGCTTCTCCACATTCTCTCCTATTCTTTGGGATTCTATCTTTGGCCTTCTTCTCCATTGTATGTTCTCTGGTCTGTGCTGATACCACAACACAGATAGCAATTATCCAAAGCAGATCTCTCTTCTTCACATCATCTGTCCATCTACCCAACAGGCATTCCTTTCTAGTGGCTCAGTGGCACCTCAGATTCACTATGATAAAAACAAAATTCAAAGTAAATCTGCTCTGTGATCCCTATGTTAATAAATGACATTACTATCTGTTCTAGTATCCCAAAAGAGTTCCATGAAAATCAGACATGTCTGTCTCCTAGTCATTCACATGGCCCCAATACTCAGCAAAAATACCAGCTTTCCAACTCAGACATTTCAAGGGAATTCTTCCTATCTTCTGTATCCCTAGCTCCACTTTGACTTTAACTTGGGTTCTTAGTTGTCGTATCTCATCTTTTCCAAAGTGGAGGATTCATGCCTGCATCTCAGAGTTTAACAGAGGGCCAGACACACAGGTACTCACTAAACAGCTCAACAATTAAGTTAAACAAATAAATCTAGTGTTATAAGAGAATCCCTTTCCTCAGCTTTAATCCTATCCCCACCCACTACCCAATAGTTTCTATTTTACAGGTAGGGAAGGGACAGTCAGGAGCTTACTATATATAGCCTAGGTTGGCCTCAATGTGCAATCCTCCTGCCTCAGCATCCAAATGCTGGGATTATATGCATATACTACAACCAGCTACTGATTCTTTCAACACGGAAACAAGGAAAACTGATTCAAAAACACAAGAATGGTCTAACAAACTAGGTAGCAGACTAGTCTGAAATTATTATACAACCATTAATGCTTTCAAAACAATAAGTAGTAATGAATTAATAAATAAAAAGGCATTATATATATGAAATGATGCCATAGTAAAACCCTTTACTTTGTATGTTAACTTTAAAATTTTGAGCCAGGCAAGGTAGCACACGCCTTTAATCCCAGCACTTGGGAGGCAGAGGCAGGTGGATCTCTGTGAGTTCAAGGCCAGCCTGCTCTACAGGCTGTCTCAAAAAGACCAAAAAAAAAATATTTTTTTTAAATTAAAGAGGGGCTGGAGAGATGGCTCAGAGGTTAAGAGCAATGGCTGCTCCTGCAGAGGATCCAGGTTCAATTCCCAGCACCTACATTGCAGCTAACAACCATCTATAATTCCAGTTACAGGGAAATCTGATGCCCTCTTCTGACCTCCAGGGGCATTGCACAACACTGGTACACTTACATATATGCAGGCAATACACTCGTACACATAAAATAAAATAAAAAAATAAATAAAATATTTTAAAAATCGATTAAAGATCCAGGTGTGGTAGTGCATGGCTTTAATCCCAGCACTCAGGAGGCAGAGGCAGGTGGATCTCTTTGAGATCGAGGCCAGCCTAATCTACATGGTGAGTTCCAGGCCAGCTAAGGCAACAGGGAGATCCTAGATCAAAACAAATGAAAAAATAATAAAAATAAAAATTGAAAATTGATTTTAAAAAAATAAATGGGTCAGCAAGATGGCTCAACATGTAAAGGTACTTGCTGCCAGTCTAGTGATCCAGGTTCAATCCCTGAGACCCACATGGCAGGAGAGAACGAACTCCTGCAAGCTGCCCTCTTACCTCTTCTCACCTCCTCACAGAAATAACTATATATATATTTTTTTTAAATATTTTATTGTTTTTATTTTATGCAGCTTCTGATTCCCCTGGAACTGGAGTTAAGGACAGTTCGTAGCTGTCATGTGGTGCTGGGAATCGAACCTGGGTCCTCTGCAAGAGCAGTCAGTGCTCTTAACCGCTGAGCCATCTCTCCAGCCCCTAACTATATATTTTTAAATAAATTAAATACACAAACAATAAAATTAAACATATTTTATAATTCTAATTTAATGTAAACAGCCACGTATGCGCAAAGGAAAATGCAAATTCAGTACTAAAAAACAGCAGGTCTTACTGAAGGTGATTTTTTTCTTTGTACTTTCTGTATGTTTCGGGTATATTGTAACAAATACGTCCTGCTTTCATAATTAGAAAGTCTTTTAAAAAGAAATGTATTTAAATATTAATATACTATCATTTTCATGCACGCATACATAGATCTTTTTTCCCTCCTCTTCTAGGGTATACAAGCTCAATCAATACCTGAACTGAAAAACATGATGCCAATGTAGTCTTGGGTGTACATCAATATTCCTGGGAAAATGAATTTTTTTTTGAGACAGGGTCTCTCTGTAGCCACAGCTGGCCTGGAACTCCCTCTGTAGACCAGGCTGGCCTTGAACTCACAGAGATCTGCCTGCCTCTACCTTGTATTAAAGGTGTGCACCACCACGCCCACTGGGGAAAATGAATTTGGAAAGCACTTCCAAATTCTAAGAATTGATCACTGTACTCTGGAGTTGGAGAGAATTCCTATAGCAAGTATTCTTTTTTTTTCCTCAAAATTCTGCAATTATTTTCCCAAGCAAACATTACTTTTAAAATGTTGGCTAAAGTGAAAAAAAACTATTTACAATGTTCCTATTATAATATGTTGAAAAACCTCGCAAGTTGGACTTAAAATTACACCAAGCCCCTTTTGGAGACCCAGGTCAGTGAGTTTTGAAGAGCTCTTAATGGTGACTCAGCTAAGGAGCCAACAAAGTGCAACTGTTGACCTTGAAATTGGAAACACTGACCTGAGGTGTAAGTTCACATGGTAGGACCAACTTTACATGCTTCATTTTTTAATTTTTGTTGGTTTGGGGTCTAATATAGTCTAGGCTGGCCTTGAACTCCTAATCTTCCTGTTCCTGCCTCCGAAATGCTGATTATAGGTAAGGGCAATCATACTGGGCCTAACTCTACCTAAGAGGGAGATGATTATTTTTTTAAAAAGAGAATGAAATTTCTAAATGTAGCAATAGGAAATTAAGACTAACAAGTTTCTTGGAGTTCCAGTAAATGGCTAGCAGGTAAGGGTGCTTGCAGCCAAGCATGATAACCTGTTTGATCCTTGGAACCCATATGATGGAAGGAAAGAACCAACTCCTGCAATCTGTCCTCTGACATGTGGACCATGGCATGCATGTTCCTATATACCTAAACAAACATACACCATAAACAAATAAATGTAAAAAATATATATTAATTATTTATAGCAAAGCTGTGCTAGAAGTTATCCATGAAGGAAAGTAAGGAACTTTATCAAACTGGGAGGCACAGAAAATGCCCCCTGAAGGACTTGAGAAATAAGCAAAAGAGCTGACAAAACTCTGGCAAAGTGATGAGGGAAAAGATAGGCAAATTTTGTGGTGGTGGTGGTGGTGTAAGCTTTGTGGTCTCTGTGTGCTTACAAATGAAATATTTTATATAAATATAAATCTTAAAAGATAATTTTCAGCAATTATGAGGAAAAATAATATTCTAACATTCAAGTATAGGGGTTTTTCCTTGTTACAAAATTTCAGGACAGGAAGGAGCCTAAAGTAAAACAGTTTCTAGGGTTAGAAGACCTGTTATCCTATAACTTTGTTCAGCTCTGAATGAATCGGAGGAGAGAAAAGAGTCAAATACACATGGGCAACCCACCCAACCTCACTTCGCAGACCATACTCTGATGTTACCTCCGGGCCACCTAAGAGAGTCAAGTAGGCACTGTGAACGAACTCTCTAGACAGAAGTCCTGAAGTGAAACTGGGAAAAGTAGTATTATAAAACAGCTCAGATATGGGGCTACCACCCAGGAGAAAAAGTTCAGCTCCTAGCACACCTCCCCTATTGTACACAGACTGAATGCCAATGTTACAGCATTTTGTTGCTGTTCGTTCATTTCTTCAGAGATTTCCATCTCCTAAGAAGACAACTGTATAATTTAGACAGCCATTCTCAAAAATGAAGCAAGTCTTCAGGTCTGTGCTACCCACAGCAAAGAAACAGGATCTTAGCACACATTTCTACAAAGTTACAGGATAACAGATGAGTCATTAAGAAAATCAGTTCAGGGACTGGAGAGATGAGTCAGCAGTTAAGAGCACTGGCTGCTCTTGCAGAGGACCTGGGTTCCACTCCCAGGACCCACATGACGTCTAACAACCATCTGTAACTTCAGTTCCAGGGGATCCGATACCCTCTTCTGGTCTGAGGGCACTGCATACATAGGTGCACTTACATGCAGGCAAAATGCTCATTCATACACACATTAAAAAAAAAAAAGTCACTTCAATAAAATTCTAAAGCTCTCTGACAACAGATACAAATGGAGCATGAAGCAAGATCACCTTGTAAAGAAAACATCCCAGAAGATGGGGTTTCATTCAAGATTCTTTTTTGTTGATCTGTTATTATGTGTGCACGTGTATGATGTGTGTGTGTGTGAGTGTGGGTATGCAGTGAGTATGCTGCCAGCGTGTACATCCCACAAGACACATGTGGAGGTCAAAGGACAACTTTTATGAGTTGGTTCTCTCCTTCCACCTTGCTTTGAGGCAGGGTCTCTCTTATTTCTGTTGTGCCACATACTCCAGGCTAGCTGGCCCATGAGCACCTGTCTCTGCTTCCCATCTCTGGCATGAGTGCTGGAATTAGAGATGAATATCAGTGTCTGGCCTTTACATGGGATAAAGAAATTGATTATCAGGTTTGTACAGCAAGCACCTTTACCCACTGAGACACCTTGCTGGCCCTTACTTCAAAAAATTTTAAATAAAGTTTAAATAAACACAAACTGTTATAGCATACTTGGCCAAAAAGAAAAAGAAAAAAGAAAAACTTTAGTCTTCGACATCTTTGGTTAGCTCCTGCTCCTAAGCTAGTATTAGTAGTAGAGTGTGGTGGTACAATTCCAGCACTCAAGAGGCAGAAGTAGCGGGACCATGATGAATTTAAAGCCATCCTGGTCTTCAAAGTGATTTCCAAGCAAGGTAGGGCTCATAGTGAGACCCTGTCTTAAAAAATCTCAAAAAATAAAAATAAAACCAGGCATAGTGGCAAATACCTTTAATCCTATCCCTCAGAAGGCAGAGGCAGATAGATCTCTCTGAGTTTGGGGCCAGCTTGGCCTACATAGTGAGTTCGAGGCCAGTCAGTAACAACAGGGCTACATAGTGAGACCCTGTCTCAAAAAAAGAGATTAAATAAATGAATAAATAATAAAACTAGGATTAGTCAGAACGTTTAGCAAACGGACATAGTACATAAGCACAATTCTGAAAAATACAAGTAACTGTAAGCCCAAACTCAGCCTGGACAGTCTGCAAAGCCCACCCCAAGTCTGGACAGACCACTAAGCGCTCAGTGGCAAGACAATCATCCACCTGACCAAGACCATTACAAAAGAAGGAAATCATGAGGCAGGATAAGAAGATAGAATCAGGGGGTGTGGGACAAGAAGGAAGCTGAATCTAGTTTTGAGTTTCATGCTGACTGAGAGTCAGAAGCCCAGTGCCACAGAGATATGATCATTCTCCTAAAGACATCAAACAAAGATGCTAAAAACAACAAACGCTAACTTAGAGTCAGCATGTTTGTGTGTGCAGTGAGTATGGGCTTAACCCTATGAGCACTCTGCTCTCATCTCTAAACTCATAAAATATACCTCATTAAACCATTTACAATTTCATTTACAAAAGTTTTTTAACTTCCCAATTTTTAAACCACTGTTATAGCTTTCTTATTGTAAATTTAATCCTTTGAACAACGTAAAAAAAAAAAAAGCCATAAAATCATATATGTGGGGGAGGGTGTAAGAGAGAGCATGAGCCATCTACATGTGACTCTCTTATTACCGTGTGTGTGTATGCAGGCTCATGTGCCATGGTCAGAGGTGGGTACACATGTGTGGAGGTGAGAGGCCAACTTCATAGAGTCAGTTCTCTACTTCTTCCTTCATGTGGGTTCCAGGAATCAAACTCTGGTCTTTAGGCTTGGCTTCAAACCCCTTCACCTGCTGACTCATCTCAGTGTACTCTTTTTTTCCTATACACCTCTTTGTCCTTTAAAGATGTTATCTTTCTGTGGGGTATACTGTTTGCTTGCAATCAGCAATGCAAATGTGTGGTTTTATTTTATTTTATTTTATTTTACTTTGGGGAAGGGGAAGGGTCTGGCTATACATGCCAGGCTGGCCTGAACTAGAGATCTTCCTGCCAGACCCTCCTGTCACAGCCTTCTGAGGGCTAGAATTCCAGGCAGGTACAACTATGCCTAACACAAAGTACCACCAAGCTATACAGCTCATACAAGAAAAAGTACAAAATTACAACACTGAGCAATAATGGAAGAGGCCCTACAATACAACACACAGTGGCTATAAGTATGGGTTCCAGGTGGAGATGAATCTTACCTGTGACACTCTAAGCAGGCACCTCATTCCCATTTGTAAGGATGCTGGAAACACTGAGTGCTATATATAATTACCTTACAACAGTATCTGCTTTGTAAGTGGTCAGCAGATCTTAGGTGCTATTAAAACTTAGGCAAGCAAGCTAGCACAGTCTTTATGAACAGAACACAAGACTATCACTGACTAGGTTTGATCCTAGCATACCTTGGGCAAGCTACTCCTCCCTGAAATGGAAAATGGGGAAAGTAACAGTGTCTCATAACCTACCTGAAGGATAACTGAGTAAAGACAGTTACATCAGCCCAGGCTGGTAGCTTGTGTTCACAGTCCTAGCTATGCCAGACGCTCAAGGAGAAAGACTGCTTGAACCCAGGAGCTTGAAACAAGCCTGGGAAATATACAGACTCTGTCTCAAAAAAGGGTAGGAACTGAGGCTACTGAGGGTAGAAAGAAAAAATTTAGGGGCATAGAAAGTGAAGCCCATCTCCCTAGAATCTAGTTAACATTTTCTGCTGGGTGGGAGTCTAAAAACCTTTAGTACAATGGATAAGGCCAAAACTGTTATAATAGAGTGCTTGTCAAGACATCTCAACAGGAATGTCAGAGACAACAAACTGCTTACTTAGGGCCAGAGTGTGTGTGACCTTGGGTTTAACCTATGAACACTCTTCACTCATTCCTTAACCCAAAACTACACCTCATAAGACCATCTTACCATTTCATTTACAAGAGGAAATTCTTTAAGATAAATAAGTAAACCAGTAAAAACTTTATCTTTAAATTTTAAACTTTTAATTTTTAAACCTTGCTTTATCTTTAAATCTTCTTATAAATGACATCCTTTAAGCAATGTAACCTGAAAAGCCACCAAAAAAATATATTGCCATTGTACAGATACCTAAGTACAACTCTGCGGAGAAACCTGCACTTGTGTCTTAAGACACGTGCTTTCTCTACCACCCCCCACCAGGTCTCCATCAGTCTTTAGGGTGTGCTCTTATTTCTATTTAATAAACTCCCAAACTGTGCTTCACTTGGGTTCATCCTAAAATTCTTTTTGGTGGTATAGTCAAGGCTCCACCTTTCCTGAGTGGAGGTCCCTAAGCAGGGAATGCCTCAGATAATCAGTGGCAGTGCTGGGATGTGTGTGCCTGCTACCAGTGACAGTTGGTGCTACTGATACATTACTCAGAACACTGCTTGTTTAATAGGGGTTATTAGAAGGACTAGGTAGCAAAGTTTCAACCAGGGTTTCTTCTTTATCTCCCTAAAACTTACCTTTTGAAAAATAAGCCCAGAAATTCACGTAGTGAAGCCTATATTGCCAAAAGAACTATGCTATCAGTGAATGATGTCAGCAACTTCTATTACAACTTTATGCCTCTAAGTAATACTCATCTGCTCTTTACCAGGGCAGTCTGAGATCAGACAGTTTAATAGGCTTCCTTTCTGACGGTTTATCAATCTTGATTTAATTGGTTTAAAAATGCTTACAACAACAACTATGCACACACACACACACACCCCTCTGATCTGATGCCCTCTTCTGGCTTCCATAGGTATTGCATGGACTAGTGCACTTGCAGGCAAAACACTCATACATATTAAATAAAAATGGGCTGAGCATATGATTGTGTATTGCTCTTGCAGAGGACCAGAGTTGAGTTACCAGCACCCTCACTGGGTGACTCAAAACTACATGTAACTCCAGTTCCAGGGGGTCTGATGTTCTTTTCCGGAATCTGCAGGTACCTGCACTCATGTACACATACCCACACACAGACACACGTAAGTGCACATAATTAAAAAATAAATAAATAAACTAAGTAAATAAAATACAGAGCTTACTGCAAAAGAGAGAGAATGAGGAGAGATAATCATCTCAGAACCAACAATTATCTTCCTTCCAGGCCAGGAGTTGGCCTAGTATACCTTTTAGAGGTTCAGCTAGAAAACATTGTAGGCTGTGTGAGTCATAGAGCCTCAGTGGCACTGTTCAACTCTGCCACTGTAACACGAGAGCATAAATGAATGCATGACTGTGTGCTCCAAAGAAACTTCTTTATGGACACTGAAAATGCAATTTACGTAATTACATGACTTTTCTTCACTTCAAGCATATTGTGAGGCATGGATCCATTTCAAGAAGTCTTAAGAATTTCAATGTAAGACCTTTCTGTATTGTTAATGTATGTTACTTGAGTGATGTTATCAATGTTTTTGTAAATATTTACTATGTTTTCATATGTAGTTTAATTCCAACAATTTTGTACTTTAATAAATGTTCTAAACATTGAAAAAAGTATTTTTAAAACTAGGTAGGATGCAATCACATCACTTAAGAGTCAGAAGCAAGTAGATCTCTGTGGGTTCAAGGCCAAGCTGGTCTACATAGTGAAACATTGCCTCAAAAACAGACAAACATATCTGAACCTGATGATACACATCTGGAATCCTAGTACTTGGGGGGCAGAGGCAGGAAGATTTCACATTGAAGCCAGTCTGATCTACAGAGTGAGCTCCAAGCCAGCTGGGACTAGAGAGAAACTCAGGGGAATAAAGGGTGTTTTTCTTTTCAAAATACAAGAAACAAAACGTATGTTCACATGATGACTTAAACTTGAATGCTCACTGAATAAAACTTTACAAACAAAAACTGCAAATAACCCAAATATTCACCTGGTAAATAGCTAAAAATGGTGATACATGCATACAGTGGGATACTGCTTATTAATAAAAAGATTAATGTAACAGCATGGCTATACCTCAGTAACAATATGCTAAGTGAAAGAAGCCAGCCAGACGACACATCACAAGATTCCACACAAAGTGGAAGAGCACACAAAGGACAGGAAGAAAGAGGCCATGGCACAGGAATGACTTCAAAGAAGCTCAAGACATTTTAGGATGAGAAATCTTCTATCATGGTTGTAGTGGTGGTTATATGACTATAAATATTTGTCAACTTATCAATTAAAACAATGATTTTGCTCATCAGTTATGGTACAATTGAACTAATAATGTCAAACACCTTCCTCTAGAAAGAAGGCTTCTTGCTAATCTGAATACTCTTAGTGTAACATTTCCTTGAGGCCTTGGCTTTACCCATACACAGGTAAACAGTCAGCCGCCTTCTCCTTCCACGTTCTATTTTATTCTACACTTACTACCAGTCTTTCTAATAATACAGCTTAACTAATCAATCTATGTTAGAATTCCCCATTGTCTACAAAAGTACAAATTTCCAGGCTGGAAAGATGGCTCAGTGAGTACAGGCACCTGCCACACAAACTTTACAACCTGAAGTTTGATCCCTGGAACCTACATGGTGGAGGGAGAGAACCAACTCCCGAAAGCTGTCCTCTGACCTCCACCCTTGCAGCAAAGCATGCAGGTACTCACACACATAAACAATAATATTTTGGGGGGGGGTCTTTTTGAGACAGGGTCTCCCTGTAGCGTCAGCTGGCCTGGAATTCACTATGTAGACCAGGTTGGACTTGAACTCACAGAGATCCTCCTGCCTCTGCCTCCCAAGTGCTGGGATTAAAGGTGTGTGCCACCATGCCCAGCTTATATTTTTTTGAAGTACATTTTGATCCCCTTGATCTTATTTAAGCACAGGAACTGTCTTATCTGCAGGACTGTGACCTATGTGGAGTGATCCTCAAACACTCTGAAAGTGTACACGGGTATTTTAGAAATCTTATGGCTAAGAAGGCAAAAATGCCCACATAGCTAAAAGATTCACATCACAATCCGTGGGGCCTGTGAATGTTATACGTCTACTACTACCTTTACAAAACAAAAAAACAAAACAAAAACAAAGGTAGGGGGATTGGAGAAATGGCTCAGTGGTTAAGAGCACTGGCTGCTCTTGCAGAGGACCCAGGTTCGATTTTCAGCACCCACATGGTAGCTAAAAACCATCCTTAACTCTAGTTCCAGGGGGTCCAATGCCCTCTTCTGACCTCCATAGGTATTGCATGACACAGGTATACCTACCTACCTACATGCAGGCAATACACTTATACACATAAAAATAGCAAATAAAATATATATTTTTTTAAAAAGTAGGGTGGATGTGGTGGTCCCAGCACTCAGGAGGCAGAGGTGGGCAGATCTCAGCAAGATCCAGGACAGCCTGGTCTATACAGTGAGTTTCTGGTCAGCTGGGGCTACAGAGAGATCCTTTCTCAAACAAACAACAAAAACAAAAAAAAGAACAACCAAGGTTTCTGGAGATGTGTGATGAGCTGGGGATGTGGCTCAGTGGCTGATTATAAAAAGAAGCAGAGGGGCAGTCCCTATGAGCCACCATGAGGTTTGGCAGGTCTGTCTACCTTTCTGACTCTTGACTCAGGGCAACTTTTCCTTTTTCTTCTGTCTCTCAGAACCTAAGTATGTTTTTTCTGGGACACTGGGCTTCCTTATTCCTTTTCTAAAGCTCCCCTCCCTGCCATGTGGTGCCTGCTACCATGTATCTGGCCTCCATGCTGGCTTTAACTAAAAGCACGATTTTCTTTCACCTTTCTCCTTCATTCTCCACCACTGAGATTTACAGCTTGCCTGTCCTAAGGTTTTTCTACTAAATTCTAAAAAATAAAACTGTCCTCTTTGAATAAACTTTGGCTTTGATTGACTTTCAAAAAAGAATTTCTTTCTAATCCCAGCATTTGGAAGGCAGATGCAGGTGGATCTCTGAGTTCCAAGTCAGCCAGGGCTATATAGTGAGACCCTGTCTTTTTTTTCTTAGGACAGGGTCTTCCTGTATCCCCAGCTGGCCTGGAACTCCCTATGTAGACCAGGCTGGCCTTGAGCTCACAGAGATCCACCTGCCTCTGCCTCCTGTGTACTGGGATTAAAGACTGTGCCACCACACCTAGCTTGAGACCCTGTTTTTTTTAAAACAAACAAACCAAAAAAAAAAAAAAAAACGGGCTGGAGAGATGACTCAGCGGTTAAGAACACCTGGGTTCGAATCCCAGCACCCACATGGCAGCTAACAACTGTCCATAACTCCAGTCCCAGGGGGTCCGACAGCCTCTTCTGAACTCCACGGGCATTGCACAATACGGGTGCACTTACCCACAAGCAGACAATACATGCATACATTAAAAAAAAAAAAAGGATCAGAGGATATGACACATCCAAGGCCATGTGAATACAAAATAGAGATCTGAAGAGAGGCCTTGAAGACTGGAATGATGGTACCACACACAAAGGAATGCCAGCAGCCACTAGAAGCTGCAAGAATCAAGAAACAGTCTGTCTCCTAGAGACATGGCCCTAGTGATAGTTTGACTTTGGAGGGATGATTATTAATTTCAAACTTCATCCAGAATCATGACAGAATACACTGGTATTGGTCCTAAAATTTTATTTATTTAATTTTTTTGTGTGTGCGTGCATTCCACAGAGCATATGTAGAGATCAGAGGACAACTTGCAGAAGTTGGTTCTCTCCTTTTACCATGTGGGTTCCAAGTATACTACTCAGGTAGTCTGACTTATCTGCAAGGGCCATGGCTCACTGGTGTTTTAACTGATCAGTCTCTGTAAATTTGTTACAGTAGCTACTGTTACTAATACACCTATCCTTACAAAAAATTGTATAGTAGACAAGATTTTAAATACCTAATAGCTTCTTATTGGATAACTATAAACAACATTATAGATTAAAATATACAAGCTCCCGTAATATTCTGCAATAAAAGAGAAAGGAGGAAGCTGGGCCTGGAGACACAAGTTTGTAATCCAGAGACTAAGGAGGCTAAGACTGGAAATCACAGGTTCAAGGCTTGCCACCTGTGCTACAGAGTGAGCTCCAGGCCAGCCTGTGTAACTTAAAAGAGCCTATCTCACAAGAAAAGAGCTGAGGACATAGCTCAGTGGTAGAGTGTTTGCCTAGTATACAGGAGGCCCTAGAATCTAATTCCTAGCATTAGAAAAAGTGCGAGAAAGAGTGGTGCCTCTTCTTGCCTGTTATGCCAACATGTGGGAACGGAGGTAGAAGCAGGGGGATCAGAAATTCAAAGTCATCCTCAGGTACAAAAAAAACTCAAGGCCACAGAGAAAAGGAATGTTTTTTATGGCTGTTATGTTTGTGCCTCCCAAATTCCATCCCCTCACCCCAACTCCCCAAGAGCTGAGATTACAGATGTTTTTGCTGCTGCATCCAGCTTTATATGGGTTCTAGAGATCCAAACTCAAGTCATCAGGTTTGTATAGCAAGCACTTTTACCACTGAACCATCTCCTCAGGCCCTTGAATATTTTTATTGTTTTCTATGGTAGTTAAGTTTTTCACATTCATTACCTCAAATTCTCACCATATTCACAGTAGCATGCTATTTAATAGTTGAAATCCACTTATGTTAAACAGATAGCCCAAATTCACAATTAGAGCAGGTAAAGATTTAGGGTCTGTTATTTGGATATGACATGTCCTCTAAAAGGCTCATATGTTGAAGGCTTGGTATATAGCTGGTAGTCATATTGAAAAATGACTCGACCATGATGTCTGATATCAGCTCTAATGTCAGAATGTCAAAGACCTATTACCATGAGCTGATTCTCAGTCCAAGAATTAAATACATCCTTTTTACTCTTCTCCTTAATTGTGATTTGTACTCCTCTCTGCCTACTTCAGTTCTAACTCATATTGTGTTCGGAGAGGCAATTTTTTTGGTTTATTTACTTTTATGTGTATGAGTGTTATGCCTGCTTGTATGTAAGTGCACTGTTCTGTGCAGTGCTTTCGGAAGTCAGAAGAGGGTGTGAGATTCCCTGGAACTGGAGTTACAGATGATTGTTAGCTGCCAGTGGGTGCTGGGATTCAAACCAGGTATTCTGCAAGAGCAGCCAATGCTGTTAACCACTGAACCTCCAGCCCCCAGAGAGGTTATTTTTGTATGTGGCAATAATGGGGACTGAACCTGGGGCCTTATGCATGCTAGGCAACTGTTCTACAATTGAACTCTATCTTTAGGCCTTTTTTCCCATCTTTTTAAAAACTGAGATGAGGTCTCATTCTGTTGCCTAGGCTAGTCCAGAACTCATGGGCTCAAGAGACCCATCATAGCCTCCCAAGTCACTGGGACTATAAGCTGGGCTAACAAGTCTTTTGAGGGTAACAAAATACTGACATTTCCTTTCTTATATTACTGCAATTCTTACACTATAATCATTTTAGCAGTGAATTTTCTTTGAATAATTCTTTAATGACTAAATGACTTTCTCCTTACTCTGCTTTAATTATGTCAACTAGATAGAAATGATTATAAAGGATATGTTAAAAATATTATGTTGAGAATTACAAGAATAATTTTTGTTTCAGGCATAACTTAGGATCTTCCACATACTTCATCTCAGTACAACAATGTCTATACCCAGAACATACCACCTTTCTGCTTAACACAGAACACAATGCTCCTCAATGGTACTGAGTTACTACTGCTACTAGTCTAATCCTGTGAGAGGAGATGGAATTTTTCTTTCAGTGTGATAATGGAATATTCATTATCAAGGATAGTAAATATAGGAAATTTGTTCAAAAGAGAGTAAGAGAATAAATGATGGGTTTATGGTTGGACATGCAAGCTGGCACCACAGCCCAATGAAATGAGGAAAGAAGCGGAAAGACTGAGGAGCCGGCTGAAGGGCAGTGCAGAGGAATGGACAGGGGCATAGCACCCCGCCACTCTGCATCTTACCCCTTCATCAAAAAACATTTAGCTGGGGCTGGAGAGATAGTTAAGAGCTGGCTGCTCTTGCAAAGGAACTGGGTTCAGTTCCCAGTACCCACATGGCAGCTAACAACTCTAGCTAGTAACTCCAGTTCCTGGTGACCTAACACCTTCTTCTGACCTCAGGCACTGCATACATGGATGCACTTACTCACATGCAGGCAAAACACTCATACACATAAAATAAAAATAAATTTTCTAAAATTTTTATTTAAAAACTTCAGCTGCCAGGTGTTACTGGCACACACCTTTAATTCCAGCAGAAGGAGAGTATCTCTGTGAGTTGGAGGCCAGTCTGGTATACACAGGGAGCTCCACAACAGCCAGGCCTACAGAGTGAGACACTGACTCCAAAAAAAAAAAAAAAAAAAAAAACAAGCAAGCGCTGCTTCCTGTCCCTGTTTGAAGATGTGAGTGCTCAGCTTTCTGTTCTGGCTACCTCTGCCACATGCCTCCCCGGCACAATGGACTCTTTCCTCTTTGGAACCGCAAGAAAATTAACACTTTCTTTTTTTATTATTTATTTTTCCTTGCCCTATCAACTTTTATATTTAAATTTTATTTTATTTTTTTTGTATTTCATACAATTTCAAACAATCTGAATCATCTTTATAGACCCATCCTCACCAAACCCCTCCCATATCCCCTGACTAGAACCCATATACTCTGTCCTGGGTGTTAAGGCCCACTGTGTCAAGTATGTCCCCAGATGTTCCCCAGTGCAAGTCCATCCACTTGCAGTCTAGTCAGATTCCTCTCATCTGTTTATCCAAACACCTATCATTTTCTTTTTAATATCTTATTTTATGTGTATGAGTATACTGCCTGCATGTGTGTAAGTGCACTTGTGTCATGCAATGCCCAGGGAGGTCAGAAAAAGGTGTCGAATTCCCCTGGAACTGGAGTTATGGATGGTTATTAGCCACCATGTTGGTGCTGGGAATTGAACCAGGGTCCTCTGTGAGAGCAGTCAGTCCTCTTAACCACTGAGCTATCTCTCTAGCCCTCTTTTTTTTTTTTTTTTTTTTTTTTTTTTTTTTTTGGTCTTCTTGAGACAAGGTCTTCCCATAGCTGCAGCTAGCCTGGATTCACTAATGGAGACCAGGCTGGCCTCAATCTCACAGAGATCTGCCTGCCTCTGCCTCCCAAGTGCTGGGATTAAAGGCATGCACCATCACACCCAGCTTTTTTTTAAGCATAGCATAGGGTGGGGGTTTATTTACAAAGGAGTGAGCACCCCCCCCATTTAAGGCTGCAGTGGAAAGTCCACACTCAAACGCAGATCCTGTAACTTCCTAACAACTGCAGAAAATGGTGAGAGAGGCGTCTCCTGGCATTCTCATCTTATATATCTTTAGCCCCTCCCCCACATGCAGCTAAGGTCAATTAATTGGGTGGCAAGGGTAACTAACTCCCCCCTTGACTCCTTGATGAGGGTGGGAAGGGGTTGTGACTATAGCTTGACAGTATAGTGGTCAGAATATACTTTTAGTTAACACTCCACCCCTTCCTCTGGCTCTTACATTCTTTCCACCAATCTCTTCCTCAAAAGTCCCTGAGCCTTGAAGGGGGTGGTAGGTGTGGGATGATCTTCCTCCTACTGTGGCAAGGCACTGAACTTTTGGGTCTCTGCATTGTCAGTTTTCCATGGGCTATTGGCCCATTTCAGTGGGATTCCATCTACACCATGTGGAGGCCGGAATCCAGATGCTCTCAGGCAGTCTGCTGAGTTCTCAGCCCCTATGCCAGAGAGGCCAGGTCAGGCACTCTCAGGCAGTCTGGTGAGATCTCAGCCCCTGTACTGATGGAGGTCAGAACAGGCCCTCTCAGGCTGTCTGCTAAGGTTTTAGCCCTACCCTACCTAACTCTTCCTTCTATAAAAAAAATAAAAATTTCACCCTGTCCGTGCCTCCAAAAAAAAAAAATTTCCTCTTAGGCAGAAAAGAGGGTATTATACACATAGACTGGAGGGTGGGGTGGGGAGTTAAAAATGGACTCAGTAAGACTTTTTATTCAGTTTATTCAGTATTGATTCATTTGAAAGATACTTTGTGGCAGGTTGGTCTTCGATGAAGTTGAAAGATGCATAAATTTGGGCTTTAAAAAGCTTCCCAGGTGATTCTAATGTGCAGGCTTTTCCAAGCTGGACCCACTGGTCTGAAGTAATGCAGTGACAGCACAGAGTTAAGAACTGATGGGAGAGCTGCACAAGAACCACAGGATTTGGTAACTAAAGGCAGAGGTGGGGGAGTAAGGGACGACTTCTAGGCTATATTGATTTGAGTCTGGATCAAGCAGTAGAGAAAAATCTAGTAACTGTAAAACACAATGCACATGCCTACTTGAGAAATTCTGCCTCCCCCACTGTCTCAGTTACCTTCCCCATTGCCGTGATAAAAAGAAAAAAAATTCTGACAAAAGCAATTTAAGGGAAAATGGGTTTACAGTCCCATTTATGTGAGAGAAGTCAAAGCAACAGGAGCTTGAAGCAGCTGGTCACTCTGCATCCAGTCAAGTAGAGGACACTGGACCCTGGTGCTCAACAATTTTTATTAGACCCAGGATCCCAGTCCAGGGAATGGTACCACCCCCACCCACAGGGCAGGAGTTCTCATGATAATTAATCTAATCAAGATAGGCCCCTCTCCCAAATGAGTCTAAATTTCATCAAGTTAGCAACTGAGATTAACCATCACATCCATTCTCTTCTGGAAGTTCCACTGAGGTTAAAACTATCCTGCTCATCTTACTATCCTAAGACGGCAGTTCACATCTATTATGAAATACATATTTCTTGAACACTGATTTGTCTGCTTTAGAAGTCAGTGGCATGGCCCTCTCCCTATAAAGCTCTGATAAGGCCAGGTTTGTAGAAGATGCTCAACAATTACCAGGTAACTAGCTCATTTCCACCTCAAATCCCTGCACCTAGAAACACTTCCAATCACCTGCTGGATATAATCACCTAGCAGTATATTGGAAGCAGCAAAGTATGTCCTAAACTGAAGTCAAGATATTTTCAGTTTGGTCCTACCTGAGAGGTTGTGGAAACTGTAGGAGTGTTTGGCTGAAGGAAGTAGGTCACTGAGAGCAGGTGCTTGGGGTGGGAAACACTTCCTGCCTATTCTCTGCTTCCTGGTAAGCCATGAAGTGAATAGCTCTCCTCTACTAACACACTCCTGCCACTATGATATTCTGCCAAAATGCATGGGGCCAAGTAACTATAGGCAGAACCCTCTGAAACTTTGATACAAAATAAATGTTTCCTCCTCTAAAAAAAAAAAAGGTATTTGTGGGGCGGTAGAGATGGCTCAGTGGTTAAGAACACTGACTGTTCTTGCAGGAGACCGGAGTTCAAATCCCAGCACCCACATGGCTGCTAACAACTGTCTGTAACTCCAGTTCCAGGGGATCCAACAGCCTCTTCTGTCCTCCTCGGGCATTGCATGACACGGGTGCGCTTACCTACATGCAGGCCACACACACACACACACACACACAATAAAAATAATAAAATATTTTAAAAATAGAAGAGAAAAAAAAAAGGTATTTGTTCTTAGATCTGTCCCTCTTCTTCCTGTTAGCCATTATCTGAGTCATCCAGAACCCTGAACATCATTATTGCTCTCCCTTTCCAAGTCTTTTATTTCTTTTATAGTCTCTCTCACATTAGTTTTCAGAAGCCCCAATGACTCATCAATTTTGACAATCTGGTCTCTGGTTTCTCAAATCTATCCTTTATACCACAGCCATTTCAACATGCATCAGACAATGCTGGTCCTTACTCCTTTAGCTGACATCTTTCAGCAGTGCCATCTCCAGGCCTACAGAACACACCCCAATGTTTAACCAATGCCCTTCATAATCTGGCCTTTCACATGCTTTTCCAACCTCACAGTCCACTACTCCTTCTACCAAGGCTTTAGACATTTTTTGGTTCTCATATTCCCATATTCAAAATCCATTTTTCAAAGTCCAGCTTAAAACACTATCTTCTGAAATAAGATTCAGACACACTTCACACCACTTCCCTAGAAAAATCTCTTCCTATTCTGAATTTTCAACTTACAATATAGCTCTCAAACAAGCTTCTGTTCTTACTGTTCCTCCAGGACTTCAGAGCTCCTGAAAGTGGGTTTTAGGTGTAGTTATTCTTTAACCACTGCCTTCTGCCTCTACTCCTACCCCAAGCGTATCTCCTCCTTCTCCTCCCTGCAGTATCTACTAGGTGGAGCTAATAAATAGCACTGTCTACTCAGATTCAACAATAGTCAGCAAACAGCAATTTCTTTTTCTGTTTGGCATGACTAAATCATGTTTCAAATCACCTTCAGTGCATCACTGTGGTCATGACTAAACCTGTCTCTCTCAGGATTCAGTAACTCTATCACATCCACAGTCACTAAATGGCTCATCTTCGTTTGTGAGGGAAAAAAAAAAAAAATCCCAAAGAACTACCTGTAGTCCTAGCTAGTCTGGGGGTAACTTGGATCATTTGAGCCCAAGAGTTCAAGACCTACATAAACAACAGTCACAAATCAAAACAAAAATATTACCAAGAATAAAACTATCAGGTACAGCTGGCACCACAGTGAAAGAAAGCAATGGTAGAAGAAGGGAGGAATGGCAGAGAAGGGATAATGCTCAACAGGTCTCTAGACTAGATTAATTATCAGTGGCCTGGGATGTTTGTTAAATGAGTGAATGCTTAAACTTAGAAACCCAGAGTCTGTCTATGCTGAGGAAGCACTTTCTGGAACAATGCTCTCCAACAGCACTTTTGTGATGCAGGTGTTCTAGTGATCTGAGCTATCTAAAGGAGCCACATGGGTGCTGAGAACTTGGAATGGAACCAATGTGACTGGGAACTAAACGTTAAATAGCATTTAGTGCTAAATTCAAGTAGCTATATATAGTTAGTAATGACTTCTGTAATGGCCAGTAAATGCCCAGAATAAAAAATGTTTTCACCTTGCTTTAAGATTTCTTTTTGCAGGTGTGAGTATTTTGCCTGCACGTATGTATGTGTACCACATGTGGGCAGTGCCCTGAATGTGTCAGATCCCCTGAAGCTGGAGTTATATACAGTTGTGAGCTGCCATGTGGGAGCTGGAAGAGTAAGACAAGCTCTTCAGCACTGAGTCAGCTCTGCAGCCCCTCACCTTGTTACTTGGCTTGTCCCAAATATTTTCCTGATCAAATTCTACTACATTAATAAAAGTTTATGATCAACTATTTACATGTTTTTAAAACTTCACCTTTTTCCTTTCAGTTTTCACTTTCATTTTCTGAGAGAATAGTTTAAGAACCTAAGAAGACTACAAGAAAGACCTCAGTCCAGGGTCAAATAGCAGGCACTGTACAAAATTATTCATATCCTATTTCTTTTGATCCTCACAGCTACTTATGGGATAGAGATCACCTCAAGTTGAGAAAATTAAGACTGAAAATCTTAATTTTCATACCATCACAGACTCTGGGCTCATAAGCATTTTTCTTTTTCTGACATGCTGGGGACTGGACCCAAGGTAAGTTCTTCACATCTCCAGCCCAAGCATTACATTTAAATGGGCTGGATGAAAAGTTGTTTAAGGGAGCCCAGGTATGGTTGCTCAAATCTGTAAGGCAGGAGGATCACTGAGTTCAAGGCATACACTTACAGCTCTGGGTGTTAGGGAGCTCCTAGCTGACCAATGTTTCTCAATGTTAAAATAAAAGTTGAACTTACCAGCTTACTTGACAAGAGACTAAGGGTATATCCAGGCAACTTCCCTGTTTTGCAGTGCTAGGTATTAAACCCAACTCTGGGAGCAGGTTAAATACATGCTTAAGCATGGAGTTATACCCTCATCCTCCAAGGAAACTTTTTGGATGAATGGTAAATGGTACTCAGCAAATCCATACATGCCTTCAACACTTCTAAGTTGAAAGATAGAACAGTGAGCAAAACAGGAAAAAAATACCCACTTCATGGGATTTACCATTCCTTCAGAAAAGCTCTCTGATGACATCAGAACAGCTATCTGAATAAAAGTTGTCAGCCATGTGGAGAAATGACTTTCCGGGCCAAAGGAATGGTAGAGACAAAGATAAAGGCAGAAGTAGTCTGGGAACATGTAAGAAAAGCCAGTTCCTGTGGCAGGGGCACAATAAATGAGGAGCAGGAAACAAGTTACAGCACCAAACTAAGACCAGATCTCTTTGAGACTTCAAGATCATTTGGAATATACCTTAAGATCACAGAGAACCACAGCAGTTGGAGAAGGAGCATTAACAATATGAGAGACTGGAGGCTGGAGAGATGGCAGAAGACCCAGGTTTGAATCCCAGCACCCACATGGCAGCCAACAACTGTCCGTAACTCCAGTTCCCGGGGATCCGACAGCCTCTTCTGTCCTCCGAGGGCATTGCAGGACACAGGTGCACTTACCTACATGCAGGCAATACATGCATACACATAAAAATATTTTTTTAAAAAAGGATATGAGAGATTTAGAGCTTATTTTTTTTATTATTTATTAATACGGAGGCATATACATGTGACAGCATGCATGTGGACGTCACAGGAGAACTTGTGGGAACAGGGTCTCTCCACCATGTCATTCCCATGGATCAAACTCAGGTTGTCAGGCTTGGCAGCAAGTATATTTACTTGCTGAGCCTTCTCCCAGATTTTTTGTTTGTTTTTGAGACAAGGTCTTGTGTAGCCCTGCCTGGCCTCAAACTTGACATGGTCAGGAACTCTTGATTCTCCTGTTTCTGCCTCCCAGGTGTAGATTACAGGTGTGGGTCACCATGTCTGTCTAAAATCTGATTGAACACTAGAAACTGAAAAGAGATAGGATGGGTAAGCAAGACCAAGGAGAAAAAAAGTAAAAGTAAAACCATACAGGAAGCTTTTAAAATAGTGAGCTAAACATCTGTAGCCAAGTGAACAGCCATGGATTGATGGGAAAGGAAGCTGTCTATGCAAGTCAGATAAGAAGTTACTGTGTACTTGGTTTCTCAAGGTTCTGTTTACTATTCCTGGTCACTGATTATCACACATAAACCACCATCAAATGACAAAACATCAGGCAAGTTTCCACAGTATGCTGACAAATACTCTAATTGTTACAGCTCACAAAAATTTGCTAAGTGGGGGCTGGAGAGATGGCTCAGTGGTTAAGAGCACTGACTGTTCTTGCAGAGGACCGGGGTTCGATTCCCAGCACCCACATGGCAGCTAAAAACCATCCATAACTCCAGTTCCAGGGGAATCCGAAGCCCTCTTCTGACCTCTGCGGTATTGCACAACACTGGTACACTCACATACATGCAGGCAATACACTCATACACATAAAATAAAAATAATAAATAAAAAATTTGCTAAGTGTATTTATGCATATCTCTGAACAGCAGGCAGCTCTGACAATCCTGATTAAAACACAAGCAGCAGATGCTGACTTAGTGATTAAGAGCACTTGTAAAAGCTGGGCATGGTGGCTCATGCCTTTAGTCCCAGCACTCAGGAAGCAGAGGCAGGTGGATCTCTGTGAGATTGGCCAGGCTGATCTACAAAGTGAGTTCCAGGCCAGGTGGAACTAGCTACAGGGAGACCCTGTCTCAAAACAAAACAAAATAAAAAACACAAACAAAAAAATATCTTCAACAAATTTTTTCTTCACAGAGCAACTGTGTTGGGGTCCTCTGTTATGCAAAGTAGAAATCTCTTCACGTCTGGATAGCTCACCAGCTCCGAAACCATGTGCTGCAGATTCCTTTCATAGCAGAGTGCCTTCCTGACATCCTCCCTGACTCTTTTAAAATGCTAGCCACAAATACATGCCCTCTGGCACAGGAGCTACCAGGTTTTTAATCAGGCGTTGTCTGATAGCCTGATAGAAGCCCACCGCCCTATGTAAATGAGGCATCCTAAAAGTACCTATCAGCTAAGGCTTCTTCTGCTGTCTCTACACTATAAATAGTCCTAGTTTTACCCCAATAAAGTTGGAGCTGGAGCTGAATCACTGAGATCTGAGCTGAGTCACTTGTCTTGAGCTGTAACACTAAATCCTGTGATCCAGTCTCCCCGGGGGGCGCTATTCCTCCATCACCGACTCGCGGACACCCTGGTTTTCGCCCTCCCTCATACGCTTCCCGTGTGGTCCAAGTGGCCAGTGGACCTCACATCCTGAGGAAGGTATACGGGTGAAATAGGAACGGGATCGACTGAGTAGACCTCAGTAGCGGAGGAACTTTCACTGCCCAGGAGTACGCGCTGGGACCCTGAGAGCCCAGTGCGTACTCGCCTATACAACTGCCTTCAGATTACTGAACTGACTGGCCCAGAATGCCTTCCTCAAACTTTCCTCATCAAACTTTGTAGCATCATTTCCAAGCAGTTTTATTTAACCTGTGACTTAGGTAAGGAAACTGAAGTGTAAAAAAGTTAACTGTGAAGCCAGAGCTCAAGATTAACTATTATCTTCCCATCTTTTGACACCCCTCCACCCAACCAATTTAATCCTCAAAGGATGTTTTGCGTTTAAGGTGTGCACTCCACTGGCTAGAAGTCTCTCAAGGCCAACCCTAACATACCTCAAGGCAACCACAGGCAAGCAATCAGTGTGCTGACCTCAGCCTGTATGAACTCCCTACAGCTGGAACCTGAGCGCAAACATAGAAAGTGTTTAATAAAGCTACTGAATGAAAAACTGACCATGCTCCACAATTTGAAATTTGATTATGCATTCCCCAAACACTCAAATCCCCTTCCTAAAAGCAGGATGTATCTTCCTGAACCTTCCTACCCCATCTTACTGCTAAGTAACACTGTCTAACTCTCTGGCTGCCCCCTGTGAACAATACTGTGTGGTTTGCAGACCACCTGGTTCCTTGGGGGGGTGGGGGGGAGCGGGACGACGACAATGACACACCAGGGTTTCATGTATCCCAGGCTGGCTGAGAACAGGTTTAAATTCTTGACACTTCTGCCACCAACCTCCCAGGTACTGGGATACAAGCATCACCACGCCCAGCACTGTCAGTTCCTTGGCTTCCTCCTCTGCTTCCAGACAGCATTCACCTGAGTTCCACTTCCAGGGGTACTAATGTGGGTTAAAAAACAAAGAAAGAAAAGAAAACTGGGTCCAGTACCGGCTCTAGTTCTGGCCTCCATTCCTTCATCTATCTCTAAAGGGCAAAACATACTTGGCAGGCCTCCTTCATAAGATTATGCTTAAACCAAACCAGAAATCTACACCAATGGTCAAGTTACCCAAATCTCAGATAAAGAAATGACAGATTCAGTCAAAGCTTAGTTCAACACCAACAAGACAGGTTTGAACCAAGCACACCACAGTTATTCAATAAAAAGTCAAACAAGAAGTATTCTTCTCCAACAACAGGATATATAGGAGAAGCACACAGGCCAGGTCCAATAGTCTCACTGTCAATCCCTGGCAAGTTCCGGCGTTCTTTTCCCCAACCTGTACAGTAAGACTTTAATAATAAAAGATGCTACGTTAAGGGAGGCGGAACCTGAGAGACCAGAATGCCTTTACTTGCAGTGTCAGAAACAGTGCACCACAAACAAGTACCCGACAGGGAGGCAAAGGAGCCCGGCTTTCGCACACCTCTCCCAGCACTTTGACCTTGGCCAACTCCCTCACTCAACGCCTCCGCTGGGCCCCATTGTAAGCCCTGGGAGAAAATCCCCGGGCTCGCACAGGCGGCTGCAGCGGAGTCAGATCCAAAGCGCGCGCAGGAATCGCGTGGGGTCATGTCAGCCCAATCTCTCCCCCAGCTCTGTCGGGGAAGAGTCCCAAGCTCTTCCGCAGGCGAGGGATGCACCCCTTCCGGATGCAAGACCTGCCATGGCAGCAGTTTCCATTTCCTAAGCAGAGGGTCACTTCCCCCGCCGTTCCAGCATCGCCGGTACTACAAGGAGCAGCCCTCCCGAGCCTCGAACAGCGCTCGGTCCCCAGTCCGAACTTCCTCACCCGGCTCCGCAGCCCGCGGAGGTTCCGCTGGGACAGACAGCGGGAGGGGCGTTGCCATAGGAACGGCGCCCGGGACCCTGGCTCGAAGAACCCTGAGAGGCCGGAGAGGAAGGCTCCCGAGACCCGCGGTGCCCCGTGCAGCCACGCCCGGCCTTCCCCTCCCGGGGCTGCTGCTACCGATGAGTGGTAACCCCACGGCTCAGTGCCTTCCCGCGCCACTCCACAAAAACCCTACCTTCCGCCATGTCGGGCCGGCCCTGCTTGCAGCCTCGCGAGAAGTGCACGGCTACCGGAGCCATCAAGTCTCGCGAGACTGTGGGAGGCGCGGCAAAGGGAGGAGCCGGACACAGGAAAGAGGTGAATGAAAGTGGAGCGGGAAGCCGCACCCCGCTGGAGTTTTAATACAAGGGTGCACTGGGAGGTTTGCCAAGTGCTGACCGGTCTGTTTCATCTTCCGCGGGGTCGGTCCGCAGAGCACCTTGTAACGTTGGGAGGTGTCAGAAGTGATTTGAATGACAGACGCGATTTGAATGACAGCATTTGTCAAAAAATTGAGGCTACAGCTCGGTTTATCAAATATGGCACGGAGACTGGCTAAGGACAAATGTAGGGGTCATAATGCAGTGTAAGCAAAGTTGTGAGATTCCTGGGGTCAAAGTGGCAAACTGTTCATAGCCAAATGGCTCTAAGAGATGATAAATCCCCGGATAATTAGATGTTGGAAGTTTAAATAGAGGAAAGGAAGACCATAAACCAGGAGCTAAAACCTTTGGTAAATATAGGACTGACTGGACTATTGGATAATAGCAAAACAGGATTAAAAAGTAATCTAGAGTATGGTTCTTTTAAAAGAAAAAAAGGCTTAGTATGCTTAACTATTATGTATGAAGTCTTGGGTTCAATACCCAGCTCAAAAAAGATTTTTTTTAAACTCAGGAGACTGAAAAGAGTGCATAAACAGTTAAGGACTTCAGGGAGGAAGTGGCCCCTAGAGCACAGTCAGAAATAGGAAGAAGATGTTAGAACCAAAGTACTTGAAGTTGGGAACTAAGTACTATCACAAAGCATTAGTCGGTAGTGGAATAGTTAAGGAATTTGCATTTTTTTAGGTCATGGAAAAATATGGTGAAGGGTTAAAATTATGAGGAAGAAGGGTTAGTTAACCCTGGCTGATAGACACTTAAGAAATGTGAGAGGGCACTGGAATGTGTAGTAACAGTCCTGTGCTCAGGAGACTGTGTGAAGAGTGATGCTTAAAGTAGTGGCCTTAGAAGCAGCATGTCAGCAAAGAACTGTAGAGTTATCTGTCCATCTCAATGGAGATGACAGAGCTCAAAGCTTCCCTGCTGAGAATAGTTTATAGGTGTGCCAAATGGTGAACTTTTCTTTAGGGGTGTTGAGGTGGCCAGGCAAGCTAGTGCAGTGTCTCCTAAAATATCTCAAGACAGTGGCATAAAAATGACGTAGGCCAGCCTGGACCACATAGTGGGTCCGGGCCAGCCAAGAAGGCACTGGAATGTGTAATTAACAGTCCTGTGCTCATATAATGAGACCATGTCTTAAAAAATATAAATAACCTGGCCGGGTATGGTGGTGCACAGCTTTAATCCCAGCACTTGGGAGACAGAGGCAGGCAGATCTCTGTGAGTTTAAGGCCAGCCTGGTCTACATAGTGAGTTCTGGACCAGCTGGGGCTACAGGTAGATATATCCCAAAAATAACCCAAGAAAGAAAAACAAAAACCACCTCAGAGTGGAAAATGCTGTCATAGCTGAGATCTATTTTGCATCATTTGCTTTATCTTTGGCTCACTTTTGCAACTCTGGCAAATTAACCTAAAGTTGGGTGTTGTTTTTTTTTTTTTTTATGAGACAGGGTATCAAAAATATAGTCTAGGGCAGCCTAGAACTTGTGGCTGAAGATGACCTAGAATTCCTGATCCTCCTGCATTCACCTCAAAAGTGCTGGGATCACAGGCATGCACCACATCTCCCCAAACCTGTTTCCTCTTGAGATAATTACCTTAGTGATCCTAAGAATTTCACCAGATCTATTATGAAAAAAAAGATAGCAAAACATGCATGCCACAAGGAAAGGTGTTCTTGTTAGGAATGTTACCACCAACATTCAACTGCTATTATAACTTTTATGTATATGTGTGCACATTTGTGTGTAACGTGGAGGCAAGAGGTCAAGGTATCTTGCTCACTTGCCCTCCACCTTTTTTGATGTAGGGTCTCTTACTAAACCTAAAGCTCACAGATTTGGCTACACTGACTGGCCAATAAGCCCCTCCCGACTCTGCCAGTGCTGGGATTTTAGGCAATGACTGTGGTGGAAGCTCAGATCATGTTTGCTGGGCAAGCTTCACTGAACAAGCCATGTTTCCAACCCTTTGTGTATATGTGGTGCTAGGTATTAAACCTAGGACTTTGCACATTAGGCAAGCCTTCTGCCATTGGGCAACATCCTCAACTTTAGAGGTTGAATAAATGGATACTACTGGGGGAGGAAAGTCAGATTTCTTGCTTAGGACTTGCTGTGCAGCCATATCTAAGACGTGTCTGGCTGCCTTTTGTGAAAGCCATGCCATTTGAGTCGTTTCACCTATGTGAACAGGGCTTAAAATTATGTCTAGTCACTAAAGCTCAGCAAACCAAAAAATCTTATCCCATCTTGTACACCTGAAACTGAGCAACCAGAAATATCATAGCCAGGAAGCCTTTTCTCTTTAAACTAAATTCTGTTGAGCTTTGCAGGTCTCCAGAAGTTTAAATTAGTATTTCCATGAGGGGAATGGAAAAAACCTTCCTGGAAGCTCAGTGCCTAGTATACAGTACCAGAGTTAAAAAAAATAAATAAACCTGCTCATGTGCACCTGAAGCAGCATGCAAAAACTTACTATACACCTGAAGATGGTTATGTATAAAGCTGAAAAAGTTCAGGGGCAACAACCATTCCCTTTCACAGCAGGTTTATTTCAATCAGGAAAATTACAATCAGAATTTTGTTTCTGATTCAGAAATGTCTGGCTCAATGCTCTTTCATTTTGTAGGGAGGAGCCTAATAGGCACAGGGAACTTAACACCATCACTACAGCAAATCAGTTTTCAATATCTAACACTAAATACATATAAACTATTTGAGGATTCAGGACAAGATATACTTATCTTTAAAAGAAAAAAGGCCAGGTGTGCTGACATACACCTTTAGTCCCAGCACTTAGAAGAGCCTAGTTTAATTAAGACAAAATCCCTAATTAATGTTCTATTGTGTGCGCAGTTTGAGCTTGTAAATCACTGTGCATGGAAACTGATGAAAATGATGCTTGGAAAATTAAAGACTATTTCAGTTTGGAAATCAAGCTAATTTCCTGCTTTCGAGTTCCTTCTTTAAAGGCTGTGAAATTTATCAATGTTTTCCCATGTATCGCTTGATATGTGCTGTTTATAGAGAAAGAATCCCACAACTTGCTTGAGACCTTCCTAAAACCAAAATACTTCATAATACAGCCTCTAAGTCATCATTTATTGATTTATATAGCACCCATCACATGATTAAGGTGCTTTACAATACAGTAAACATCACAACAAAACTCACATAGTTAAATACAGTCAACAAATTACAGAACTAAAAAACCAAAACAAAACAAAAAACTGGAATGAAGCAACATTATGTCAAATTTCAAAGATGTTGAGAAGTGGCAGTACAAAAAAGGTAATTCCACCAACTGGAGACCAGACAAAGATACACAGGCACCACAACCCAAAGTGGGCAGATTTGTAGAAGGTGAATGAGCATATAAATAAAATTTTATAACTGGGAATGAAGGCCATTAAAAGATACTGTGACACCCAAGTGATCACGGAACTAGAAGAATAACCTCATAGACATTACCTTTTAGTGACAAGGAAATCAACCTCATGGATTTTAACTCAAGAGGCCATAAAGCCACTGAGATCATGCCATTATAAACACAGGCTGAAATTGAGAAGCCTCTACAAGAACTTGGAATAAATTTAAGTAACAGCCAATAGTTCTATAACCTAAAGGACTATGTAATGTTCTTTGTGGTTGGCACAGGTTGGGGAAGAGGGGGATGGGACTTTTCCTAAAGCAGAGAATTGCCTCACACTAATGAGGCATTGGTGGAACAAAAGCCACCTGGTGTAGTGCCACCTGAGCATGAGTTTCATATCAAATGTAGAGGCATTTAAAATTCACATTGTCAGATGAACACTTGGAAAGGCACAGATGACATCTCTGACAGAGGAAAGTAAGTCCTAACATCTAAGTCTGTGTTTTGCATGTAGCAAGGTCAGGGAATCAGGTTGGAAAGAGCATGAGGAGAGAGGAATTTACTCCTGGCTTTCTACTGCCCCTGATCTATCCTAAAGAACCACATGATTATTCCCAAGTAACTAAATTACAGTGGCACTTAACAAGAAGTTCAGAAGTTGTTGTCCCTGAGTTACTACTAGTCATTTGCTACCTGCTGAACAGTCAAATCCCAGGTTTTAACTCAACAGATTGCTAGAATGACAGCAATAGGAGAGGGGAAAAAAACCCAACTCCACACCGCCGAAGCAACCTCTGTGAGGACAATTTCAGATTTAAGAGTGAAGAAGTTTGCATTCCAAGTCCCTTGTAGGACGGGCAATAGCACTGTGGGACAATAATTTTTAGTCTCTGAAAAAAAAAAAATTTTCAAAGATTTTTGAACAGAATTGGGCTCCAACTAAATCAAAGTGCTCAGTCACTACACTGTTAGGAGTTTGTATAATGTTTATGGTTTTTTACAATGCTTCCAAGTACTAAGCTTTAGAAATACCACTCTACCACGACTATACCCTCATCCATTTCATCTCTGCTTTAAAAAGACATTCAAGGTTAGTAGAGGTCTGGCTTTGACAGGAATCCTTTCATTCACTCTTCTGCCAAAGGATTTATCTAAGTCCCACAGAGCAGAGACACGCCTATTCTCACTGATTCTCACACTCAAACTCCATGACCCATCTGGTACTGTCTTAGGTCTATTTCTTATGTACCAAACACTACTTCCCACTCTCAAATTAAAAACAGGAAGTTCCACCTGTTTTTAACCATGCACGTACTCATTTTGCCAATTACAGAAGTTGTTTTAGAAAATTGTGTATGAAATATATTTATGCTCAAACATTAACCAAATCTAAGTGCACTATGTCAGTGATAGAATCTGCATGTTAATTAGCAAACAATTTACTCCTGTAATGTTTTTGGATTCTGATAATCTAGATAGAACCCAATATGGATACTGCCATGGCCGTGAAATTTTCAAGTATTAAGTTTGTTTGCATAAGGAATCAACCTGAGATTTTTCTAAACTGCACTTCTCTGGCATTCAGTATTTTAACCTTCATTCAGTACAATAAAAGCCAACAACTTGACAATTATTGGAAAAATTATATTTTGGAAGAACTCACTACATAAGGTGACAAAGTTCCAAAATCAAATTACATGAAAATATACATCGCATTTCTTTTTACAAGAAGTGAGGAAAATCTGCAGTAAAGAAGCGAAGAAATATGAAGGAATAAGGAGAAGGGTATGAGGGCAGACAGCATTTCTAATAACAAACCCAGATGTTGAAAGCCTGTAGCTGTGCATGCTTTATTCATCCAACCTTAACATTAGGCAACTTAAGGGCAAAAATAAAACCAAATCTGGATTTTGAATTGTTTGGAATAAATTTCACTAAGTTGAACTTAGAACAGACTCTTTTTTCCCTTTTTTTTCCCTAAAGTTCTCAGGAGATAATGACTAAGATATCAAGAGCGCTCAACAGCCAGAAAATGTTATTGCTACATCCAATCCAAAAGATGGGTGAACTGGAATACAAAAAAGGACAAAGCACCGAGTGATGACCCTCCTCTGAAGTCATCTGGGGGGGGGGGGGAATCAAGTAATTTACTAGGTATTTCAGTATTTGAATTAAATGATTTGAGAACTTTCTGGTAGACAGAGGAGATAAAAGGAAAGGGGAAGTGTGTCAAAACAAAGAAGATACAAAAGTTTAGTAAATGGGAAGAGTTTAATGAGACTCAATGGTTTAAAGGAAATTATATGGAAACTTTTAATCCTAATTGGTTTTCACCTGACATGCTTTAAGGAATCTTTTTGAACTGATAAACAATGAATAGGAAAAGAAAACCTGCTAAAATCTTTTAGAATTTACACGATTCTTATTCTACTACAAGAAAAGCATTATTTGGTACAAGGTGTATTTGTGGATGTACATGAACAGTATATATATTATCCGGATCATGTTGTGCTATGTACAGGTCTTTACAATTCTTCCTGAAGGTTAAAACAGTTCATTAGAATTCAAAACGCGTAATCCTCTGTAAGTTGGCACTTGTTAGGCTCTTGTCAGCATTAATAACTGGCATGTTTTATTGCAGCCCAGTTCCAGCCAGTGTTTGCCAACTTGTTACAACAGAAGTCCAGCAATAGGTGGGTAGAGTGCAGGAAAAACAGTGCCATGTTTCTCAATTGGAGACCTACAATAAAATAAACAGCATTATGTAGTGAATTTATAAATCACCATTGGAAATACTTATTTCTATTCTATTTCTTTGGCAGCAAACTCAATTTCATTTGGAACTCACTCATATGCTTACCCAATATAGCAGCCACTAGCCACACATGGCTATTTCTTTTTAATTTAAATAATAATATTAAACCAAATAAAAGGGTCACAAGGATGTCACACAGCTATAATCTGAGCACTCAAGAACTTGAGAAAGGAAAGCAATGAATTTGAGGCCTCCTAGGGCCACACAACACAGTAAGACCGTGCCTTAAATTTTAAAGATTAATCCCAGCCCTTGGGAGGCAAATCGCTGTGAGATCCAAGCCATCCTGGTCTACATAGTGACTTCCAAGTCTGCTGGGACTAGGGAGACCCTGTCAAACAAACAAACAAAAATTAAACTAAATGTCAGGCATGATGATACACACCTTTATCCCAGCTCTCAGGAGGCAGAGGCAGGTGGATCTGGGTGAGTTATAGGCCAGCCTGGTCTACAGTGTTTCAAGGCAGTCAGGGCTACACAATTAGACCCTGCCTCAAACCAGTTTTTTTTTTTTAATTAAAAATTCCAATTCCTCAATCACAATGGCTTCCTGTGCTAGTGGCAGCATGTTGATAATGCAGATATTACCTCCATTATACAACAGTACTTTAGATTTTTCAATACTCCAAATGCCTTTCAACTTACATCTACAATCACAAGCAGAAGGATCACTTAAAAGTGAAGTGAGACGGGTGTGGTGGCGCATGCCTTTAATCCCAGCACTTGGGAGGCAGAGGCAGGCAATCTCTGTGCGTTCAGGGCCAGCCTGATCTACATAGTGAGTTCCAGGCCAGCTGGGGCTACAGGGAGCCCCTTTTTTAAAAAGGGAAAAAAAAAAAAAAAAAAAAAAGTGATGTGAACATCAGTAGGCAGCTGTACTGTTCTGCCTTTACCTGCCTCATGGAAGTGTAAGATGAAATAAACCCTTTCCTCCTCCCACCGCCTCCCAAAAAAGGTGAAGTAAAACCAGTGTGGTGGCACACACCTTTAAGTCCCAGCACTCAGGAGGCAGAGACAGGCAGATCTTTGTGAGATTGAAGCCAGCCTGGTCTACATGGCAAGTAACAGACCAGCTGGAGCTACAGGGAGACCCCCCCCACCCCCCAAACAACCCTCCCACCAAAAAAAGCTAAAAGGGAAATATAATTTGGGGCTAAAGAAATGGCTGAATGGTTAAGAGCATGTACTGCTCTTACAGAGGATCTGAGTTCAGTTCCCAGCACCCTGTCAGGCAACTCATAGCTGCTCCTAACTCCAGCTTCAGAGGACCCCAACACCCGTGGCCTCCTATGAGCACCTGCACTCAAATGCACACACCCAAACACAGACATAATAATTTTTAAAATCTTTCTCAAAAAATAATTTAGAAATTTAGACATTGAGGATGTAGACAATTTAAGACTGCTACACTTCTCAACGTGCTCAATTCTAGTCAACTCTTTGAGGTCAGTTACAATCATTTTACCACAGACCCTCCCACAAATTATGGCTTAAATTCTCAATTATATTACAAGTCAGGAATACATGTAATAACAAAGACTACCATCTTATTAAACGCTTATGACTTGCCAAGTAGTGTCAAATGTTTTACAAACTAAGGTAATAAAATCACGTGAAATTTTCTCCTTTTACAGAGAAAACTCACAAAGTCAATACATGATAGTTTCCTAATCAGAAAGGAAAATAACAAGATTCATGTTTTATCAATCCCATTTAATGACTGAAACTTCAGAGCCATTGCTATATTATGTGTGTTTTGACTATGGGGCAGGGACAGAAGGCAATAGGAAGACAGCACCTGTTTCCACTTCATCTTTAAACTATGTGTTCCCAGGAACTAAGAAACTGGCATTTCCTGCCAAGCACTATTTTGGGCAAACTCAAGTAGAAGATGCCTGGGAATTCAAATAATAAAAATTAAATTCCTGACAGAAAGGCCAAATGTATTTTGGAGTTATAGTAAAATTCAACTCACAGCAGACAAAAAGCTTAGAATACAAAGCCAAGAATAAAATTTATCTTACAATCACCCAAAATTCAACTACACCAAAAGCTCTATTAGAGGAAGAAGGAAGCCTTGAGACTATCTGTAGTCCTACATGTATCTCTACCATACTTTAGACTCCCTAGGAAATATTCTGACTATACAACTACTAAATTTCTTGGCAAAGGAGTTTTACCTACACTTAAATGTGCCTCACTCACACAAAGAATGAGATGTACCAAATATGAATATATTGCCTCTACCAAGAGTCAGGTTCCACCATTTGTATACAAATATATCTCTCAGTAGAAAATATAAAAGACACGTTTAAAACTGAAAAGAAAATGTATGGAATAAAAGTTGTAGCTCTGAAGAAATACCACTTGAATGCTTTTGCTTTTCATCTGTATAGCCATTAACCTTTCTTGTCTGCTCATACCAACTTTGTGTGCTAAATGTTTTTTACAGATTTGCATAAGCTGGGTAAGTATTCTGAACAGAAAACCTGAATATTTGAGTAAACTGTTCCTACTTTGCCAGTTATCTTTACTTTGTCTTCAAATAATGTATACATTTTCAGTTTTGATAGTCAAAATTTATCCATCTTTTTTTCTATTATATCTGTGGTCTTTGACAGTTATCTAATGAATCTCTTCCTTCTCTACCTTCACACTGTTCCTTATTTTGTTCTGATAACTTTCTCATATTTATACCATTTAATCAAACTTATGTTAGATGGTTTTAGCTCCACAGAAAAATAAGTTTGTAGTATATTGGGTAGTTTTCATCTTTCTTCTTTATTTGAACACAGATGATCAGAGAGGCTCAATAATTCAGGACTCAAAAATGATTTTTTAAAAATTATTTACTTTTTGTGCACCATGGTGTACAGGTGGAAGGCAAAGGGCAACTTGCAGGAGTCAGTTCTGGCCTTCTACCATGTGGGTCCTGGGGATCTAACTCAGGCTGTCAGGCTTGGTAGCAATTGCCTTCACTTGGCAATTGCCTCACTGGCCCTGTTCAGGACACTTGATTTTAATGTAGAAATCAATCTTTTCTGAATATGAAACTGATCAAGGGTAAAGTTTCCTAAAATAACTACTTACCTGAAAATGTAGTCTCAAATAGGAAATGGAGAGAATAAATATGGCTGATTGGGAGGAACAGAATCATATATATGAAGCCATATATACATATACCTGTGAGAAATTGTTCTACCAAATCTGCAACTAGGTGAAGCTTCTTTCTATCTTACTATACTGTCTCACAATGCCTAATAGCCACAGATTCTGTAACAGAGAATTTTTAATGTGAGGTTTACTAGGAAGTACCCTCAAAGAGCAAAGTAGGGCTGAGTGTGGTAGTACATGACCTTAATCACAGCACTGGGAGGCAAAGGCGGGCAGACTTAGGCCAACCTGGTATACATAGCAAGTTTCAGGCCAGCTGAGGCTACAAAGAGACACTGCCTCAAAAGAAAAAGGGGGCGGGGGTATCAGTTTAGGCAGAAGGAAATGATGAATGAACTCTTGGAGTGGCTAGCTGAAAAAAAGTAAATCTCACATTGGAATGGCCTTTCAGAGAACTTTTTAAAAATAAAAAATTTGTGTGTGTCTGTGTTGTATTAGTGTAATGCCTGCATGTATGTAAGTGCACTCATGTTGTACAATGCCCTCGGAAGTCAGAAGAAGGCATCAGATTCCCTGGAACTGGAACTGATGGTTGTTAGCCACCAAGTGGGTGCAGGGATTTGATCCTAGGTCTTCTGCAAGAGCACCCAGTGCTCTTGACTGCTGAGCTATCTTTCCAGCCCCTCAGAGAACTCTTAAAGTGAGATGACCAATCCACCAAATGCAAATAACCATCAGGAAGTGAGGGATACCATGGATGTACTGGCTCCCAGCCAGGAACTCAGCTATACTTTATCTTGTAAGCAGTAATTCCACCAGCTTGGGTATAACTGCTTCCCCTGAACAGCAGACAGTAATATCCACCATACATAGTCCAGGATTCTCTCCTCTGCTTTCTCTATTGTGAGATGACTTCTGAAGACAACTTTGTGACAAGAGTCAAAAGAGGAGGCCAGCCAAAACCCTGGGAAGAAGTGAGTCCCGCCTACAGCTTCTTGAGCAAGCACAAAAGGAGATCATTGCAACTGTACCTTAAGATAGCTTGACTGCATTTAAACTAACACTTAGACTAGGACCTTGAAAGAAAAAAAAGTCAAAAAAGTTAACATACCAAGAGGACTGAGTGGCTCACAGGAAGTATGAGATAATAAATGTTGCTTGAAGCCACTAAGTTTGGAACAATTTGTTACAAAGCAATAGAAAATAAAGTCCCTCTAGCCTGGATGCAGAACAAAAAGAAACAATCATCTTTAATGATATACAAAGTAGCAATGCTGAGCTGTACGAGAAAAGATTTACTTTTCTTTCTCCTCTTAAAATCCCAACCTCAGGGGACTAGAGAGATGGCTCAGCACTTAGGAGCACTGACTGCTCTTGCAGAGGACTCAGGTTCAATTCCCAGCACCCACATGGCGGCTACAAACCGTCCTTAAGTCCAGTTCCAGGGGAATCCAAAGCCCTCTTCTGACCTCCACAGCACTGCACGACACGGGTGCACGGCTGCACATACATGCAGGCAATACACTCATACACATAAAATAAAATAATATCCCAACCTCAGGTGTGGTTGCCCATACCTTCAATCCCAGGGTGAAGTAACAGTAAAACAGTAATGTTTCAGAGACAATAGAACCATCAAAGATTTTTTTGTTGTTTTTGGAGACAGGGTCTCTTTGTAGCCCCCCAGGTGGCCTGGAACTCACTATGTAGACTAGGCTGACCTTGTTCTCAGAAATCTGCCTGCCTCTGTGTAACCTAAGTGCTAGGATTAAATGCACTGACCATCAAACCCAGCTAATGTGGATATTTTAGAAACAATGTAAAGCTTTTATAGTTTAGCATAAAGAGACTACACAGTTTCCTTCCTTCCTTCCTTCCTTCCTTCCTTCCTTCCTTCCTTTTCTTTCTTTCTTTCTTTCTTTCTTTCTTTCTTTTTTGTCTTTTTGAAGCAGGATCTCCCTGTAGCCCCAGCTGTCCTGGAACTCATTATGTAGACCAGGTTGGCCTTGAACTCACAGAGATCCGCCTGCCTCTGCCTCTTGATCCACCTGCCTCTGCCTCCCAAGTGCTGGGGCTACAGGTGTGTGCCACCACACACAGTTTCTTTTAAAAAATATTTCCCTAGGACTGGAGAGATGGCTCAGTGGTTAAGAACACCGGTTGTTCTTGCAGAAGACCTGGGTTTAAATCCTAGCACCCACATGGCAGCTAACAACTGTCTCTAACTCCAGTTCCAGGAAGTTCGACAGCCTCTTATGTCCTCCGTGGGCACTGTACAACATGGGTGCACTTACCTACATGCAGGCAATATATTCATACACATAAAATAAAACTTAAAAAAAAATTTTTTTTTTTATTTCCCATTTATTGAGTGTAAGTGCCCATGGCCATCATGCACATGTGACATGACCTGGTGTGGAAATCAAAGGAGAACTTGAAGGAGTCAGTTGTTTCTTTCTACCATGTAGGTCTGGGAATTTAATGGAGGTTGTCAAGTTTGCTTTGCTACAAGCACTTTTACCTTACCTGGGCCACCTTAACGATCCTTCAAATGTCTTTTTTATTTTTATGTGTATGAGTGTACTGCCTGCATGTATGTAAGTGCACCCGTGTTGTAGAATACCTGTGGCGATCAGAAGAGGGCATCAGATCCCCTTAAACTGGAGTTACAGAGAACCCAGGTTTGACTGCCAGCACCCACATGGCACCCTCCAGTTCCAGGGGAATTTGATGTGACACTGGTGCACTTACATACATGCAGTCAATACATTCATATACACAAAATAAAAATAATAAATAAAACATTTTTTTAAAAAAACGGCTGGGCGTGGCACATGCCCTTAATCCCAACACTTGGGAGGCAGAAGCAGGAGGATCATCTATGTGAGGTCAAAGCCAGCCTGGTCTACATAGTGAGTTCCAGGCCAGCTGGTGCTATAAGGAGACCCTGTCTCAAAAAGACCAAAAAAACAACAACAAAAAACCCAATGAAACAAACCAGTGAAAGTTTAAGACCTGTGAAAGGCTGGGGTGACTGCCCAGCCTATATGACTGGTTAAAGGCAACAGGTTTCCAAAGAATACACCTTAACTACAAAATTATACAGTAACAGTGACACTGGATTCTGGTGATAGGGAATTTTGAGTTTTGATTTTGTTTGTTTTAAAGACAGTGTCGTACTATATAGCCCAGGCTTACCTTGAACTCACAATCCTCCTGTCTCAGCTACCTGAATGCTAGGATTAGATATGTGCCACCACATTCAGCTTTGATATATATGGTTGGTTTTTTTATTGTTGTTTGGTTTTTAAGATAGTCTCTGTTGCATAGGATGGCACTGAAATTTACTACGTAGTTCAACATGACCTTGAACTTCTGATTCCTCTGTCTTTATCACCCAAGAGTGAACTACTACACCCAATTTTATGTGGTGCTGAGGATCAAACCCAAGGTTTCATGCATGCTACACCAAGCACTGTACTAACTGAACTATATCCCCAGCAAGGTGTATATGTGTTTTATGGAATTTTCACATGATTTTACCTTTATCTCAAACCAATGCCTATATGAGACACTTATTGTGACTTTTATTTCCCACTTGCATCATATATATATGAAAAGAATAAGACAAGTTCATAATGGATTAAAGGACTAACCTAAGGTGGTACATACTTCAGAAGGGGAAATTTTATTTGGCAGTGAAGGACAGTCACATCACAAAAGAAATCTGAGATTGACCTTAATAAATGGCAAAAAGGGAAAACAAACATTTTAAACTTTTGACATAGATACTGACTTACAAATGCAACTCAGATACTTTCAAAAAAATAAATCGGTAAATTTTACTTAAAACTTTTATCAGAAATGCTAACCCCCATACATTTTGCCACAGTTCAAAACCCTTACAATAATGTAAAAATGAATGATATATCTGGAGTACTTGCAACTTCTAAGAAGCATACTTTCTTATCACTGAGTGAGCAGTGATGACCCATGTTAGTCAAGATCTCCAATTAGTGCCTCCTTATACCTTTTCTTAGTTGACTGGTTCGTCTTTTTGGTTAGTTGGTTGAATTTTGTTTCTGAGACAAGGTCTCATTGTGCAATTCAGGCTAACCACTTCAAGTGATGAGATAACCAGGCTGCCCTGTCGCATGTCCAGCGGCATTCCTCATTCTTCGAGTTATTAGTTTCATCACTGACAACAGACTATACCGTTTCATACAATGAGGTATTCTGATTCAACATTACTTTTGGCCTATAATCTTTGGTAAGTTAAAATAGTTATGGAAAAGAGTAACAAGTCCTAAGAATTTTTCAGTCCTTAAGAGAGTATAACACCCATTAAAAAAACACCAATGCAGTGAGCTCACCTTGCCAAGAGTTGGCATGACAGTTGTATTCAAGACAAATATCCAGAATGAAACAGAGGCATATATGAAAAATGTTCAAAATGTCACTAAGCCTCTAGTAGTACATGGGCTGATGGGAGGGCTGGGGATACAGCTCAGTGGTAGTGTACCTCGCTAAGGTAATCAGAAGGGAAAGACCAGGTAAATGAAGTATCAGGGGAAATGATAGTGAAATTAGAACAGAATTATGAACAAACACAGAACAAAAACACTGAGAGATATAAACAGGATGATAAAAACACTTTAAAGGCTGTAATGTTACTAATATACCTAATAGTAAAAGGGAAGAAATTCATTTTTAAAAGTATATATGAATCTTTTCAGGAATGAAAAGTTCTAAACATGGAAAATGGATTAATAGTAGATAAACTTTAGAACTATTTCTGACATATCTTTACATTTGATAATTGGATCATAAAAATAACAAGGATAGAGACAGTGTGTGATCACAGATAGGATGATCCATAAACTAAAATAGCCAAAGGGAGCCAAATATACCTGGTGGTATGATTTTGTGCAACAACTGGCATTGGGCACTGATGGGTAAATAAAGAGCCTTCACAACCAACTGTGTTACATTGAGAGGAAAGTATGTCTCTTTGGGGAGGGGGTTCAACCTCTACCTCACGTCATACATAAAAGTCAAATGCAGGGAATTCAACACAGATATATAAAAGGCAAAATTATAAATATTTTGGAAGATAATATAAAACAGTAGTTATATGGCAGTAAGGAAGAAACATTTTACTGTTCTTTTAATAAATATTATTTTTTATTTAATGTGTATGAGTATGTTGCCTGCATGTATGTATGTGCACACATGTCATGCAGTGCCTGTGGTCAGAAGAGGGCACTGGATTGCCTGGAACTGGAGTTACAGACGGTTGTTACCCACCATGTTACCTGGGAATCAACCTAGGTCCTCTGCAAGAGCAGCCAGTGCTGTTAACTGCTAAGCCATCTCTCCAGTCCCTGTTGCCCTGTTCTTCTTTTAAGGGGTTGTTTGTGTGTGTTGTCTATAGCCCCGGTTGGCTCTCAACTCATGGCAATCTTCCTGCCTCAGCCTCCTGAGTACTGGAATTTGAAATTTATTAAAAGACAGAAAATGTAAAGGAATAATAACTTTAACTTCATTAAAAGTAAGAACATGTTCATCCAAACATATTTAAACAAGAGTAAAATGACAAGCATAGAAATCAGCTCACAGAAATATTACAAAAATCTGAAAGACCATTTCACAAAGGAAGCGTCAGTGGTCTAACCTATGCAAATGATATGCACACCAGGCATAGTGACTCAAGACTTTGTAATCCCAGTCCTTGGAAAGCTGAAGCAGGAGGACTGATATAAGTTTGAGGCCAACTAGAGCTACTAAGAGCCATAAAATGGGCATAAGTGTGTGTGGGGGGGTGAGAAACAATATGCCAACTTATTGATAACTAGAGAAATCCAAGAACATCAAGCTCACAAGGGCCCTCCATTTTATAATATTCAAAAATTTTAAAAAATTTATATAAGTGTTTTATATCAAACATTAGAAAGGACTGAGATCTTTGCCAAAAGGAACAGAGATGTAAAATTATGGGAATCAATTTGCCACTATCCAGCCAAGAAGATGCTTAACAGTGATAATGCTACTTAAAAAGTTCACTTCACTTTCTTTCTTTTTTTTGGTCTTTTTGAGACAGGGTCTCCCTGCATCCCCAGCTGGCCTGTAACTCACTATATTAGATCAGGCTGGTCTTGAACTCACAGAAATCCACCTGCCTGTTTCTGTTTCCCAAGTGCTAGAATTAAAAGTATGTGTCACCGTGCCTAACATTTTCTTACTCTTTGTTTATTTTGTAACTTGGCGTTAGTATGTTTGCCTAGTGTCCACAAGACCCAAGATTCACTTCCCAGAGCCCCAAAAACATACTATGTCAAATTTGGTGACATACATCTTTAATCCCAGGGAGGCAGAGACAAGCAGATCTCTGTGAGTTCCAGCTTGGCTTGGTCTACATAACAAGTTACAGGTCAGTGAGGGATACACAGTGAGACACTGTCTTTTTACTAAAAAAAAGTGACTATATATATACTATATATACATAAAATATATATATATATATATAACATACATATCCCCACATTGTAGAAAGAACCAATTCCTACCTCCATATGTATGCCAAGAAACACATACCTGTACACATGAACCATGCATGTGAGCAAACGCATGTATGTGTGCAAGCACACACACATAATAAATAAATAAATAAATAAATAAATAAATAAATAAATATCTTACAGATGTTTTTTTTCCTCTCTCTCTCTCTCTCTCTGATTTCTGAGAAAATAACTATATAGCCACAACTCAAGATCCTCCAGCTTTAGGATACCAATCCAAGAACTAGGAATACAAACACAAACCACAACACCTGGGCACAAATTTAATAGTTTTTAATCACCTCTGTTATTTAATTCAAATAATAAATGTGGGGCTATAGAGATGGCTCAGCAGTCTCTCTCTCTCTCTCTCTCTGATTTCTGAGAAAATAACTATATAGCCACAACTCAAGATCCTCCAGCTTTAGGATACCAATCCAAGAACTAGGAATACAAACACAAACCACAACACCTGGGCACAAATTTAATAGTTTTTAATCACCTCTGTTATTTAATTCAAATAATAAATGTGGGGCTATAGAGATGGCTCAGCAGTTAAGAGCACTGACTGCTATTGCAGAGGATCTGGGGTCAGTTCCCAACACCCACATGATGGGAAAAAAAACATCTGTAATTCCAGTTTCAAGGAATCCAATGCCCTCTTCTAGCCTCCATGGGCACTGCATGAAAGTAGTACACATACATACATGCAGGCAAAACACTCAGACACATAAAAAAGACAGTTGTGGTAGCATGTGACTTTAATGTCAGTACTTGGGCGACAGAAACAAGGGGATGTTTGTGGGTTTGAGACTAGCCTGGTTTGCAAAGCGAGCTGTAGGCCAGCCAGTGAGACCTTGTTTCCAAAAAAAAAAAAGTGATAGACTCATCTATATTATGTTTCTACATGACACAAAGGCCTTCCATCCTTGTGACTCCCTGCTAGATCTAAGATAATACTTGTAGACAAATGTTATGTAATAAATAAGAAACTATTTCTAATGGGCCTTATCAAGACATAAAAAACCACCTAAAGAAAAACAAAAGATGCAAAATAGGGTAGGCAATAGCTGGGCGTGGTAGTGCACGCCTTTAATCCCAGCACTCAAAAGGGCCAAATAAATAAATAGATAGATAGATAATAAATAAATAGGGTAGGCAATACAATATGAAATATCTTTCTTTGGTTGTTTTGATTTTTGAGGTAAGGTCATCTGTACCCAACGCTGCTCTTGAATTTGCTATATAGTTATATAACTACATACAGATGACCTTGAACATCTAGTCCTCCTGCCTCCACTTTTCCAGTGTTGGAAATACAAGCGCGTACCACCAAAGTTGGTCTTATTTGGTACTGGGGCTTGAACATAAGGCTTCATGAACACAAGGCAAGCACTCTTAACAACTGAGTTTACCTACCTACCTCTTGGATCTTTCTTTTTGTAGAGTACAAACAAATTTGTACATTATCCTTTACATTCATAATATTCAATACAAGACGATGTAAGATACGTCAGCATCCAGCAATAGGATGGTAGATTCAGGGTGAAATGGACTTATTAGTCAAAATTTTACTACATGTTTGGGTGGGAGTGGTAGCTCAGTGGTAGGGTACCTTCTCCAGCATGTGCAAGACCCTGGATTTGACTGACAGCACTAGCTACAATTAACTTTAGTTGTCAAACTGATAAGACCTGAGAAGAGCATGTACCAATCGAAGGATCTCCTTCATTAGACTGGTCTGTGGGCATGTCTATGGGGCATTTTCTTGATTATTAATTAATATAGGAGGGTCCAATACATTGAGTGGTACCATCCTAAGAAGGTGGGCCTGGGCTGTATAAAAAGGTAGCTTGAACTGCAGAGATGGCTCAGAGGGTTAAAGGCACTGGCTGCTCTTGCAGAGGACTAGGGTTTGGTTCCCGGCACCTACATGGCCATAAGTCTAGTCCCAGGGGATCCAATGCCCTCTTCTGATTTCTATGAGCATTGCACATACAGGTGTACTTACATACAAGCAGGCAAAATAAACACAAAATAAAAATAAATTAATTCAAAAAGAGTAAAAGCTAGTCAGTAAGCAGTGTTCCCCCATGGTTTCTGCTTCAGTTCTTGCTTCCATGTTCCTACCCTGGCTTCTTCTGGTGATGGACTGTAATCTCTGAGTCAAACAAACTCCTCCCTCAAGTTGCTTTTGGTCAGTGGTTTACCACAGCAACAGAAAGTGAACTAGAACAAATATCAATTTAAAAAAAAAGCATAACAAAAATTTTCACTTACTACCAATGAAAAGAAAGATGCTATTACCATTAACGCCATAATTTTTCTTTTCATTTTGTTTTCATTTGTTTTGGGGGTGGGGGTGGGGAAAACTTCACTATGTAGACCAAGGTATTCTCAAACTCACAGAAAAGCTGACTGATTTCTGGGACTAATGGCATGGGCCACCAAACCCAACACCGTAAAATTATTATTATTTTTTTTTTGGTCTTTTTGAGACAGGGTTTCCCGGTAGCCCCAGCTGTCCTGGAACTCACTATGTAGACCAGCCTGGCCTTGAACTCACAGATATCCATCTGCCTGTCTCTGCCTCCCGAGTGCTGGGATTAAAGGCATGTTCCACCACACCTGGCTCATAAAATTATTTTAATAGAGAACATCTCGTTAAAAACTTGACAATGTGGGGCTGGAGAGATGACACAGCAGTTAAAAGCACTGGGTACTCTTGCAGAGGACCGAAGTTCGGTTCCCAGCACCCACATGATGGATCGCAACCATCCATAACTCAAAATGGGTGCACTTACACATATGCAGGCAATACACTAATATACATAAAACAATAGAATATTTTTTTTTAAATCAGGATGCCACAAAGCGAAAAAGAAGAGGTTATATATGCTGTAGCTTTAATAAGCAGCAAACTATTGCACGGTGCTATAGGACAGGTAAAATGAAGTAAGTCAAATAGCTAAATCATATAATTTTGAAAAAACAGCAGAAGGGTGGTATGATTTTTAAAAGGAACTTACCCTGAAATAAGTGAAGTTACTAGCTATTGAATAAATGTCACTCAAAAGCAGTCTCTTGGCTTTTTCTAACACAGCGGGCAACTTTCCTTTTAAATTCTCCATTTCTGTCTTCCCTCCATTCTTTCTGTAGATACAAAAAAGTAGTGACAAATTAATTTATGTAAACTGCTTATAGCTAGAAATAGCTATTGTTGTTTCTTATGTAACCATTTCATAATTATAAATCTTAAAATATTAAGATGTGTTATAGCTGAATGCTTACCTAGCTAGTACAAGGCCCTAGGTTTAAACTAATCCCAAGAACTGCAAAAAAGAATTTAAAAGGCATAATATTCTGGACTAGAGATAAAGCTTAGGAACAGAGTACTTGCCAAGCACAGATGAGGACCAAGGTTCAATCCTCGGTACCAACAACAACAAAAAAAATTAAGTTAATGCGGCAGAAAAACAATTAAAAAATACTTTTATAAGGCAGTGTGCTGAGACCTACAAATAGAAATCTCGTTACAAAAAATGGCAGAAGAGTGGTATGATTTTAATTATTTTAATTACAGCCAGGAAAAGAAAAATCACTTTTTTAAAAGAAAAAGAGGGGCAGGTGAGATGGCACAACAGGCTTCCCACCAAGCCTAATTTCAATCCCCAGGACCCACATGGTAGAAGGAGAAAACCAACTCCCGTAAGTTGTCCTCTGACTTCTACAGGGTTGTGGCACACATACCCTGCTCCCCCCGAATTTTTTTTTTTAAATGCATCATCTAAAATTATAAGTAAAAAAAAAAAGAAAAGAAAGAAGGAAAGGAGTCGGCAAAATGGCTCAGTGGATAAAGGCACTTATTGCCAGGCCTGATGATCTGAGTTCCATCCCTGGGACCTACATAGTGGAAGGAGAGAGCAGTCTCATGCAGTTGTCCTCTGATTTCCAAACAAAGGCTGTGGCACACATGCCTCCCCCCAAATAAATGTAATAAAAAAATTTTTTAGAGGAAAATGCCTCAGAATGGTCACAGTTTTGATTTCACAATTTACAAAAACATTAAACGTTATCTAGAGACTCAAGGGATGTGGCACACCATTTTAATCCCAGCACTAGGGAGGCAGAGGCTGGTGGATCTCTGTGAGATGGAGGCTAGTCTGGACTACATAGCGAGTTCCAAGCCAGGTGGGACTACAGAGAGACGCTGTCTCAAAAAATAAAAAGAAAAATAAAAAATAAAATAAAATAAGTAGAAGTGTCTGGAGAATTATCCGCTTTCCCTATTGGAAACAATTAGAAACATCAAAATGAAGGTGTTTCCTATCTAAGCAGGACAACTGAGAAGCATCATATGGAGAGGATGTTGAATATCAGCAGGAAGAAAGAAGGTGCAACAGCTGCAGTATCATTCTCTCTGCCTGGCACTGACCCAAGCACTAGCACAATTTCAATGAAAACAGAGCCAATTTTACCCAGCAAGTAGATAACAGGAAAAGTCCAGCTTAATCCATGGCCATGAAAAGAAAAAAATTTTTTATTTATTTTTAACTTTTTTTTGTCTTTTGAGACAGGGTCTCTCTGTAGTCCCAGCTGTCCTGGAACTATGTAAACCAGGGTGACCTTGAACTCACAGAGCTCTGCCTGCCTCTGCCTCCAAGTGCTGGGATTAAAGGTGTGCGCCACCATGCCCGGCACTTTTTTTAAAAATATTTTTATTATTTCTTATTTTTATTTTATGTGTATGAGTGTATTGCCTGCATGTATGTGACTGCACCTGTGTTGTGCATTGCCGCAGAGGTCAGAAGAGGGCTTTGGATTCCCTTGGAACTGGACTTAAGGACAGTTCGTAGACGCCATGTGGATGCTGAGAATCGACCCCGGGTCCTCTGCAACTTTTTATTTATGTGGGGGGGAGCGGGCTGTATTATTGTCTGCATGCATATAAATGTACTGGTGTAGTGCAATGCCTGAGGAGGTCAGAAGAGTGTGTCAGATTGCCCTGGAACTGGTGGTTGTTAGCCACCATGTGGATGCTGGGTGCTAGGAAAAATAACCTTGGTTCCTCAAGAACAGGCAGTGCTCTTAACCACTGAGCCATCTCTCCAGCCCCAGAAAAAAAACTTACCTCAAAGCAAGACAAACCACTATGTATGCAATTAATTATATTCACTAACATGAAGAGAGATTGCCTTGGAACTGTGGGCAGAACTGGGTCAAAGGACAGGAAAGCATTCTAGTTATTACTAAGCAGGTCTAGGAAAGTTATGACCATTTGAGAGACAACTGGGGAAATATGAATATAAACATTTGAGTATCTTTGGAAATTATTGTACATTTGCTTAGGTATAATAACAGCATTGTGGCCATATAGAAAATGTCCTAAAACCTCATTTTGATTTCTAAACAAAGAAAAGGGAAATTCTGGTCAAAGAGAAAAGGGCAATTACAAGAGAGAAAAAAAAAAGGACACCTGGAAAGCACTATACAACACAGTAATTACTGAGATTAGGCAGATCAGAAAGGAAGCTATTAGGATAATGTACAGAAGACGCAAAAAGAACACAGGTCAGCAGCAGAGGGGTTGGGCAAGAGTATACAGGGATAGAAGAGGAATATAAAACAGGGACTGACAGAGCCTCCATTTATTGAGCCCACCGTGTCACTCACTGTGGGCTACCAAACATGCTCTTTTTATATACAGTGAATTCAATATAGCAAAAAGTCCATGTTTATTTCTGCTCTCCTGAGACCCAATTAAAATGATCTCACTACAATTTTAAAATTCTTTTTAGGGGGCTTAGTGGTTAAGAACAGTGACTGTTCTTGCAGAAGACCCAGGTTTGAATCCCAGCACCCATATGGCAGCTAACAACTGTCCGTAACTCCAGGTCCAGGGGATCCGACAGCCTCTTCTGTCCTCTGCAGGCATTGCACGACACAGGTGCACTTACCTACGTACAAGCAATAAACACATACACATAAAATTTAAAAAAATAAAAAATTAAAATTCTTTTTACTTAGCATACAAAATAATGGATTTCATTGGTATAATATCTATATATCATCATGTCTTGCCCTTTACCCTGACTGCTACCATAACTCATCTTTCCTCTTCACAAAGTTATACTAGAATCTTTTTGTGTGTGTATATCTTTTTGAAACAGGGTCTCCCTATAGCCCCAGTTGGTCTAGAACTCACTCTGTAGACCAGACTGGCCTTGAACTCAGAGATCCACTTGCCTCTGCCTCCCAAGTACTGGGATTAAAGGCATGTGCCACCACAGCTCAATGCCAGAGTATTAAAACATGCAGTAGGGGCTGGACAGATGGTTCATTGGTTAAGATCACTGGCTACTCTTACAAAGGACCTACGTTTGGTTCCCAGGACCCATATGGTGGCTAAATGTCTGTAACTCCAGTTCTAGGGGATCCAATTCCCTATCCTGACCTCTGTGGCCATTATGTGTCATGGGTGTACTTATTTACATGCAGGCAATACACTCATACACATAATAAATAAAAATAAATAAATAAATAAATAAATAAATAAATAAATAAATA